>NW_027263797.1:20705-538855 GCF_044049435.1 Aspergillus pseudodeflectus | reverse complement strand
GTGATGGCCTGGGAGCGACTCCACGCGTATCCCTAGATATAATCCATTGTATCAAGGTCTCTTCCTGAGTTTTAGATAGCCTGAGGTTGTGGTTCCGAAGTTCTCCTTGAAATAAGTGTCCACTTAGTCGATCTGAAAGTGTTGTATAGGGCACATTAAAAGTTTCTGCTGCTCGACGAATACTTGGAATTTCGCAGTTCTTTAGGGCTTTAATTGCAAGTTGGATTCTGCCCTCTTGTTCCACCAAGTTTTGACGTGATTGACGCGATTTTGGTGGCATGGTGGTTGCTTGAATAATTACGCGTTGAACGCGCGAGGAATTTTTGGTGGGTGATCGGATGACCCGGGATGATCGGACGACCCGGGAATTACGTTAACTTAACTATAACTATACTACAAATTCAATGCATTTTCCCGCTTAGTAGTTCCTCATCAAATGACTTCTACATCATGTCTCACCTCAGATACTACGCCTACGAGAATACCGGCGTTCGAAACCGGGAGAACTTCTGGTACAACCAAGCCGTCCGCGTTGGAGACCGGATTGAATGCGCCGGCCAAGGTAACTAAGTGCCCCATACATATATCCCGAACATTTAATGAAGAGAAACTAACACAATCCAGGCGGATGGGACCCCATCACCAGCGAGTTCGCGCGAGAAATCAACGCCCAGATTGACCTGGCCTTTGCCAACGTTGAACGATGCCTAAAGGATGCTGGCGGCAAGGGCTGGTCGCAGGTCTACCGTGTGAACTCGTACCATGTCCCAATAAACAACGAGGCTCTGGATGCCATGGTACGAAACTTCAAGAAGTACATGCCCGACCACCAGCCTATTTGGACTTGTGTGGGGGTTACGAGACTGGGTGAGGATGATATGCGTGTGGAGATTGAGGTTGTTGCGCATGATCCTGAGGGTGCAAAGGCGGCCGCGGAAGAGAAGTAATTAAGACGGTCTAAAGCTGCTGGGTCTGACCATAAGAATAGTACACGACTTGAATAAAATGAAACCGTACACAGCAAGTGCGACCAGGGTCGCAGCTTCCTCTTACCTCCATAGCTATTCGTTACCTAGGCTACCAGGTAACTGGATTGCTCCTTCCCGTTCTTTCGAAAATAAGGATGAATAGGTGAGGAAGGTGCGATGATAAGTCTATGAGATAGGAAGGTGCGACTGATTCCCTGGCAGCGGGTACCGGTACCGTGGTCCACCATACCTGTCTTGTGAGAAGCATCAGCGCCGCATGAGGTAGATGCAATGGACCTTAGTTCAGACGTTTATATAAAGTACAGCCTCTATGAATTTGATAATATCTACTAGTATGTAGTAAATACCGTTGATATGGGCCTCGTATGCTTGGTTTGTACTCCAAGGTATCTAGAAACGATAATCGTGCTTTGGTAGAATGCTTAATATGTAATAATAGCTTCTCTAACTTGAATTATACTCTCATTTTAAACCGAAACAAGAATAATAATCAGGCAAAGCGCAACAACTTGCCTTACCAGCCCTAATTGACGGTTATATTGAAAGTAACAACTGAGGCCAAACCTGATTGGCCAGCGATTGCAGCCTCAGGCCAGGAACCTCAAAGTTCCGAATTCTTACGTTTCTCCGGCCCACGCACCCTCCGCTCGCTCAATTGACCTCATCGCTCGTCCATGTCTCGCTCCCTTTGCTGAGCACGCTCGTTTTCCCATTTCTACGCTCCCCTCCCACCTCCTCCCGTCCACCCACAATGTTTCGCCCCGCCTCTAGGGCGCTCCTCCGCGCGCCCGGGTCCATTGTCCGGAACCCAGCAACCACAAGTCGACGATTGATAAGCAGCACACCTTCCGGGACAAAGTCAAGAAGCTGGAAGAGCACCTTTGTGCGATTGGGTTTGGCCGCCGGTGCCGTCTATTACTACAACACGAGCAGTGTCTTCGCCGAGAGCCCGTCGCGTGCGTACATCAAAACTCCTTCCTTAGGGAGCTCAACACCCTCCGTCCCCATCCATCCAGGAACACGATAACTGACATGGTGCAATTGCGCGCAAACAGTCTCCTTCCGCTCGCAACCAAAGCCCACACCGAAAGATGATGATGCTACCCTTCCCACCCTCGAGTCTGTGAAGCCCAAGTCGCGCGAAGCCAAACCCGCCGCACCCTCTACCCCGGCCGCTCCCGCAACACCCGAGACCGTCACCGACGCCGAAAACGCACAGTCAGAAGCAACCCTGAAGTCTGCAGAGGAGCTCGAGGCCGAGGCTGGCCAGGAGGCCGCATTCAACCCGGAGACCGGTGAGATCAACTGGGACTGCCCATGTCTCGGTGGGATGGCCTACGGGCCGTGCGGCGAGGAATTCCGGAATGCGTTCAGCTGTTTCGTCTACTCCGAGGAGGAGCCCAAGGGGATTGATTGCATCGATAAGTTCAAGTGCGTTTGGTCCATTCCGCCTTCCATTCTCGCGCGCGTTTGCCTTTTTGAGGGACCATAATTGACCGCGATTACAGGGCTATGCAAGATTGCTTCCGCCAATATCCCGAAGTTTACGGCGCGGAGCTTGAAGATGACGAGCCCGAAGCGCCCAACGCCGGCTCTGAGCAACCCCTAGCCTCCCAGGTCGATGCGTCGACGACCCCGGAGGAGAAGCACGAGCATGCCAAGGAGGCCCGCGACCAGGTGAAGGCTGGAGGCGAGGTCGCCGAGACCGACGAGGTCGTTCCGAAGGCCTGGCACGAGTCAGAAGTCGAGAAGGCACCCGAGCAGCAGACGGAGAAATAAACACCTCTCTTCGTATGCGGGTTGAATGCCCAGCGCGGACTTCCACGATACAGACAGAGAAGCAGATTTAGAGTGTACTATATCATCCAACCCAACCCAATCCAATTTCACCATACCTCCCGTTCCTCTATCTTTGTCACGCCTTCTCAAGCCCCGCAAATCCCTGTATATTGACCTGTTGAGCATAAGACTACGGACACCAAGATCATTTCCTTTGTTGTTATTTCCGTTCGCTGCCAGATAGAGTATTGTACATGGTATGATAATTAGAGGACTATGATAGGCTGTAAACACCAGACCACTTGCTGTTCTTGTTCTTCTACACAAAAAGTAACCACATCATATATGGGGCGCAGCTGTGCCACTGTGGCTCTGACTGAGCCCCGACAGAGTACCTGCGTCGTGCGGCATCGCATCGCGCCTATTGACTTTACACCAACACTTTACGTACCAGGTGCCAATCTACTAATAAAGGCCCTGGTACCACATGATCGTTTACGATATGCCCGCTGACCACACACTATGGTAACACAACTCCTGAAATATCCCAACTGCCATCAAGCAGAGAGCGGGGATTGAAGTTAGATGATCACTTGACCAAATCAGCACCAGATTGCTCGTCTTCTTCTTTCACACTTTGAAAACATGGGCAGATACTCAAGAAGGCCAGTCTGGCTTTCTCTTAGCTTTTCTTCTCCAATTTCCAATTACAGCTAATCCATGAATTTGAGTTATTAGTATAAGCACAGCCCTTCTGACTCCGCCGTGGCCATTCATCATCCGAGACCAAGAAGGCACAGCATGGGGAAACAGTGATATATCCTGGCATGGCTACAGCAGGGCAAAACCAATCGCGTTCCATGATGGATGAGGATAACTCTGTTCAAATCATTTGCTCATCTGTTGATGGTTGCACTGATCAACAACGTTTTCCGGCTCTCCTCCCCATGTTTGCCTGCTGCCCCAACTTGTGGCCCGTCCACAGCTGATCCGCAAAATCTGGTTATCTCATCATCAATATCAGGCTTTCCATGTCTGTAAGATGTCCTGGGCGGACACTCTCCCCCGCTTATGGCTTGATCTCTTGGGCTGTGTAGCAGACTTAGGAAAACGAGAAAATCGCCGCCAACGGAGTACAGCCTAAGTACTTTCACAAAGACTTGAACAGGGTCCAGGTTTGGAGAACTTTGCAACCAAGTACCTCTCTGTCCATGATCCCAATGGCTTTACTTGCGACTGATGCCTCGTCCTCAAGTTGTGTGTCATAGCGCGAGTAGCCCAGCCCGGTTGTCAATGCCACTGCCATCTCACGAACCTTCCCTTCCCAGCCCGTCCTTTTAAGGGAAACCTCAATGAACACAAGAAGCACATCAAGCCGTTCTCTGCAAACTTAAGGATTCATTGGCCGTTGGATACTGAGTTTGGTACAACGATCAACGAGTCAGCGACTCAGCGAGGGCGGGGGTTCGTGCGACGGATTCGAGAAAGACAGACAGTGGGTGACACAGCCCATCACGATGCATATCCCATACACCGTACACGCCAGAGTCGGCCGGTCACATGCAGCGTTGTGTCAGCTTTAGTGGTGTCACTGGGGTGGGACGTCCATAAAGCCATCAATCCTACTACCTTCTCTGAAGCCTACTCATGGTAGAGATCAAGTGAGTAAAGAGAATAATACATCTCCTCACTTACATCTCTTGCCGGACATTCCTAACATTACCAGTCATGAAGAGCCAAGAAGCGGTATTACTCTACCCAGAGTCTGAGTAAGAAGCGTCGCTTGCAGGGAAGCGGCCTTGTCATTATTAGCTTCATCAAGCTAGGGCTTGCTGCCAGTGCTGACCATTCCGCACCTCAAACAGAGTCACTCGCCTTTCTATCATTCAATACCGGCTCACCTTCCTGATGTGGTTGATCTTAATTCTGAATCCGGCCCGTTCCGACGGTCTGTGGCTTAATTTATTATGGCGTTCCCCGACATGGAGTGGCGAATCAACCCCAGATTTGTCGTCACATCTGACCATTGGCTGCGCAGACTTTTCGACGGCGCTGATGCCGAGTAAGTACAGACCTGAGCAGAGCCTCTGTCTAACCCGTGTCATCATGTAGCCGCATGCTTTTCACAACCTCAGGATCCCTCTGGATGCACTATACTACAAGGAGGTCTTGTTCTCAGGTGCTCTAGGTACACTAGGCTAGCGGGTTGGTGGCACATGGTAGAAAACTGCGCTTGATAACCATCCAGCTGAATCATTATGAGATTAGGTGCATGGCTTGCCTATTTAGATACGTGTGTCATGGTAAGCGGAGCTTTTCGGGTGCCTATTAGATCCATACATTGACCTATAGGCATATCACGCCAATGCATCTCAGCGATCTGCTCCACCAAAAACCTGATGAGTGGCAATGATATGCCGTAAGCCAGCGCCTAACTCTTCATTACTCACCTGTTGGTGCGTATGTCTCTCGCTTCACACTTTAAACTGCGTCGCTGTAGGGTATACAAACCCTCAAATAGGTAGTTGTTCCATTCGCACTCATTGCGAGCCAACCTGTCCGACGCCAGGTAGTATGAATATTCCCGTTGGATCTTGCCTGCCTGGTATCGTAAAGGGCCCTGGGGTCGTCAGCTAGTCGATGTCCTCGGCGTGCCCGATGTAGTCTGTATTACAATCTGTCATGGGAAACTCTCTTCTCAACCTCAGACTGCGATCTTCAACATGTATGCTTTTATTGTAGGGGCCGTTGTTCCGTATGTGGTGCTCTTGCACCAGGGCTCGGGAGTAAGCCCAAATAAATTGCACCAGGAAGGAGACTTTTGCCTCGAGGAAGTGGTCTATAAAAAGGTCAGAATCTCTCCACCCGAGAACCCAAGAACCTCCCCAACCCAGCACAAGAAAGAACCCCAAACATTACCAGAACACTTCTCGTTCTTTCAATATATCTCCTGGGTCCCTACTTTGTTCTGTTCCAGATATACCCCGGCACCACCTTTCTACAATGAACGTCACAGCTCTTCTCTACACCATTTTGGCCGCTGCTACGGTCGGCGCTGCAGCTTCCGTCCCCGTCCTCGATGCAAGAGATACCTGTGGCCCTGGTTACGCCGGCGACCAGAGACGCACAAACAGTCCCTGCCAGGCTTCCAATGGAGACAGGCACTTCTGTGGCTGCGATAGGACAGGTGTGGTATGTTGATATCCTCTTACCGATATTCCAGTTAATTTGAGCCCGTCTCGTCCTGTCCCGTTCCTACTAATATGTCATCTCTGCGGCAAGGTCGAGTGCCGGGGTGGTAGATGGACGGAGATCCAGGATTGCCGCCGTGCCTCATGCCGCGGCGGCAACGACGGCGGTGCCAGGTGCTAGATCATTGCGCGCTAGGAATAGCAATTACAGTATATCTACGGACAGATGGTCAGACTGCAGGTTCTCATCAACTCCTACCCTCCTCCTCCTTGCCGGCGAGATGGTCGACGGACTGACATGCTCCAGGGTCGGCAGGTCAAGTGATTAAGTGATTGATTGAGTGAGTGATGAGTGACTGAGTGGTACCTAGGTAGCAAGAGCCCAAGATTCAACATCATAAGGGCAACGGATTGGTTGGACGGGGCTGTCTCTAAAAAATGCATTTCAATCCCGGATATTGCGCACATCGCTCGTTGAACGGTACCTAGCTAGGTAGTTAAAATGTCCCCGGGGACCAAATATTCGATTGTCCTGAGCAGTGTCAGTTTCTTCAAAGTACATAAATCTGGTGTAATTGTTGAGACTTGGATTCCGCGGCTCCCTTGCAGCGAACCCTTTCCAAACAAGGTCCACGGATGCTTTGCCGGAATCAAATGCAACCCTCCACAGAGCAGGTGCAGTGGCGGGCAAGCCCTGGTACAAGGAGGTAAGCCCTTGACAGCTAATTTGCAAATGATCAAAGAGAACCAGTATGCAAGGCCGGTAGCTGAGAAATCGAAGAGGCACGCTTAGGGAGCCACTCAAGCTGCAAGGCTCTTTGTTTTCTTGAAGCGTGAGTAATGTGACTTCATGGATTTCACTAGGCATTAGTTACGCACTCCGGGGGCCTTGCTGTCAACCTTGGAAGGCGCCGCTGTGTATGAAATCAGGCGACCCCATGCATCGGTCTATACTAATAGGATCCTGAGCAGGCCGGGGAGAAACTGAGATTTCCCTGTTGGCTTCAAGCAAACACACGTCGTGTTACCATCCCATCTGCGGCCACGTCACTCCATGGGAGGCTGAGAACGACTTGAAGGTACCGATGGTGAAGTTAGTCAGTCAGTCAGCTTACAGGGCGCATGCCCCAGAAATTGATGCATAGCCTGTGGTATCTTACTGGATATTCTTGCCAGTGTTGCTTACTCTTTCTATGTGAATTTGTGGAAATTAGAATGAAGGAAAGATGTTAGGAGGGAGACGCCCCCATTTCGCTGCTTTGAATCCGAGATTATGGCGTTTGTTCCCCCGCCTTTGTCCTGAGGACCTCTGCCACTGGTAGAGAAGTCTTTCTACTCTGGTTACTGCATCATGACTCTTCTTTTGTGTGATTCGGACTCTTGCAAGCCCACCCAACAAGTGAGAGCCTCAAGATGCCCATTCCATTCGTACCACCCTTCCGCAAGACCAGTGAAGGTTGTCTTGATCCAAATTTTCATTTGGGCGGCGCTCATGGTCGGGTTGACATTTCGGTCGATATCCATTGATTCTATCGGCATTGCAGAAGATTACCCCAGCAGCATGCAAGCCCCGATCCTAGCCCCGTCCCCTACGCCTTCGCAACAATCCTGACCGGCGAAGGCGACACCGAGTCCGAAGTCGAAAGCCACTTTTTCACAGCCGCCCTCCTACTCACCTACCAACTCCTCCACAACCCCGACACTCGAAGCGCCGACGATATCCCGCTGCTCGTGCTAGTCACGGAGAATATTCCCCAGGAGCAGCGTACAACTCTCACCAAAGACGGCACCCTTGTCATCCCGGTCGAGAACATAACACGGGAATGGGTCTATCCCAAATGGGAGCGGTGGAGCGGGTCCTCGCGAAGCTGAATGTCTGAAAGGTGACCAAGTACACCAAGATCGCCTTCCTTGATGCTGACCCAATGCTGTTCGAGAGGATTGATGGGATTTTTACGGTGGCCGCTACTCCGTTCAGCAGACAAAGTCAGACATGCTGGATAAGATGGAGAAGAAGGAGAAAAGGAAGAAGGAGGAGATACTCTGGTGCTCCCACCAACTTACATGGTTGCCCATATCCACGATCTCTGGGTCGAACAGAACTTACCTCCCACGCGGGACTCTGGGAAGGACGTTTACGTTAGGGATAACTGCATGAATGCTGGGTTCTTCGTTCTTGCTCCTCCGGAGACGGTGTTTGATTACTACCTAGCCCTTCTCGATCAGCCCGGCTCCTTTGACCCAAATTACCCCGAACAGAATCTCCTAACCTGTGCCCACCGCGATGGTCGGATGCCGTAGAGGGATGTCGGACCGCACTAGAATCACAAAGGTGTGGGTCGAGCAGAGTACGAGGGCGGGTTAAGTCGGTGCATCAGAAGTAATGGGTGTCGAAGGGCGATGAGGTCTTGGGTGGACATGTAGCGAAGGTTTTGGGGGATATGAAGGCTTTTGTTGAGTTAGCAGAGCAGGAATTATAGATTGTTGGCGTTGGATTTTCTCGTACTAGACAGTGCGTTTTTCTTCTCCCTCGCCGGCACCTTGTGTAATTCCGAGAAGAACATCTCTTAGGAGACGTTGCTTCAAGAAATGCGCTTTTCGAGCTTTCCGTGCCCTGCACGGTGAACAGTCCAGTCACGATGGGACGCCGTTTTCGCTCGTTTGAGAACTATCGCGAGTAGCGCTATCACAAGGACAGACACAACGATCCAGCAGTAAGCATGTGGAGTAAGCCCCACTGGGCAGTCGACAAGGACTCTAGGGCACGGTCGTGTGCCAGGTGCATGCAGGCGTGAGGGTGTACTGGAGTAGCCAACATTCTGAGCTTGAGTTGGTAGCTGAAGCGCTGAGGTCTCGCGACCTTTCTCCAGGTCGAGGGTGTCTCTTTGAGATGCATCGTACAGCGGCGCTTCTCCCAGTTCAAAGTCAGGTTTTCGCTCACGTAGCCAGCGCTCGTAATCTGTTTCAGGGCGTTGGTCGTTGAGGGGTGGCATTCTGATAGTGTGAGATGTCTAGGGTATGAATCTGGGGATTCGTGCTTTGGTTTCGGCACTCGAGTGGGTGACAGTGTACATGGGCAGAGTATAAAGCGTCTGGAGTGTCATAAGCATAGGCTCAACAGGATGGTTGTTCTTGGATGGGGGGTGTTGAGGTGGTGTCCCTTTGTCTCTAGACATCGCCACGTGATTGTTACACAAGCTGTCACTGCCACTCTGCATGTTTGACTAAGGTTTTCCTACGGATGTCGACCCTGCTCCTAAGGGCTAGTCTGTGCAATGATTGACAATGACATGGCGCGTCATGTTTGTGGGTTATGTAGGGCTGCAACTCGCCCGGCTCAAGGTTGAAGATATTGTGGCTTTTCAAAAGTCTCTTAATAATCACTTGACAGTCTAAAACCTTGAACGGTACTTAAGGAGATTTGAGTATTTATTCTAGAGTAATTCTATTGCCCTACCTACACATGTACTTCTAGGACGTATTGGAGAGATACACAGATTTCTGTGTAGAAACTGTGAGGCTGTTCTTCCTTGTCCGGGATGCACATAGATAATAGGATAAATTGTAGCTGAAGAGACATACTGGCAGATAAGGCCGTAGATGTATTTTGTGGGCTGACTTGCAGCTTGTATTCCTGGTACTATCTTTTCTATGGGATTGCTTTCCGGTTACGGAAACATGAGGGAACTCCAAGTGAAGCCGTTTGTGCATCTACAGTGGTCCTTGAATCTGGCTAAAGAGTGCAATACTTTACTAATCCATCCACACACTAAGCTTGAGTGAGGTTATGAATAAATCTAGTGACATTCTTGTTTCGCATGAAAAGATAAGTACGGGGTAGTCTACATGCGATCCGATACGATGTGTCAGTCGACCATTCGAAGCGCCAGCTTTGGATGGCAAACTGCTGCATCCCATATATCGACTACCTAGCGTACATGAAGCTCGTAGATAATCCCGATGCCAAGGCACAGCGGAGTGTCCAGGCTGCGGGTTGCACACAGCACTCTACATGCCGGAAGGCACAAATGCGGGGATAAGTTTAAGCTGCCACTAGTCGAGGTCGAATCTAATGCTTTTCTAATTGAAGAGCATAAATTCTTTGGCGGTTGCGACTAGTGGAGCAGGGATAGCTCCCAAACGGTTTTCTGCTCTTGCTATGTGCATGCAAGTCGGCTGCTCCCGTCTGATTCACGTTCATGGCAGAATCCAATGGCTTGGTTCTGGTCCAGCGCGTGTACAAATCCAGCGTCGTGGACATGGATGATGATCGATAGTAAATCACATCTTAGTGTTACCAATTCACGTCACTGAGTTGGAGCTTGCGGGAACGGAACGCGGAACGGTTGGCGCCTGACTTGTCCATCCTACTGTCGCGGTGTGGAGAGCGTTTCTCAACATCTAGACAGGTCAGAATAAGCCCGTGTATAAGAAGAACTAGCCACTTACCTTCAGTTGGCTCAACCTCATTAGACATTTCGTAGTTCAAGACAAGGTTCTTGATCCGTTGCTGCTCCTCCCTATCAGCCTGTTGCTGGCTCCTCATGGCAACGGCAAATGTAGAATCGGATGGCAAATCAATCGTGCGGGTCTGCTGCTTATTTCCCCTCTTCGTCATCAAGGAGAAGGCCATCGTGTTGCCCGAAGACTGGGGTTGGGCCTGGGCCTGGGGCTGGACCTGGGCCTGGGGGGCTTGAGGAACTGGCGGGGCTTCAACAGTGGTCTCGCGAGCAGAGCGTTTCATTGGGAGAGGCAGGTCAAAAACATGCTTGCGCTCGAACTTTCTCGATTCAACACTTTCCGCCATCATCTTTTCGAATTCGCGGTCAAACTCGGCCTCCGCTTCGGGATCGCGCTCTTCTTCTTGACGGGTGACGAAAATCTGTTCCTCTTCCGACTCGCTGTCATCGTTTCGCTCGGTACGGGGGCCGGACACCTATTTCATCAGCATAAGTCTTATACTAGGTTCCTTTACTTACCTCCTCGTCACTTGACTCGCCCTCCTCCTCGGCCTCTGGGATTGCGTCTTCCTCCAAATCTTCTTCGGACGCGCTACTCTCGGATTCATCCTCGGGCTCAGCAGGCTTTTCTGAATCTTGTGGCTTGAAATTTTGGGCTACCGCCTCACCGAAAATACGGCTGGCTTCTTCGAGGTCGGTTACCAGGTTCCACTGAGGTCGGGTCAGAGAATAGGTGTCCTGCACAAGGAAGTCGATATCCATCGGCAAGGGATCCTTGGTGCAAATGTAGTACTGGAAGAATTTCAGGAAGAAGTCGAGCTTTTTCTTGGCAGAGCCTCGGTCGAAACAGTGACCGCATGTGTCCAGAAGCGTGCATGCTAGACGAATCCGGAAGAAGTCATCCGGAAGATCTAGGATGTTGATTTTCCCCGGCATCGGGGTACCACCCTCTGAATAACAGTCAGCCATGAACGAAGAATATTTATGATTAGACGTACCGTGACCGAAGGTGACAATTCGGTACAAGGTATCGAAGATCACAGGAGAGTCAATCATCTTATAGTTGTACAGCTCACCGAGATATTTGACCTCCGCAATGCGTTTCTGGTTGAACTTGAAATCGTTTTGCTCCAGGCCGAGTGTAATATGTTCGAGGATATTATCCACGACTCCAATCACAAACTTCTGGTGATACCGATAAAGAGCGCTGACCAGGATTGCAAGCAAATGGATGTTGCCGTACTTGACCTTTGCGGGTTTGCTAAAAACTCGCTCCAGGATGTTCACCACCTCTAATTCTTCCCAGTGAAGCTTCCGAATAGACTTTAGGACCTTGGTGTAGTTTCGCTTATTCATGTCCAAGTATATAAGCTTCCGAATGTAGGATTCCATGGGAGTGCGCTCCTTCTGCTGGATGGCCGGACGATGCGGGGGATCCACGTAGTAGACCGCGTTTTCGATTATCATTCGTTCCTGCTGGCCGAGATGCTGAACGGTTTTCTTTCTACTAAGAGTCTCCAGGAACGATGCCATGCGCGGCGAGGTATCCGGGTTGCGGAACAAGTAGCGTCCGCAATTCTCCAGGAGGTGGCCAATAATCTCAATGTTCATGCGTGAAAACTCGTCAAGAGAGACCTTGAAACAGTGGAATATGATATGCTCGGGAACCACTCCAAATTTGGTCAATTCGGCGAGGTAACGAATGTTGCTCATTCGTACTTGGCCCAGGAACTCCTTTGACTTGCGACGTTGAAGGCTGCGGAACTCTTCGTCGAGATACGCTGTCAATCCTTGAGGAATGTCGGGCATGTACTGTCCGAGAGTCGCAACAAGACGCGAGTACAAAGGCAGAAGGTCGATGCGGCCTTTTGGGACTTCGGAGACAGCCTTGACCAGCCTGTTTCGCGAGGCTTTCGAGTTGAGAAAGCAAAAATCAAGCGCCAGCTGGTCAACCTGGTCTTTGGTCTGCAGATCAGGAAGCTTTGCCAGAAGTGCATCGACCTGGGCTCCGACAGTTTTGCTTGCAATGGCCATAGATTGATCGTCAGCTTCAGCGACTTTCTCCTCGTTCTGAACTGGAGATTCAGTTTTCTCCGCACTTGGCTCAGCAATCGATTCGCCGTCAGCCTTCTTCTTCGCAGGTTCGCCATTTTCGTTCTTTTTCTTCTTGGCATCCTCCAGCAGCACAGCTGGAACTTTGCCCTTAAGATCGACAAGGTTCTCGTAAAAACGCCTCTCTTCTTCGTCTTCCCAAATACCAGGTCCTTCTCCCTGTCCGCGAAGGTACTCTGAGGTCTTCACAAGGCCAATACCACCGCTGGCAGTAGGATCGGAAGCCTCCTGTTCAGCCAATGCAGGCATCTCGACACCCAAAATCTCGCACAGGACCTGAGTGTTTGCAACCAACTTCTCCAACGACTTGGTCTGCCTCTCAAAATTTGCCTGCCGATCCTCGAAGATTTCACCACTTTTTACGTAGGCTTCAGCATTGCGTCGGCTCTGCGCGGTAAGGGCTTTCTGGTCGCGAACAACATGGGCCTTAACATCCTCCAGATACCGGTTCAGGATACTCTTGAACCGGAGCTGTGTCTTCTCCCCCGTAAGGGATGCATCATCCTCGAGGGCCACCTCTTCTCCTGTAGCACCGTTCAACGCCTCGGCAGGCGTACTCGTCGTGGTCGCACCATCAGCTTCGACAGTCTTCCTACCCTCTTCCGTGGTCTTAACCCCCAGAACATCCCAGCTGAAGCTTTTTGCAAACAGTACTGCGAGCGGCAAATTCAAGTGGTCACGATCATGCCCAAGAAGCTCCTTCAGAACTTCCAAGGGAAATGGATCTGGTTCTCTATCGCCCGTGATCGCGGGTCTGCTTCTTGATACCCCCTCGGCCACTTTATTGCTCAGTCCAGCGGCCCCATCTTTGCCCTTTGCACCCACATCCTCCGGCCGCTCAACGTCATCGAGTGTTCGAAGCACTCCGACCAACCATAACTCCGTCACAACCTTCAGTAGAACTCGGTGGCGCGACAGTCGCTCTTTTTCCTCCCGCTCGCGGAGCTCCTGGCTGAGAGCCTTCAGCTGGCTTTTATCCGGTGAGCTAAGACCTCGTCCGAGCAGCCATCCAATCTGTCGGGTAAACTCTGCTGGGCCGAATCGCTGGTGAAGTGCACTCGTAATCTCGACGCCGGCAGTGATTTCTCCAGGAGACTTGAGTTTGCACAAGCCCTCGTAGCACGCCGAGATGATCTCCGAAAGGTATTTGTGGAGGGATAGGGTGCGGATATCGGTCAGAAGGGTCTGCTGGGCAGCAGCGTTGATTCCGGTGCGGAGTCGCTTGATAAAGGCCGTATTCTTCTTCAACGATGAATCGAGAGACTTTCCGACAGGGAATACATCTGTAGCGCGTCAAATGTTAGAGAATGCTTGGTGAGGGGAAAGCGGGACATTACCACTCTCGCCGGCCCAGGCTCTCTCATTAAGAAGGCGTAGGTCCCCTATACACCGAACATGATTAGAAATGCATCCCAATATTACACAGTTCCATCGAGTGTATGTGTGTGAGCGTACCCTTTCTCTGCCGATCCATCTCTTACCGCCCAGTGCGTTACCCCCGCGATGAATTCAACTGTCGTGGAGAGATCTTAAGAAGTCGGAACGGAAAGCGTGGGAGTGACTTGAACGCCACATTGGTGAGATAAATAGAAATTGAATGCGCCACGCCTGAGTCTCGCAGGGAACGGGTGCGGTCGGTTCAAGGGATGTTGCACGATGCTGAAAAGAGGCCCTGCGGCGAAACTGCAAGACGAAGGCGGCGGAGACGGAGTGCTTGACTTTCGGTGCGACCCCGTCATCCCTCTGCGCTTAACTCTCTTTGTCGCTCAACCTCACTTGTCGCTCTTCTACACTTTCTTGCTCTTCGCTTTTAGGGCTATTTCTGTCATACGTCCAAGCAGAAACTTCAAGGTTATTAATGCTGCTTTTCAGCACGTGCCAGCGCAGCAAGCAGACCGGTTGGCTGTCGTCAGATCCGCCGTGATTCGAATAAGTGCAGGAAGTCCGTGTCAACGCCAGCAGTATTCAAGATGTCCGAATAGTGAAGCGCTGCAAGCTGTTCAACGACCCTCCAGCGGCCCAGTCTGGAGCCTCTCAGCCCACTACTGCGAAATCCCTACCAATATTCCCGTCCATGACTTTGACTGCAATACCAATCGTACAAAATGCCCCCTAGTCCCTTCGTTCGTCTCGATGCCCGGAATGCGATTTCAAAACTGCCATCCGCCCTTGGATTTTCAATAAGTGCCTTTTGGAACCCGTGCAAAAGCACAGTGCAGAACCAATCTTCTCCGCCAGCCGTATTCGGATACCAGCCATTGCAAGGAAGATACAGCTCAATGCTCGAGCTTGTGCGGACAAGCCGTCGCTTTTCGCCACTAAATCTGCAGCGGCCGCGATTACAGCATACAACCTTCAATAATTGGAAAATTCAAAGCGGGCGCCGAAATCTCGCACCCATCAATTCCCAATATAACCATGTCGTTTTCTGGATCGCTGAGTTCCTCCATTGGCCTGCAACTGCACCGGCATACAAGCAGCCGCCATCATAGCATGCCTTTTCGAGCAGTTCTTACAGATACCGGTAGACATATGGTCTATTTTGACCCACCCTCGATCAACCGGCTTCGGAAGCGTGTCATGGCCACAGTATCGTCTTGCCCCGCGTTAATCTGATCCAACACTACATACACTCGCTGGATATGGTTCTCTTCATTCTCTGTGAGGCACACATCAACGCTAAATCAATGCCCTCATTGTCAACCTGCTTGAAACATTTGATTCAAGGTATACCAAGCGCCTGGGCACCAATTCGCCGCTGGTTGAGCCTGCGTCATTCATGGCGGATTGCCAGCAGCGAGCAGCAGCTCTCAAGTTGCATCAGTAACGGCATCATGGATCCCATGTCACAATCTCACACCTACTGATGGCGATTAAGCTCATGGATTCAAGGTCCTGTCCAAAGGTATGTCACCAAGTGATAGATCACTAACAAAACCACCGGTATCAACTGCAAGAAAGAAACCCGCAAGTCTGAGAACTCTGCACCTTATTCACCCTATTTAGCCATTCCCAAACGCAAGATACACAATACCCTTAGATCCTCCCTGTGATAGGATGATTTTGCGCGTGCCACCTTATAGACCATCCTCTTCTCCAAGCGCTGTCCCATCCGCGCCTTCACCCTCCCCATCAGTCGAATAATTCTTCTTTGATTCCATATTCCTTGGCTGGTCTTCAATAGCCGGCCACATAACTACAAAATACAAGAATTCCCAACCGAAGTCCTCATCATTTGTCTCCTCATGGACCCCTTCAAGAGCCAGTCATTACCTAGCATAGTGCTGAGGAAGACCCTCGGGTGTTCCCGTGCAAGCGTGAGCCCGATCACGCGGTCGACGATGGTCATGCAGCGGGAGTGAATGGGGTAGTAGCTCGGTCACGTCGATATCAGACCATGCATTGGAGGACGTATAGGTATTACAAAAGTGTATCACTGAGCTGGATGCTTGGCGTGAGGTGAAATTACTACAAGTACCCAATCAGTACAAGACTTCTATAGCCAGACATCCGACCACTCTTCTACAGGATGCAAAGACTATGATGGAGAGAGGCGAGGGCAGATACCTACTCGCGCAGAAAAACATAGTCCACGCCCGTGGGTGGTGGAAGTACATCGTTGAGAGCTCGTCGTCGGTCCCATCGCTCCATGCCGAACATATTGTCCTTGTAAGTGTAGTTCTTGCACAAGCGAGTTCGAAGTACTGAATTTTTCGTTACCCACATCCTCCTCTGGGTCAATGTAATAGCCGCATGCCCAGCAGAGGGCCTTGCTGGAGTCGTCCATTCGGACTTGACTCATGCCATGAAAGAAAGGTGGATCAGGAAGAGATGTCTCCCAGGTAGGACAATAACTCAAATCGTGCAGGCGGATCAGCCGGGACTAGATACGAGCTTCCTTCGCTTCGACACGAGCCCTAGATTGCTTGGTACTTGGCACATCAACTTGAAGTACCTGGTCAAGCGCCTTTCCTCTTGATTGTGTAATCTTCTGGCACTGGCTAACTAGGCACTAAATGGGTTCAGGACGTGTTCAGGATCGTGTTCAGGAGCATGTAGTTGAATGATAATAATACTTTTATTCATTTATTCCACTAAAGGTAACATAAACATACAGATCATAATTGTGTCCAAAAATAACCAAGTACAATATGCCCATGCCATCGGATCGCTAGACGCTTGACAGCCACCGTACAGATGCCCAAAGACCACACAGACAGTGTCTGTGACAGAGTTTAGCGGCTTGTCACACATAAAATGAGACGAAACGGGACCTCTAGGCGAAAATAGAACAATGTGAGAGAAATAACAAGAGCCTCCATACTTCATACACCATATAAAACGTAAAAAGTCAGAAAGGGTATGCCCACGCCACGCTATGCGATTCCTTAGAGGAAAGGAAAAAGAGGAATCAAATAGAACCCAAAACAGTTAAGTATGTACTGAGAACGGAATAGTATGTCGGGTATTATAACAATTGCTGTTGCTGGCTTTGGGATATTTATTTCGGTTTGCGCCAAAAGTATTGCTGTGCGGGTTAGCGTTGCAACGCCGTTAGGGCAAAAGCTTGATGAGACTCACCTTATGTTGCTTGCGGCAATTCCGAAGTCCGGGCTTTCTCAGGTCGGTAACAACAGCCTCACGACGCATCGGGTCCTCGTCATAGTCGGGAATATAATAGTATTCACTTTCAAGTGGTTTCCCAGCAGCATCTTTGCCTTCACGGGCAACCTTGCCGATGCACTTGGTCGAGTCTAGGATCGCCCGAATCTCTGCCTTGGATGGTCCATGCCTTGACTGACTATCGGCTTTCCAGAGGGAGGGAGGGAGGTTGCTAAGGATAGTAGAAAAAGGTGTAGACGAGAGACGCGAAAAGGCGAGTTGGTTGATAGCATGGTTCTGAACGCGTTCACCATCCTCGTCCATGACTGGCGGCTTGACCAGCTCCTCTTCAGCAGGCTCTGTTTGGGAAGGTTGCCTCGGGGACTGAGCAGGTTGCAGAGGTTGAGATGGAATGTGTGATCGAGGGCGCGTGGGCCGAAGGGGCGATTCGGCAGTGAAGGAGGCCATGCGAGGAAGAAGGTTATCACCAAACGGTCCGAACGAGTGGATAATGGGATCATTCTCCTCATCATGGTCTGACAGGTCCTCGGGTTTACTGAGGTCACTTAGGTCACTGGACTGCGAGCTCTGTAGAAGAGACGCTACGCCGGAAGACGGCTTCAGGGCGTCACCAGAGTTGCTGCGGCGAACTGGAGACCCTTCATCTTCATACACAACCACTGCATTCCGAGAGCGAGTCGGGGTGAAAAGAGGGGACGACGGAGGCATAATAGACCTAACGGCCGGTGATGGAGAAATGGGAGAGGCCAGGCGTTTACGTTCAGCACTGGGACTATCTTGTAAGCTGCGGCGAGCTTGCTTATTGCGTGTCGGAGTGGCTTCTTCCCAAGTTTGCTCAGAGTCCGTGGATGCGTCCTCCTTCCTCTCTCCGCGTGGCCATTGAACAAGAACGCGTGATTCATGGACGTCGATCATGATATCAGCATCTTTGATATCGGACGTGAATGTCTTTCCCTTGGCCAAATCATACGTCTTCCCCTGGCAGTGAAGCTTTATTCCATTCCATCCCATGCAGACTATCTCCACTCTATCCCGGTCGAAAGGATTGGGGGCGGGCTTATACGCAGCCTTGACATGTATCCTTGAGATCATCCGATTGGGAGCGAGTTGGTAGTGACAAGAAGCACTCGATCTGCCCATTGTGATGGGCTCGCCGCTTTCAGAGAGCATCAGTGTAGGAACGGCTGAGAGCGGGCTTCGTTCGGGGCCGGCGGAGATGATAGTACGGCGAGACAGGTTACGAGGTAGGGCCATCCTAGGGGGCGAGGACGACATGATATGGGTGGACGAGGTCGGGACGGGAGTCGGATAGGTTGAGACGACGGCATCATCTTCGCGTGCTACACGCTTTTGCGGTCGAGGGAGAGACGGAGAGGAATTCAATGGCTCAAAAGCAGGTAAGAGAGACGCCGGACGCTTCACGCCTGCCACAGGAGCAACAGAATTGCTCCTCGGAGGTGAAGACTCCATTGTACAGAAACCCGGGTTAAAGACTTCAAACCTTTCTTTTCTTGAGCAGCTATGTAGGAAGCGGACGAGACTCAATTGAGCTCGCGTCCAGGACAGTGCAGATGTTCTACTCTATGAACGAGCAACAGTAGCAATCAGAAAGAGTGAGAGGTAGGGCGGGAGGCTGTTGAGGACGAAAAGGAAAGAAGGGCCCTGGAGGTTCCCTCCTAGGATGACGACTAGGAGGTTGGGAGGCACGAGAGAGAAACGAGTCTCAAGAAAAGAATGAAAAGTGCATTGAGGAGAAAAAAAGGGAGGGAGAATGGTGCGAAGGTGGAATGCAAGCGGAACGACGAGCCTGGTGTGCAAATACACGCTTACAGTCCGAGACGCGTTCGATAGCCGCCGCCAACAAGGGTCCACCTCACTTCGCGCATCCCCTCAGCCTAATTATCAGAAACTATGCATTGCACTGCATATTTGGCGGTTAGCAAAAAGTGACACGAAAAATTTCATATCGGACACCATCCTGCACCTCAGCGACTTCAATAAGTGTGTCCCTTGACAATTGTATACTTCGGCCTGGCGCGTCCGCGATCGATGTCATGTGCTTCGCGTTTTTCGGGTCGAGTCTCGTGACTCGCGCCAGGTCACGTGGGCGCGTTTGCCTGGACCGTGCATTAAGCTTTTCCAAAAATAGACTAGACTCGAAGTCCGCCCATGTGGAAATACACCATTCTGCTCATGATTGGCCGAAGGATCAGACGCAAGGTTGCGCCCTGACAGATTGGAGAACCGTGACGTCTCGAGCTCTCATCTGCACTAGATTACAACAGACAAAAAGAAAAGGATCTAGAGAATAATTTCTGTAGGAACATCTTGTAGTGCTATAAACACGTCCGTAGTCGCCCCGTTGGTTGAGCGTTCAGTGCGTGATTGTCACGTCTACCAGTCTTTGCGCCGACGCGACGCGCTCGTACTGTCAATCATGCTGGGATCAAGGTAAGTTACCGGCAAACCAGCCAATTTAAAACCCGACGCCGGGGCGAGAATGAGGCTGCGCATCACAATCTCTTGCCTGCAATTTCAACACGAGGCAGGAGGAGGCAGCACTAAGCAAAGATTCTCATCATCCTCAATCCATGGCCGTTCCAACGGCAGTGTTTGAGCATTCTTGATGACGCCAGCGGCCGGTCCGATAGACCCCACAAGCCATCCCCAAAAGCCAAAGCTACCAAACACGGACCGTTACAACATTGGTGATGACAAGATCTCGACAATCTCGACGCATAGGGCAAACGTATGCGCACACTGCATAATATAATAAGGTCTAGGAAATCCTATCGTTCCAAATTCCGCAGCCTATACGATGAAGAACGAAATGGGTATATGAAACAGAAATTGAGGTTACTTGACAGCAGGGAAGATAGTTTTCTGGTAAAATGTCTTGGTCTGATAGCGAGTAGAAGAAAATGACAGGTGATCAAGGGTTCCAAGTCATATGGCACAATATACTAGATACACAAGAATGCAAGTGAAGCGTACAAGTGTGGAAAGGCATGAAAAAGTCTTCTATTTGCAGTTTGGCCTGGACCAGTCGAACCGGGTTGGTGTCGAGCGCTCCAGAAGGAGAGTATAGATTCGGCGAGTCTAGTAGAACACATAGGTGGCTTCACCGGACATGACTTGGACCTGGAAACAGAATTAGTCACCAGCTTTTGAAGGCGAGTCGATTATCCAAACTTACCGTGCAGCCTGAGTCATTGGAGCCAGTGTCGGAGACGAAGACGCCGTTCTCGTACTTGCAGGATCCGCTGAGATTGTCACCCTTGATCTTGATGTTGAAGTCGAGCTTCTCGTTGGTGGTGGGGGAGTTTTGGAAGATCGAGAGCCATTTGCCGTTGTTCTCTCCAACACCAAGGTTGATGGGGGCGAAGTTACCGATGGGCTTGCTGCCATCACCCCACTGGCATCCATCCTCCTGAGAGACACCGGCGGGGTTAACGTAGTATTGAGCAGAGGTGGTCTTGCCCTGCCACTGGTAGTAAGTGGCACCGTTGGGGCAGGTCAACTCATCCTCAGCGCCAGCGGCGAGACTGACGGGAACAGTCTCAGACTCGGTACCTGTGTGACATTTAGTGTGAGAACTTAACCGGGCGTACTCAAGCCACCAAACTTACCAGGGTAGTCAGTACGGCAAACAGCGACATGCTGGCTGAGGGTGTTCTTGACCTTGACGCCACCAACTCCCTTAATGCAAAGAGTATCCGAAAGGTCAGGGTTGGTCTTGTAGAGTTTGCCCCCCTTGCAGCGCAGACCACCGACGGATTGGCCAGTGGCGCCCTGAGCGGAGGGCCAGTGGGCCTTCTGGTAACCCGGGGGGCACGCATAGGAGCACATGGCTCCTTCGGTGCAGCTATCACCGGTGATGGCAGTGACAATTTCGCTAACGAGCTGGCCAACGATGGTCACGTACTGGATACCGGACCAGCCACCGAGACCAAGGTAGTTCAGAGGAACGGCACCGTAGTCGGAGGGGAAGGTACCGCAGTCAATTTCACCGTCGGGGAAGGCTGCATCCAGTCCAGTAGCAGCTGGGGAGCTGGCGCTGGAAGTGGCAGCAGGCTTAGTTGAAGTGGTTGTTGGTACGCTCACGGTGGTGGACGTGGTGGTGGTCGTGGTCGTGGTAGTCGTGGTCGAGCTTGAGGTCTCGATGAACTTGGCGGGCGCAACAGTAGGGGTATATTGCTGAGTGCTGGTGCTGGTCTGGCAAGGGTCGGTGGCCGGTTTGCCATCAGCCCAGGCCAAATCGCCGTCGGTGATTCCCTGGCACACGTCCTCGGCGGAGATGATCTGGCCATCTAGCTCGTACCTAACGACTGTGGGGCCGTCAACGGTGACAACCTCGCGCTTGTGGTGGTGACGGTGACCGTGCTGGTGCTGGGCAGCAACCATGGAGCCGGCGGTGGCCAGAGTTAGGGCGACAGAGTTAAACTTCATCTTGTATAGATCGCGGAATGTCAACAAAACCTAGACAATTCGCTAGTCACGGTCAGCAAAACACATTCAACCCCAGTTTGTCCCGCTGCTAAGCTCGTCCATTTCAATTATTGAGCTCCCCTTTGTCCAGCCAGTCACTTGAGAAAGCGAATCGTGACCACTTGGACTGAACGAGGATTGTGACCAACACATTGGAACATTCTCGACACCGGGAGGCTCCGACGTACATCAACTTCACGGAAATCCAGTCGCGTGTTCGATTTTATGATGTGCTGTACACGAATGAAATCACGAGCGGCAGATAAATCAATGTATGTATAGACGGCGAATATCGATTCGAGATCGGAAAATCGTCGTTCAGGAAAGAAAGGAGGCTTCCAAATGAATGTACGGGAGAGAAACGGGTCTCTCTGGTCGGGTGGAACGCGCAAAGGGCGAAAGGCAACGGATCGCTCGAGGGATAGGATTGAAGGGGAGGCTGAGGGACGGAGAGGGAGAAGGAGAGGATCGTGAAGGGCGAGGGAGGTTTTAGGGAAAGGAGAGACGCCCAGGAGGTTTAACCTTAATGGAGGGCGAGATTGAATTGGTCGGTCAGTCAACAGGAGAAAGACTTGCGAGTTGCGTGCGGCCCCAGCAGACGGGCAGAGGGAGCGAATGAGCTCTCCCTATCGGCAGGCAATAATCAACACACTCGCGCTAAACCTGGCCTGTCGAATTCAGGGGGTTCCACTGCAAGATTCAAAACATGCGCTTGCTTCTGGCCACTCGAATGGTGTTCATCAATGCTCTATTCCTTCATTCATACAGGTTCTCCGGTCCGCCCCTGGCCGATCTCCAGACAGCCAACTGGCAGCAGTCCGTGGTTGTTGCGCCAGGAACCAGAAACACAACCAAGGTTGAGAAAAGGCCAAATTAAAATACAGGCAGTCTACCACGGAACCATGCGCATCTCTTTTGATTATTTGCAGTCAGAAGTGGGGAGGCCGACGTGGCCACCACCCAGACTCCCCCATAGTGTTTGTTTTGAGCCCGCTTCCCGCATGTTCGGAGGGAAACTTCAAAAGAAATCCACAATGGGGGCTCAGACTCGGCAGGAAATACCCTGGAGGGTGAGGATGGACATCATCGCGTCTTGGAACGACATCTGGACCTCCTGCCACGGCGTCTCGCCTTCAACAGGCAACGTTTCCAAGCGTTTGGCTTTCCTGTTCCTGAATCCGAGCTTGGCGCTGCTGATTTTAGCCACTATGTTTATATTAGCCAATCACGATTGCTTGGCTGTGGGGACTTGAGTTTTATGCCAGGCACACCAATCGCCTCAGACTCCAGCCCGCCACTTCATTCCAAGGTTCTCCTCCTTTTCATCAGCGGTCCCTTAGTGCTCGATCTCAGATTCCGATTGTTACTCAAAATAATGATATCAACCAGGCAGAAGATATCAAAGTGAACCGATGTTTAACGCCTGATGTGTGGGATTTGTGGAACTTGCACGACGCCTCCGATAGGTGGGGCAAGCAGTAGTACCGTCGTTCAAAGCAAAAGGATGAGCAGATGATCAAAGAATTGGGCTTGAGCCCGAGCGATGAGCCTGCTAGCAGTAGTATCGAGATACTACGGAGTACTGCAAGGCAAATGAGGTCGGCTCCTGGCATACTGTTTTGACATTTTGAGCTCTGTGAAATTGTCCCTTGAGTCAAGCATTTTCTAAAACAAACAGCATGCAGGAGTATTTGGCTAATGCACCTCAAGGGCCCACTACCGTTGACTCTGCATTGAAGTTGTTTTGGTACCTATAGAACCAGCCTCCTTTGCTCTGTTTCAGCAAGGCAGTGCTGACAAAGGAACTTTAAATCCAAGGTATGGCATCGGAACTCAGCATCGAAAATCATGTACTGTCAAGTCCTAATTGACCATCTGCGAGCGCTGGTAATTGCTTGCGGACCATACTCCAGCATTAGCAAACGGTCGCCCCAGGCTGCAAGATTCTGGGGACGCCATGTAATAATAAATCATGAGCGACTCACCTTCACTCCTACTACTCAAAATTGACTCCGATTACTCCGGCTCCCCGCATTGCTCCGATGTAGCACGACTGACTCGTCCATCATCAGATCCATCCGAGTCTTTCAGAGGGGTACAATAATAGCCGAGATCCGCTCAGTCTTCAGAATGTCTGAGACATGATCAACAATAGTCTGTCATGTCTGTTTTGCAGTCGGCTCTGATTATTGAGAAGAGGACTTGGACGGCATCCTTAAGAGTCTAGCTTCATTGTCGAGTCAACCTTCACCTTGTGCGATTGTAGCACTATCGAATCTAGCTCAATCCGCGCACTGGCCATTCCTGCCAGCTAATTCCGTGATGCAGAGCGACATGGTTGTTTCGAAAATCGAGACGGGTGCCATCAATAATGAAGTCGCAGGATGATCCCAATCCACTTGATCCACATCCGCCGGGCATCATTTCGCTAAAAATGAACAGAGCTTGTAAACAAGCTTTTTACCCCCTGAGCTTTGAGCTGCCTGGTCGCTTATCATTATTCCAACAGTCCTAGTATCATGGGGACCATTCGTCGTCAGCGTCTATCGTAATATTAACTTGGCACTGATCCTCAGGAAATTACTATCGCTAGTAGTTCTATACCGATGGCATAAAGAAGTTTCCATTCATCGAACTCGCGGAGTATCCAACAAGCCTGAACGTTCTTTCACAGATACTCTGCCGAGTACTCCAACCTGACATTTCTCGCATCTCCGCGGCTGCCGCTTTCTGTTGCCTCGAGAGAGTCAGGGGCAGAGATTTCCCGACCTCCGTAGCCATCGTGAATCGAATTCTATAATAAGCTATATCCTCCTGTAGAACTTAACCTCATGCTCTGTAGAGGAAGACACTCCAGATTGTATTGGGTCGTAAGTCACAGCTTCAATGTATGTTGCAATATTGGTCGCTCAATGGTATCTTCATTTGTCGCCAGATTACATAGACAACCTCTTTCGCTAGTAACGAAGATAGGCTTTTTTCTGGTTAAGAATTCTTAATTTCCGGCTTATGGGTATTGTATTAAGACAACAACAATAGTTAATGGAACTTTAGGGATATTTTGGTGGTTCAATGCGCATGGCAGACTATATATTTTCGAGTCCGTGGAGTGTTTCCCCTGTCTAACAAACCACGAAATATCAGGCAGTCAGCAAGTAAAGCTGAGGTATAGTACCAGGACGAAGAGCTTCTTAGGCAAACTCTTATCGAGAACTTCTATGTATTACGCAACAGATTTTCCTATCCCAATCGCCGAGTAAGATCTATAATAGTCACGTGACACACCAAGTCAGGTACATGAGTAATCAATATCAGGCAAAATGCTCACCGCCCTTTGCTGTCCGACTTTTTTTTTATCGGTCGATATCAGGAAATTTCAAGCAGGTTGAAATTGGTCGAGTCAACATAACAACCCTCCAAAGTCAAAATGGGCTCCTCTACGGCGCTTACAACCAAGGTGACAACGGGCTCACCCTACCAGCTTGACAAGAACCAGGTATGTGCAGTTCGACTTGAAATTTTAGCGATCTCCCGTGTCTAATGTCTTTCGCAATTGCGGCAGGTCTCTAGAGCTTCATCTGCACTCCTCCGACACATTAAGTCCCGGCAAGACGAGCAGGAAGCGACCGCAACTAAGAAGACTTTGATCGGAGACAATGACTCTGACTCCGACGCCGATGATACCCCGTTACACAATGAAGCCGTCTGGCTTGTGCTCACGACGAAGAAGCACGTTGTCGACAAGAACCGACTCAAGCCTGGGCGGATTGCCATTCCGCACTCGCTGAACGCCTCGCCGTCTCTGAGCATCTGTCTCATCACCGCAGACCCCCAGCGCTCCGTGAAGAACATTGTTTCCGACCCGTCGTTCCCGCAGCACCTGTCCTCCCGCATTGAGAAGGTCATTGGATACTCGAAATTGAAGGATAGATACAAGAGCTTTGAGACTCGGAGGCAGCTGCTCTCCGAGCACGATGTGTTCCTCGCCGATGACCGGATCGTCATGCGCCTGGTTACTACACTCGGAAAGATTTTCTACAAGTCTAGCAAGCGGCCGATCCCCGTGCGTCTTGCGCAGATTGACAAGGTGGATGGAAAGAGGGTAAAGAAGGATCCCAAGCAGAAGAAGGGTGACGATGAGCCTAGTACGTTCGCCAGCACGGCGATTGTCGCCAAGGAGATTGAGAAGGCGCTCAACTCTGCGCCTGTGCACTTGGCCCCGGCCACCACTGCCGCTATCCGGGTTGGTTCGTCCAACTTTACGAGCGAGCAGCTGTCCGAGAACATCGATGCTATTGTGAAGGGTATGACGGAAAAGTATGTCTCAAAGGGTTGGAGGAATATCAAGGCTATTCACGTCAAGGGCGCCAACACAATGGCCATGCCCATCTGGTTGGCCAGTGAACTGTGGGTTGAGGAGACTGATGTGGTGGAGGCTGTCGAAGGCGAGGAGGCCGACGACAAGACTAACAAGAAGCGCAAGCAGATCGAGGGTGAGGGTGAACAGAAGCTCCTAGAGGGCGGCAACAAGAAGTTGCGGAAGCAGAAGGCGCCTGAGGACGAGGAGGAGGCATCGTCACTGGCGGCCCGTAAGAAGAAGCTGGAGAAGCAGAAGGCCCAGGCATCGGCGGACGGAGAAGCTGTGTCGCTCAAATTATCGTCTGGCCCGGCCAAGAAGAAGAAAAAGTCTCTTTCATGATTTGATTTTTTTTTACGGAGTTCATTGACGGCTTTACTTCATGTTGCTCTATAGTACAGTTAGATTATGCATGGTTCTCTTCGGAATACAATAATTTCCCTTGACAGTCTGCTGCGGAATTATAGTATACAAGATTTCAATAGAAACCAACTCGGCAATCCGTCAAGAAACCCGCAAGTCATCACCTCTAAGACAAGACGGCGACTTCATGTGCGCGTGTTCCGCCTGATAACCGAGGCCATCCGAGGATCTGCGGGTTCTTGGCGGTCCCGACGATAGCCATCGCTCTACATCCCGCTACCGGACCCTGCAGTCGAACTTTCATCATCCGCCGAGACTCAACCCGCTCTTCACTCCTCCACGACCACGCCAACTCACGACTTGCTTTTGCTTCTCGGGAAGACTCTCCGCAAAAGCAAGCACCCAACTCACGACTACAATGGTCTTCGCCGCCAGAACCTCCGTCCTCCGCGCCGCCCGCGCACAATTCGCTCCGGCCCGGGCTGCCTTTACCTTGAACCAGTCTGCCCTCGCCCGGCTGCTCTCCACACTCGCAGTGCTTGAACAGCGCGATGGAAAGCTCCAGAGCTCATCTGTCTCGGCTATCTCTGCTGCATTGAGACTCGGTGGGCCTGTTACAGCGTTCGTCGCGGGGAATGGCGTGAAAGCGACATCGGCCGCTGAGGCCGCTCAGTATAAGGGTGTGGAGAAGGTTGTTGCTGTTGAGAGTGAGGCTTACGAGAAGGTACATACCGCTCTAAAGAATATGTCGGAGGAGAAGAGAATGCTAATACCACTCAGGGCCTCCCGGAAAATTATGCTCCTCTCCTCGTCGAGAACATCAAGAAGGGCGAATACACACACATTGTCGGAGGCCACTCTGCCTTCGGAAAGAGTCTACTGCCCCGCGTCGCGGCCCTTCTCGACGTCCAGCAAATCTCCGACATCACTGCTATTGAAAGCGAAGATAGTATGTCTTCTTCTCTTCCGGTCTCTCTCAATGCACAAGCAACCCAATCCCTAACCAGATTTCCAAAGCATTCATCCGCCCCATCTACGCCGGCAACGCAATCCTAACCGTCCAATCCACCGATCCCATCAAAGTCATCACCGTCCGCGGCACCGCCTTCCAAGACGCCGAAGCCACAGGCGGCAACGCCGAAATCACAGAGGGTGTCGACCCGCAAGCCCCCGCGCAAACCGAATGGGTCTCCGAAGAGCTCGCCAAATCCGAGCGGCCCGACCTCGCCACGGCCGGCCGCGTCGTCTCCGGCGGCCGCGGTCTCAAGTCCAAGGAGGAATTCGACCGCATCATGGTGCCCCTCGCTGACTCGCTTGGCGCTGCGATTGGTGCCTCCCGTGCCGCTGTTGACAGTGGCTTTGCCGATAACAGTCTGCAGGTTGGGCAGACAGGGAAGAATGTTGCGCCGCAGCTGTATCTCTCTGTGGGAATTAGTGGTGCGATCCAGCATCTTGCTGGTATGAAGGATAGCAAGGTGATTGCGGCGATTAACAAAGATCCGGATGCGCCAATTTTCCAGGTTGCGGACGTTGGGCTTGTTGGGGATTTGTTTGAGAAGGTGCCCGAGTTGACGGAGAAGGTTAAGTCTGCTTAAATCAAGTAGATTCGAGGCTTTCTTTTGCTTGTTTTATTGATACAGGGTTCATGAGCTTGATTTTGTATACCATGCTTCAACAGTATATCTAGAGGTGAAATACACACACGATACTTTCAAACACAGCTCTTAACTTGTGATTTCTACAATGTAATAGTAATAGGTATCTCGAATTGAACGCTCAC
This sequence comes from Aspergillus pseudodeflectus, assembly GCF_044049435.1. Taxonomy (NCBI): domain Eukaryota; kingdom Fungi; phylum Ascomycota; class Eurotiomycetes; order Eurotiales; family Aspergillaceae; genus Aspergillus; species Aspergillus pseudodeflectus. The sequence continues at coordinate 510,713 of NW_027263797.1, read as the reverse complement.
GTACTCATCACATCAAATTCATAGAAGATCAGAGCCCGCCCAACAACTCCGCCATTGAAATCGGCTTCCGTACCGCATTAGAAAATCCATCATGGTACGTAACCCAGACCTTCCTCCCATTACTCGAGCCCGAGTCTTGCTGCTGCGCGGAACCAGTCTTCTTCGATGTCCGTGCATCCTCATTCGGCGCCGTAGACTCCTGGATAACCCTCCCAAAGAAATCCCGCTTAACCGCATTGGCACCGATCTTAGCCTTAACAGCCTCAGCAGGGTTAGCCCCATCCGCGCCGGAGGAAGAGGCTTGGGCAGTCTTCTTCTTGGCGAGTGCCTCGGAGTGTTTACGGATTGATTCCTTGCGGTATTCCTGGTCGAGGACTTGGCGGACGGCGTAGCGGACTGGGCCGGAGGTTGAGGAGAGGCCGTTTGCTTTTGAGTATGTGACGAGAGTGTCGAGGGGGCTGTGAAGCTGGTCAGTCAGAGGGAGGGTCCAAGATGGAATGTTGGGATTGAAAGGGGAATAACGTACGGTTCCATTCTGTATGCCCATCCGCCATATGCGCCACCTTCGCCTTCGACGCGAACTTTCTCAAAAGTTACGCCCAGACCTGTCATGACGCGCACGGCGGCCTCGACGAGAGCGCGTTCGCTATCCTTTCGGACACTTGCAACGCTTTTCTGCTCGCTTCCGCGGACGACGACTGGTTTCACGTCTGGGGAGAGCATTCGGACGATATTGGGGACGAGTTCGGTGGCAACGCAGTTGGGTGAGCGGAAAAGGCGGAGTAAGGGAGCTGAGAAGGAGGATTGGAATCCTGTAAGGATTGCCTGGTTCTGTTTCAAAGCCTCGAAGGCTGCAAAATCTGCTCGTGGGCCAGAGAAAGGGTGTGCCTCTTCTTCCTCATCTTCTGTTTCTTTATATTGGGGTTGGGCTTTGCCTTGCGCGGTAGCGAAGAGAAGGTGAAAGGCTGATGTTGCTTGGCTGAGGTAGGCGCCGAGTTCCCAGTCGTGGGCGGAATACACCCGAGATGAGATGGTGTCGTGGAAGTGAAGCCAGTCGTATGCCACGTTGGGCTTTGTGAGGAAGGTGTCGTCTTGATAGGGCTGTAGAGGGTATGAAGAGAAGCACTCGGAGGTACAGCGGTCGTGGTCGCCGCTGGCATCGACCATCTCGCGGAGTCTGTTGATTGCATGCCGCTTCTTGATACTTGCCACATCAACAGGTACTTGTCCAGCTGAACGATCATATGGATCTTGGAAGGTTTCCGCGCTTATTGGCACGTCGGGGAAGCCAGCCCCTTCGGTGAAAACTCGATCCACGATGTCGCGCACACCACCACGGTTCATCCCTTTGAAGAACGAGCCACCTCCAGCTTCTCTAAGGACGCGCTGTTCAATCCAGCTCCTTGTCAGCCTAGAGGAAGCAGAGCTCTCACTTCTAAGCTTGTGAGCCACCCATTCTGCGGCAACGAGGACACTCCGAATGTCTCCTTCTGCCGCTCCGCTGCTTTTGACTCCAGCCTGCTTTCTCTTTGCAAGTCCCCACGATGCTTCGCAAAGCCGTCTCACGCCGTCGTTATCAGAAGGAATACCTTCAATGGTGAATATAGACTTCATCCGCGAAACGACGTTCTCCAACGGTGCCTGACGAACGTGAATGATCTCTGCGATGGAAGACGCTCGGAGAGGCCGTAAACTAGCGTGGTACACGTCGTTGCATACCAATATCAACGGGCGAAGGAATCGGAAATTGTCACCCCTCCTCTTTCTTCCGTTCGATGCATGCTCAGATGTGCGTGCGGAATTCTTTTGATCCAAAAGAACCAGGTCGATCAAGGCCTTCATAAAGCCACCTTCGCCAGCGCCGCCAGATCCACTGACTACCCCATCGACTTCATCGACGACAACGCAGACCGGCCGTCCGACCTTGCGCACTTTCTGCTCGCCCACCTCTACATTCATGCCTTTGACGTTCTCTGTACCGAGTGCATCTCTGATCCTGCCTTTGACTACGTCTCTGCTGCGCTCGTCACTGGCGTTAATCTCCAGAACTTCGTAGCCCGCCTGTCTTGCACAAACGTGTGCTAGGGTCGTTTTTCCAAGTCCGGGTGGACCGCACAGCAACATGACCTTCCGGTGTGGTCTTTCCTCCTCATCATCATTATAGTTGGCTTTCTTCTTGGTCCGGGCCAAGTTTGGATACACAATGGGGTCCCAGCCTCTCAGCCAGCGAAGGATAGACCGATTTGTCCGCTCATCGCCAATGAGCTCAGTGTATTTGCGTGCACGGTATTTTTCTGTCCACATGGCTGCAGCAAACTTCCTGCTCTTCTTGTCGCCGATGGGAGCCTCGATCGACGGTTGTACGGCGGGTGCAGAGGCTGGCTTGGATGCCGCAGCAAGCTCGATTTCTTTGGTAGCGTCGTCGAGCAATTTATGGATCTCGATTCCGTAATAATTCTTCTGAGCTCGTCCAGGAGCGGTGATGGAGCGGCCTGCCACAAGTCTTTCATAAGAAACCCTGGTACTAGATTTGCGCAACGCAACACTCAACGTCTTTCCTGAGCACGTCTTAATCTCCACCGAGATCGGTGATTTTCTTGTCGATGTATTCGATGCATCCGCTATACTACGATCAGGTATAGACATGACAGGGTTGGCGACTGCTATAGGCTGTGTAGCTGGTGTAGGCCGAGGGATCTCATGGAGTTCTTGAGAGGGCTGCTCGATAAGTTCTTCCTGAATCTCAAACTGTGTCTTGAAATGCGCGGCGTCAAAGGCATCTAATTCGTCTTCATCCTCACCATCGTCATCCAGGAACCCTGCCATTATCTTCTGCCGCTTGGGCTCCGTCGATTGCGATTGCTCGCCATTCTTTCGTTTCTGAGAGTCTGGCGAAGGTGCGCTCGCGGGGAAGGCAACAGGCGAGGATATGAACGGCATTCTGGGGGTCGGGGGTGAAGACGGGAACGAATCGTCTTCTCGAATTGGAGAGCACAGACTTCGTAGTCGCGAGTTTTTTGGCGGTCTTGTGGGAGTCTCTGTTGAAGTATAAGAAACCAGCCTCCCCAAGGATTAAAGTTGTGCACGTACCGGGTCTCACGTCCTCGTCACTGCGAAACACATCGGACAAATTCCAAGCTCGATGCTGGATCACGACTTTGTTGCGGGTCTTGTTCAAACGCACCTGGTGTAATGCCTCGAGTTCGTCTTCGAAGTTCTGGGAGGAGGGCTCTCTGAGGTCTTCGGAGTGAAGGTGGAGGGCAGGGTCGAAGGAGGGAAGAGCAAACGGAGAGGAACCCGTCATCTAACCAGAGAGTCGTATACAGAGTGGAGCGTTCAATGGCAGTATCATGTCTTCCATCTTGGCCCAACGCGTTGATAGTACTAACGCGAGACGCGTAGATCAGCACTAAACTGTATTAGGCCTTAAGAGCTTTGCCTAATTAGGCCTAGAGGGTTCCAGACTGTGCCTCAGGCGGGCACCTGTTAGGGACCCCACGATATTGTTGTCGAGTATCGAAATGAACCAACGACAGGGGAAAAATAGAAGAAAGAAAGAAATGGTCGAAGCCTTCTCTGGATACTCTTTGTGTGCCGTGTGCGAAGGCCGAGTTCCTCGCCTTGCGAGCGAAGTATGATTTCCTATCGGAGTTACAACATTTCGGAGTAAAACCTGCCATCTCGGAGTTCGCTCTGGACCACAGCGGGCACTGAATTGAGAGAGAGACCCCACGTCGAAACGGACCCTCTAGTCATGAACGTAAAGGACAAACGTATGATCATTAGTGAGTCCCAGACCGTCAATCTGGACGAATCCGTGATTTCTGCCTGGAATCCACGTACACAACTTCTGCCTTGGAGCACGATGTCGGGGTCGATCATGTCGCGGAGTAGATTCTGGAGAACGAGTGTCGGAGTTCAAAGTTGATTGTTCAGCAGCTCCATCTCCATCAAGAAATACGAACACCGAGAGCCAGAACTCCCTTGGCAGCGCCTGGTGAAATCAACCTCCATCCAAATCCGTTCACATCTCCCAGATCAAGCCTCAACTGGGAAATGTCCTCGGGCGATGGCTTCGGCCTGAGTCATGAGGCCAGTCGAGGCCATCAGCTTACAATGCAAATGCTGTTCCCTCGTTCCAAGCGTTGAGCGCACCAATAGCGCCTCTCTCCGCAAATACGAGAACGTGGAAGTCTCGAATCCAATAGTGGGAGCCTGAGTCACTCACACAGTCCCGCTCGCACGCCCTTCGTTTGAAATCGTGGCTCAGTGTCCAGGCCATGCAAATGATACAAATTTGGAGGGTTTAGTCGAGCAGCAGGCTGAATACGCTGCACAGGACTGGTCCGTGAGAATGTGAGTGGAGCCTTGGCTGTCAAATTTACCCATCATGCTAAGCTTTGGTTGACCCCGACGCCCTGGCGGGCTAGCATGCGTCATTCTTTGCATCCTGCCATTTCTTGGCTCACTCCGAGCTTCATCGGAGTAAAAACACCGGAGTACTTGCGGTCGAGATGACTCGCTATACTGAGAAAATGGGTATATATAGAGGCTGAGAGCTGTCGTTGGGATTATTCTCACCAGCATCAGCAACGCTTCAACCAATCTAAAAGCAATACTCTCAAGATCCTCATACACAGCAACCGAACGTCTAGTTCCTTGATATCGCTCTACATACCCATTCCTCAACCACGAAACCAGCCTCAACACCGGTCTTCAAAAGTCTCTTTTGCCAGAACTAAAGAGCTTGCGAGAATCTCAAAATACCCAAAGATACCACTCCGAACAAAGCCTAAACCGTTCCCAAGCAAAACCTCCGCCATGCCTTTCAGCATTACCAAGTCCTCCACCAAGACGGTCGATGATGCCGCATCGACCTACTCAGCCGCTTCCGCATCAACCGTCTTGAAAGAAAAAGCAGAGGCCAAGCGCAAGTTCTTCTCGCGGAACAAGCCCAGCATCGATGAGAAGAACAAGGCCGCAGCTCTCCACAACGAAGCCCTCGCTACCTACTTCGCCCTGCGTTAGCCTCCTTCCCTTCCGCCGCTAGAATCGAGGCGGACCGTTTATGGATGGCCGCTCCGATGCACTTGGGTCGGCCTGATACGATACTCTCACGGTTATGATGATATAATGGGTCGTGATTTGGGTTCTTGTTTTTGCTTTTGCTTTTCGCTCTGTCTAGCTCTTGTTGAAAGGTCTCGTTTCGGAGTCTCGGTGTATAAAGTATATGCTATAATAATAAACTTGCTTTCTGCCTGATCATTTGCCATATCCTAGTAAGCACCCCAAGCGGATTACACTCGGCAAAGTAATCTTAAACGATCCTATGATTCATGTAATGGACAAAAACGGCATCTATACAGGTGATGCTGAAGCTTGGTGATTCCCTATCAAGGCTGGCAAAGTAACCGAGGTCTTGAGCAGAATAATGCACAGTATTATCAATGGACCTTCAACTCTCCGAGCGATCTAATACCGACATCTACTCGGTAGTACTACCCAGGTACAGTAGTCAACGAGTATGCTTCTCCTAGGACGTCCTATTCTTCAGCCGCCCTCTATCCGGGAGCAATGACTTTCTCTGCGGTATGGATTTAGACTTCAAGGTCGTGGATTAGCACTTTATCGAATCCATTAATCAGCCGTCACCAATTAACAAAAATATATACTTCGCCATGGCGGTGGGGAAAGACTTCACGCTGAGTCAGCGCTTACAAGACCCCAAGCAACCAACGCGCCCACCTGCCAGAAAGAGTTAACCAGGTTGATCCATGTTCAGATCCACCCTGTAACTTGCTCGAGCTCGGGCAAGCAGAGTCACAGAGACATCATCAGTGTAGGCTGACCGGAGTATACAGGGAGCGAGAGATTTGCATATCACCTTGAATATCCCCACCATTCCCTTTTCCGCAACTCCGATTTCACCTTCGCATCCCCGATATTGGATATAGACCTTCACAACCATAATCTGACACGACTCGGAAAAGGCATAATGGAATGGGACCCGACGCAATTCTTCCGCGAGGAGGAGAACAAGACCCCGCCGCCGTTTGCGCTGGTGGTGTTGAACCAACCAATCAATGAGATTGCGCTTTCTGTGCTGAGGGAGCATGGTATGTCTGCATGCGCCTACCCCATACGACAGCAAAACTAACCGATACAAACAGCTCTCACAATTGTTTGTGCAGACGGCGGCGCAAACCGCTTTTTCGAGTCTGCAAAGTCACGCGGAGTGGAAGGTACTGATGTATGGCTCATCCCCTTCAACTCCAGATATAGCAGAATGAGAAGGGCCCGTCTCACTAATCAAACTCTCAGATCCCAGACACAATAATCGGCGACCTCGACTCCATCCGCCCCGAGATTCGTACTCACTATGCGAACCTGGGCGTGAACATCGTCCACGACGACGACCAGTACTCGACGGATTTCACAAAGAGCCTGCGGTATCTCCGCAAGCAAGAGGAGCGCATTCTCTCTTCCTATGCTGCTCTGTCATCAAAATCTACGGCTCATCATCCCATCATTACGTCTGACCTCGTGTCCGGCGAGCGACGACGTCTTGAAATCCTCATCCTAGGCGGACTCGGAGGGCGCGTCGACCAGGCTTTCTCGCAGATCCATCATCTATATATGATGGATCAGGAACAGAGTACCTCGATCTCAGGCTCAGGCGCAGATCCGAACACAGGGCACCTCTACCTCATTTCCGAAGCAAGCATAACATTCATCCTGCAGCCGGGGCCCAACACAATCCACGTTCCTCGGACAAATCGACCACACACAAGCACCGCATCAAAAACCGACAGTCCAAATGCCAAAACTCACCAACTTCCGGCACCAAGAGAAGAAGGAGAAGAAGAAGAGGAAGATCATCTTCTCGAAGAAAACGTCGGCATTATTCCCCTCTCGGGCCCCGCGCGCATAACCACAAGCGGGTTCCAGTGGGACGTCGAGGACTGGGCGACGGAAATCGGCGGGCAGATTAGTACGAGTAACCATATTCGAGCTGAGGTTGTGCATGTTCATACGGATGTTCCTGTCCTGTTCACGGTGGAGTTGGCGAGGCGGTTGAAGAGGGTTTCGAGGTGATTATGAATCTTGCATTTGATCTGGATCTTATTTCGTTGGATAATTTACACATTTTGGGTTAGAACTTATGCGGCGTGGAGATTTGTTTCTTGCATACAGATGAAAGTAGAAAGGAAAGTCTAGACAGAAAACTCATTAGATTTCGACTACCTAACAAACAGGCGCCTCTTCACGCGTAAAGCAAAACAAGACCGAATCAATCCCATTTTTCTCACCACGCCTTGAGGAAACCGGGAATAGCAAAGGATATCAATAGGAGCTTGAAAGCCGATAACCAAAACGTCGAGAAACAATAGAAGAATCTGCATTAGCGCATCTCCAGGAACAATAAATGAACAAAACAGGGACAAGCAACACAAAACAAGACATTCACACGTAATAACCCCATGAAAGGAACCCAAGTAGACCTGACCTTCTACTTCAACACAATTCCCCTTACCAGACAAGGGCACGCGCACCCGAGCTGTACAAAAGCCAATATACTCCAAAGGAGATAAGCAGCACTGAACAAGCAACATAAATACAACCGACCTAGCTCTGCTGGCCTGATTTACACTGATCGAAGGGGAGAAGCGCATTACTTCCTCAGGATAGCCTCATAGATAGTACCTATAGCTCCGATGGCAGCGCCAGTCAGGATACCGGCGTACTGGAACGGGATGGACGCGTTCACAGTTTGAACGGAGACCTCGCTATAAATGTTCCAAAAGGTAAATCCATGCGCGTAAACTAGGTACGCAAGGAGCGCTTTGGCGATGTTGAAGCTCAGGGGGTCAAAATCTGCTTGGGGGTTGCGGATGCTGCTGCTACGGCGCGTACGTGACGCAGGGCCGCCGCTTGACTGCGCAACCTGAAGGCTAATGTTGAAGAAATAAGCAACAGTCAGAGGTAGGAATACGCTGGTAAGCAGCCACAGCGAGACAGGGGCCCAGAATGAGCTGTCGACCAGCACAAAGACGTCAGGGAGCTTGATTGGAAGCGCAGGAGAGTGAATGGCATCGATGGGAGGTATTGTCGTGAGGTGGCGCCGAGGCAGGGCCTCGTTGAGGACGCCGATTGCCTCGAGGATTGTGATGATGACTTCGACAGCTCTCACGCTGCTGAGAGTCGTGCGCAGCGAGTCGGAGCGTTCCTGCACGCCGGACTTGTTCCAGAATTCGCCAATGCTTTTGAGCCATTCGGTCGTTTGACGATCAATCACCTCAGTGACAACAGCCGGCGACGGGGGCAAATGGACGGCGACTTCGGCTAATGCACGCGTAGGAGTTTGAATAGGCACGTCGGATTCATCTCTAATAGACTCATTAGCTCGCTGTAAACTGTGCGAAACGCCGAGGCGCGTAAGAAAATAGGCGTCATACGTAAGATCAGGTTCCTTGTCCTCAGTGTCCTCCTTCGAGTCCTTCGACTCCCTCGATTTTGTCGTCCGTCGACGGACGGACCTCGGGGCTTCCTCTTTGATCGGTGAGACCTCGCCTCTGGTTTCGCGGCTTTCCCTCTTTACCGGCGACGAGCGCGACCCTTGCGATAGGCGCCTGTAATACTCTGACAGACGATCTTCTGAACCAAAGATGGTGCGGTTCGCTTGGAGATGCTCGTCCAGCTTGGCGGCAAGTTCGGGCTTGGTGAAGTCCTCATAACTAGAGCGAATTGTCGCGCGTCAGTAATCCGTCGCCGGGTGTAAATAGGGATGATATGCCGAAAGCAAGTCGCGAGCTTACTCTTGGAGGGCGGTGGCTTCAGCCAGCTCTATGAGCTGAGCTTTGCGCTGTCTTTCTAGAAAATGCAATGCGGCAGACATGATGACGATATGCGCGCGACCATGCGATAACCGATACAGAGCAAGGGGGATAGAAGATCAGATGGATGTATGATCACGGGGGGGCAGCGATAGGGAATAGATAAACAAATAAGAGGAGTGATCTAGAGATGAGACTATGTATGGACACCAAGAAGCATAAGAACAAGAATAACAACAAATAACAAGCTGGGGAGGCGAGGGAGAGAGGTCAAGTCACGCCTCAGGCTGCCGCTCGGCGCAGGAGCCAATCACGCCGATCAGCCGTGGGGCTGCCCACTCCCGCCTTTGTTTACATCGCAACCCCCCTCTTTTGCCTATTTCGGATGCCTCCAGTCCATGCCAGGTGGGCGACGACGAAGATTGTTGAAAACGATGCATCAATAAGAAGCTCTATGTTATTGTACAATTACCTAAGTCAGCTCTAAGTCTATCATCGTAGCAGTCCCCCAAGAAATGTGTATATACACGTGTACAGGTAGAGAAGGGGAGGGTCCAAGGAAATGCCGTCACGCCATCAACAAACAGGCGTGCAAAGGAGAAGAAGAAAAGAAGAAAACAGAGTCCCCCAACGCCCCACCAACGCAGCGATCCAAAGTCCTATATCTACAGTCGAAAGGTACAGTTCATTCCACCTCTTCGCCGTCCGGCTGGGCGCATCTAGAGGGGATTCGAATCCTCGAGGTTCTCGAATGCCTCGAACTGTTTGAGCAGGTATTGGTACATGACCAGCATCGTGCCGCTCTGAATACTGGTCCAAACTCCACGTGGGCCGACGCCTCTGAACCATCCTGCAATGCCTTCTGTCTGGTAAATCATCCGCAAACCCTTGAAGAACGATGAGGTGTCGAGTGGCATTTGTCCAGGCGGCGCCGGAGAAAACACAGGCGCCGTTGTAGAAATCGCCCGCGATTGTGTTCGCACACCTGCTTTGGATTTCTGGTCCATCTGAGGTTTGGGCGGTGCTGTCTGAGCGGGTTCTGTGTTCTGCTGAGTTTGAATCCGCGTCTTCACCACATCCATAGGGCAGGTCAGGACACCCGCCATTCCACCAGCAGTCACAGCTGTGAAGACCTCCAGACCCAGACCAATCTCTCTTGAGCCAACCCATTCCTTCGCTATCCGCTGTTCCTGCTCGTAAAAGGCGAATTGTAGGGCCGAGAATGGAAGATCACGGAAAATAGTGGCCTTGTATCCGTAGAAGAGCGCGGAGAATCCTTCCTGTCGGACAATCGTGCGGAAAGCATCCGTTGTAGAGCGGTAATTATATCCAGATTTGAAATAGGGGTTGTTATAACGGCCCTGCAGTTGTAGCCGCGTCTTCAAGACCTCTGAAGGGACATAAACGATAGAAGCAGCCAGATCGGCGAAGAATCCTGTGCAAGAACTTGATTAGCACGGCATCTAGCTTGAGAAGTTGAATGGCCGTTGTCAGGGCTGTCCTTACCACCAGACAAGTACGCCACATTGGCATTGATTCCCGCATCCAGCATTTTCCGTTTCGTAAACTCATAGACGCCGAAGAAGATCAGTGTTCCCGGAAATGACCCAAGTAGCGCAGGTGTAACACCTCCATACAGCCCGCGTAAAATTCCTTCTTGCCGGTAGATTGTCGCATACGATGAGGTCATTGAAGTATATCTGGGAGGAAAGTGAGGATCGCCCTGTTGCCGCGTCTTGACCGTATCTAATGAATGCATGAGCATATCACCACAGGTACCGCCTGTACCTCCAGCAAGCATTGCCTGCATGGAAACGTCCTGTCAGCTCATGCTCAAAAATGATGCGCCGTGCTCCCAACATGAAGAAAGGCCGGGCGAAGCACTGGTTGGGAGTGCTGAAACAACGCACATGTAGATACGGAGGGCGAGGTTCCTCCTCTTCCAGGTCGGACTGTCCATTGTGTGTCTGGACATTGGATTCTGTCGTTATCGGACTCGTTGCCTGTACGGCATTGTTGGTGTTGGTGGAAAGGAACCCTGGTACTGAGGACTCTGAGGGACTGTCGGTCGGCGTAAACAAGCTGAATACGCGCGAGGTCAAGCTCATTTCAAGAACACCGCAACCCAACGAAGCGTGGTGCGGGCGAGACCACGGTAAGTTGTGATGCGGCGAGGCCGGTCAATTAGAGGACGCCACCTAGCGAGGGTAAGGGCGAGGAAGGAAGAGAGTGACGGAACGAAAGTAAAAGAACCACAACAACTAGACAAACATATGAGGCTATGCCAGCTTCAACAAAGGTCAAAGGACAAAAATAGGGACATTGCAGCAGCTGAGGTCGAAATAACGGCTGGTGCTGGTTGTGGCTGAAAAAGGCTCCAAAATTTTGGTCCCGACCGGTTTTCTGTTTTCTCCGCCGCCCGAGGCCGAGGCAGCCTCAGGCACTGATCTATTTTCTTTGCAGTACCTGGACTCCGTGCTAGCTAAACGTTGCCTGAGATAAGCTTAATTACAACTAGGAAACTCTGGTATCCCTTTCATGTTTCAGTACTCCATAGTAGCTCAGTCTAGGTCCTGTAACTAAGCCTACGCTCACCGTGCCACGCTAATGGGGAGTTGGGGGTAATATTCGACACAAATTCACTAATTTTTTGGCATTCAGTATATGAACTAATACTAGTGATGCAAGGGAAACAAAAGTGTAAAAAATAAAAAACAAGAAAAAACCTAGGTGCGGGAATTATACCCCTCAAGGCCTGCTGGCTCCAACAAAAACAACATTCATCTTCAATGCTCGTCAAACACTGACTCCAAAAGTTACAACTTCCATTCTCTTCACCTATTTCACACTGCTCGTGAAAATGATAGCCGTCTTTTCGTCACACACTACCATCCTCTCAGCCGGCGCTGAACAGGGTAGCCTGTGGGTTCGTTAAGGATCATCAATCAGTAAGGGTAATTGCTACGGGGTGCAGGGAGGCTTGACGACAAGGAACAAGGCGAGGGCGACCGGAACGCCATTAGGTTAAAACTTGTTCGGCGTGCCCGTTGCATATCGCGATATCGTCGAATACCCCCTGATGTCGCCACTTATTGGGGCTTCTTGGCGCCCGCTCCAGAGGTGAAGCGGCTGACATCCGTAGCCTGATACGCCTGGCGCACGCCGTCCTTGAACGCTTGCCAAGCTTGACGGACCGCTGGGGGAGTACTCTGATGAGACACTGAAGCATCGACTCTGGCGATGAAGTGACGGACGGATTGCTGAACGAAGGTGCTTTGAGTGAAGCGTGCACGGAAGAAAGCCAGGTAGATGAAGAAGAGTAGGATGCTTCCCTTGGAAAAGGTGAGAATGGCCACTGCCAGGCGGAACAGAAGGGCAATCTCCAGACCAGCGACAAGATCCATGCTGGCGTCATAGTACTGCTTAACAAATCTGCCAATGGTTTCGGCCAAGGGAGATTGCTTCGCGCCGGATCGGGAGCCGCTGGGGGAAGCAGGAGATCCCGCCGGGCCACTAGGAGGCTGAAGGGTGGGGATCAAATGGGCACGAGTGTACGTGGCAACGTGGAAGATCGAATAAATGCTGAACGGCAGCAGAGCAAGAGGAACCTGGCGAGAGTAGAGCCACACCAAGGCCATACCTGGGATCGAAAATGTCAGATATTGCATAGGACCTAGGGCTCCATCGCCCGTGAGGCGGAGCCCACTTACCAAGATATTGAACGTTTTCATCGCCGGCGAGCTTTAGCAGCACGCTGGGCAGACTGCCCTGGAGTCGACCACGTGCAATATGACCCTTGTACACAACGATTCCGTATGTCGCAGCGGCAGATACGAACGCAAGGCGATAAGACACCTGGGCAGCACCGGAGTAATAGTTGAAGGTGACATAAGAGAGGAGGTATCGGAAGACAGCACCCAGCAGCGTCACATGCCTAGAATGAGTCAGTTAGCGCAGTTCCGAAGACTCGATGGGTGGCCGAACGGCGATCACACGGCCATTGGGAGAGGAAAGGTCTAGAAGAGGAGTGTCGAAATGGTCTCGAAGCCATTCGGAGGACGGCGACAGCTAATGGCGAGGAGAAACCTACCCAATGAACCAGGCAAACCTGCAGGGTGCCACCTGGTCAGTAACCGAGTAGCCTAGAGTACAGTTTGAGGACAACAAAGAACATACTGCAACGTCTGAGCGAGAGACTTCAGCCTCTCGACCAATGAGCCATTCGACGGAGGAGGAGGCGCCATGGAAGACGAATTCGCGAGATGTGATGGGTGTGGTGTAGCTGTGAGCTCAAAGAGTGACGATGGCGTAGGTAGTCTCAGCGAGGACTGAAGTACAACAGTGAGAGCTACCCGACAATGGCGTACACAAGGATAGGAAGGCCAGGGAAGTCAGAGCGAAGAATAGGCCAGATAATAAGAAATGGGCAAAAAGGACAAAGTGTGTCGGCAGGTGGTGTCCGTGGAGGAGGCTGGGCGGGGAGGCGGTGGTGGGTTTCGGAACAATGTGCTTTTGGTGTGTGCCGGCGAACGGGGATCAGATGGGGAAGCTTCCATGGGCTGTGGATGGGGAGCTGAGCCTCTTGTACCAGTGGAATCAGTGACGTCGCCGGCTGCCCGCAATGATGCAACTACGATATTTCGGCATGAATTTTGCGACAAAACACTCTTTATCTCGGTCGATTGTTTTTTTTGTCTACATCATCACTCTTATTTTGTGGTTGTCCGCAGACGGCCCCGCTACTTGTGCTTTTAAAGGTCTTCAAATTGAACTAACAATAAACTTGACGAGAAGGAGTTTAAGGAAAGCGTCCAGAAAGACGGTCGGGGGTGGGTGTTCTCACTAAAATGTGTAGAAGAGTCAAAGGTGCAACGAATATAAAACGGTAGGAGCACTGGACCACAGAGGGGTAGTTGGAAGCAGGCGGGGAACAAGGTATAGCGTGGGCAAAAGTACATAACAAGAAGTGAACTGTGGACATGAGGCAGTAAATTCCCAACCTGAGGCGGTTTGCAGGCCGCCACCTCGTGCATCATTTTGCAAATCCAGAACAAGATCACGCGAGCACGCGAGCAGGCCGAGTTGGCCCTGGCAGTGGCTGTTGTGTTCAAGTACATCTCCCGTGCAAGCCACAATTGGCATTGGCTTCGGCTGAGAAAGGCAAAGACAACGAGGCAATCCTTTTTTTCCCTTCCTTGCGGTCCACTCAATTAGATTTCAGTCATTACTGGAAGCAGATAAGAGAGACGGGTTTGAGGGAGCGTGGAGAACGACGAAAAGACACGAATACGAAAAGGTGGGATGTTGTAGAGAGCGCTCGAGCAATCGACAAGTCGTGGAAAATGAAACGTAGAACCACTCGCGAGCCACCGACGACCATACGTAGTAAGTGGTGGTTCCAGTATGGCCTTTTGGAGAGAATCATCAGGGGCGCCGAAGAAGAGTCCGTCTAGCGGAGGGAGAACCCCTTTCTCTTTCCTTTCTCTTCGAGTGGCCGCCCACTCTCGAGGCGGGATTTCTTCTCTTCGAGTTCCATGCGTTGGCGTTCCAATTGCTCCTTCATCTCGCGATGTCGGGCGTATAGTTCGTCTTCGCTTTGTTTTAGCTTGCTTTCCTTTTCGGCTACCTTCTGCTGGAAGACCATCTTCATTTCTGCTTCCATCTTGGCAAGCTTCTGTTCGTGCAGAGCACGCTCTTCTTCTTGCTTCACAGCAGGGTTGACCTCCTTGAAGACGCTTGGGTCTTGGGCAACACCCATCTGAGTAAGCTTGTCGGAGCGGTAATTCTCGTACAAGTGGTTGTTGGTATGCTCCTTGAGCTCTTCCATGTGTGTGCGAATAAGCATCTGGCGCAGCTTGACGAAGTCGCAGTGTTCCTCGTTGTCGACTTCGATGACACCCCATGGGTAGCTACGGCCGCGGACCTTGCGACCATCAGAGGTAGCAACTTCAGCGTTCGCGCCAACTACGGCGAAGGGGACCTTGGACATGATTTCCTGGTTCTCCGCAATAGTCTCCTCGTCGTCAAGTTCATAGCGGGGCCCCTCGAAAATCTGGATGGAGTGGTGCTGGATATCGGCAAGAATCTATTCGGAGTTCTGTTAGCACTGTGACAAACACATTCTCTGAAATACGGAGGAAGACGTACTCTCTTCTTGAACATGGAGATCTCGTCATCTGTCAAAGTATCGGCCTTGGCGATAACAGGGATCAGGTTGACCTTGGTGTGAAGTCTGCGCATAACCTCGATATCAAGAGGCTTCAGAGAGTGGCCAGTGGGCTGGATGAAGTAGACACAGGCGTGGATGCGGTTATCAATGATGTTCGTACGGTTGACCTTGTTCTCAGCCTCGAGGTAAGCATCGTATCTTTGTTCGATGTTCTCCACAATTGGGCGCCAGGAATCGTCGTTGTTGACGAAGTCGCCGAATCCGGGGGTGTCGACCACGGTTAAGCGGAGGCGGACTCCGTTCTCCTCAATATCGGCACTGATGGACTGGATAGAGACGGTCTTGGGAATGATGTCGTGGCTGGGGCCGGCGCGCTCCTTTGGGGGGTAGAGGGAAGTGTTGAACAGTGTGTTTACGAGAGTTGACTTTCCGAGACCAGATTCACCTAAGGGGAAAGTCAGTTTATCCCGTTCTGGGCGTATAGTTCGTTCATGGTATGCCACTTACCAACAACCATTACATTGAAGTTGAATCCCTTGCGGACACTCTTGCGGTGCCACTGGTTGGGCAGATTGGCGAAACCAACGTAGCCAGTCAACTTCCTGCGAACCACGTTCTTCAGATCTGTGGCAGCTTGGGCCACAGCCTTGGGGTCCTTGGAGCTGACGGTCTGGGCGTTTCCAGCACCCATTGGGTTGCTGCGTTCAACAAAAGGAGAGCCGGGCTTGCTGCTGGGCGGGGAGGCGGTGGCAGGAGTGCCATTGCTGGGAGGAGGTGAAGCTAGACGGGAGAAGATGGTGTCAGCTAATGTTGTAGGTTGGTCGACACATTCAGATGACAATCGTCCAGAGCTCAATGAGTACGAGACACTCTTCGGGCGCGGCGAGCTCGCTCGTTCACCACCGTCGGAGCTCCCAGAGTCCAACTGCGAACAGCCATGCGCACTCTGCCGTCTAGATGGGGACATGGTTTCTGGGCGAGACGGGAGGGGTGCTCAGGGTTGCAGACACGGATTGGAGGCTCAAGGAATGGGCAGACGAGCGTGAAATGAGATATGAAATGCTGCAGGCGCTGAGCTTACCCATTGTGGAAGGAGAGGGACGAGATATTGGAAGCGAGCGTGGAGGCGTGAGGTAGCGAGCGCGGGAGAGACAAAGTTCCCCTGAATAGGTTGCACCTTCTGAATTAGCAAACCGAGTCCTTGCAGGGAAGAATGGAGAACGGGGAGGGGCTCAGAAGCAATGGATCGAAGCAGGCCGGATGAAACCACAACACCCGCAGATGCTCTGTAGGACGAGGTGGCCGCCGTCAAAAAAAAAAGATGCCATCTTACCTGTGATGTCGTTGATCAGGAAAAGGGTGAGAATCGAACGGGACTGAAATCCACGCGGGAGAGGGTCCGCTCAAATGGAAGTCAGAGTCACCCGGAAAACGAATTATTCTAAAGAGAAGAATTAAGGGAGAAAGAAAAGGACGCTGAAAGAGAGAAGTGAAGAATGAAGAACAGGGGGAAGGGTCGAAGGACTGGACCTGCGGAGTTGATGGGGTGGATGAAGCAGTTCAGGTGTCCGGAGCCAAAGCCAGCAGCCAGACTAGGCAAAGAAAGGGGTTCACTCTGAGGCCTCTCGTTCGATGGGAGCTAGTCGAACAATTCCCGTTCAAAGCCAATTCTACAATTTATTGCAGCTCTCATTCTTCCGACAATTCTGCTCTTCACGCTTTTTCATCATGTTGACTCTGGTGTTCTGTCTTTGCTTGGGGACTTGGGCGAGTACCTCTAGCACTCTACAAGCTCCCCAAACAGACGTGTTGAACAGCAGATTCCAATGACTGAGATGAACAACTATCAAAACAGCCAGCCTCAAGCCTAACCAAAACTTTCCTACAATTGCGTCGCTTGAGACCTAAAAGCCATCTCTCAACGGTGTGCGCGAGTTGGCTTCGGATCTATCATGATGCTTCCAACCTGGCCCTCGGTGTCTGGAACCCTGGCGCCATCATCGATGTGAGACAAGGATTTCCGTGCCCAGCACCACAGATATCACGGCCAAATTTCAAGCAACTCCAAGAGTTATTCCTGGGATCCTCTCCAGACCCCAAGACGTGACTGATGATCACTAAGATTTCGGGCGGTACCGTACTATCTTGGTATTCGGGCTGTCATCAGTCAGGGGTTAAAATACGTGGCCCTGGGGTCAATGGGCTGAGAGCCAATCAATCCTGACACCAACGGCCCGCGGTATTGTCACACCATGGAGTGCTTTGAATACAGTTGTTGATCCCATTTTCAACCCGGATCCTCTTGAGTAGGAAGAATTCACACATCTGATGAGAACTATCCGAAGTCATGGTCACCGGCCTCTCTGAGGTCATTCAGTATTTGCCTTGACTGCAACGGAGTACGTATCTATCGGCGCCTAAACACCCAGAAGCATGATAGGAGATATCCTGAGAAGCCCACCCGTAGGTCAACGTCATGCTAAGTTGTTTGCTATGGGTCAAGGAACAGCAAAGCGGACGGCTGGCTGGAGTTACAGATATGCAAGTACCATGTACCATATACCATGTAGCCTTATTGGCCTAGGTAAGCAGTCGTCCGCCTTTGTTCCATGATCCTACTGCAAGAGCCAACCTGGCAATCCTGATAGACGTTGCTGTCCAACCGCCGGATAACCATAACATGCCATTGGCCATGCTCTAAAGTATGGACTGAACTTATGTAGTCCAATGTTCAATCGTACACCGCAACTCTTGCTCTGCTCCTGACGCTCGAGACATGCGTACACGAAGCTCAAATCCCCTCGGCATAGTAGTTAACGACAACTTGATGAAGCTCAGCGAAAGCTATCAAAGCATGCAAGACTTATGAGAGTGCTTAGCGTCGGCCTTGAAGAGGCGAGATTTACTACATCTTTGACATACCCTACTATATCCTCTTCCTAGGCACTGTTGCCGATGATGATCTATTCTAGAACGGACTACTAGCGACTATGTATAGTATCATACAAGGTGCCCTTCAGACCTATCTATGCATATGCATGAGAAGCCCAATATTATTGTCAATAGCAGGTCTTCAAGAGGCGGTTCATGCGAGTAAGACGACTAGATGTGACATGTCCGGTGCTTTGCAGCGTGATTTCTCCGCTCGCTAGACGACTGCGAGGTGTTTGAGAACCGAGTTGGAAAGAGGGATAGTTGTCCTCGTGTACGAGCGAAAGAATGCATAGGACTGACAATAAGACAATAAGTCAGTGCTTCGTTGTATTTATTAGTTCCCTAGTAAATCATAAAGTACAATTCAGAAGCCAAGGCACGACTCTGTCCCTTATTTCGCAACCTTCGTCTTCTTCTTTGGCCGGTTCTCGTCCTCGGACATATCTACATCTCCTCCATCATCGCCGCCGTCAGACGCGTCGTCCATTTCAGCATCACTGCCGCTGCCGCTACTCTCGTGGGCCGAGTCGTACTCCTCTGCAACGTCGGACTCGGAGTCCGCCTGGAAGTCCTCGTCGACTGACTCCTCGTCTTCGTCGGCTGAGCCGCGGTCGGGCCGGACACCTTCGTCTTCGCTCGACATCATGTCGTCGTTGTCTAGGGCGGCTGCGATCAAGGCGTTGGTCTGTATAATATGGTTAGTTGTGGGTTTCTTGTATAGCGTGATCATACGTGGTACATACGTCGTCTGACATCTCGTTCTTGATTCGGATGTTCTTTGCCTTGAAGAATTCCTCTAGTGGTTGTTGCTCCTCGCTGGGAAAATGTTAGTGAGAGCTGAGTGCGATAGGAATCCAATGCGGCTTACCGGTTGATATTGCTGAATTGGTGTTCTCCTAAGCCAGCCTTCAGGGTAACGGTGATATCGAATGTTCTGCTGGCCGAGACAGCTCCGCCAACACGAGACATGGTGACAACGGCAACATTCTCCATCTGAATATAGGTAGCGGGTTTGGGAACGAAGATCAAGCTCTTATCCAAGAAGTACAAGAGGCCTTCGTTCGCCTTGATAGAACACTTGACTCCGCTATGCCCGTGGTGGCTTGGGGCTTGTTAGCATGGTACAGTTGTGTAGTCGCAGCACGGGGTGACTGACCTAACAAAGTCTTTTGAGGGCATGATGACCTTCTTGCCTGATAGCCCACGGAAGACCTTCGTAATAACTTGGTGGATGGGTTCTTCATAATGGGATTCTAGCTTATCCTTGTAGCGAGATCCTAGAAGATCACTGTGGCCCGTTAGCAGAGTACAAAACTTGCGGTTGAGGATACGAACTCTGTCATATTGAGGTCAAGACTGATCTCGTCATCCAACTTCAATTGCATTACCAAGAAAGGGTAACGGGTCTGGCCTTGGCGCAATGGAGGTTCGAGGCCAAGAACAATAAGCGTGTGCGTGTCGTCGTTCTTTGGAAGCAGGAAGAACTTTTTGATGGAGGAATATTGGATCTTGTAGTCGTATGTCTTTCCGCGTAGACGGAATGAGGCCTCGTACATATCGATATCGAATCGACCTCTCAAGTAGCTGTCAGTATCACGTAGAGGAAGCCAATGCCGGACGATGCATACCTTGGTGTGAGATGAAGTACATCCAAGAAAGTAGCGAATGTATCTCCGGCCACATCTCCAATCTCCGCCTTTTCCATGAGTACCTCATAGAATAAGTTGGCGGCGTTCTGCTCCTCTCCTTCCTCCGCACCTTCTTCTTCGTTTTCTTCGTCCGCATTCTCCTCCTTGATGCCTTTTTCTGTCTTGACCGCCGTTCCGGGAATGTAAAATCGCATCTCGACCAGCTCATCGGGGCCGGCAGCCGCCTTTCTACCACGGTTCTTTGTGCTACCCGCCGGCTTGGAATCGTTTGCGTCGGCGGAGAGGGAAAGTTCTATAGCAACCTCGTTCTTTCCGGCAAGGTTCGTGTTTGAAATCTCGGAGTAAGGGATTTCGAACGCGGGTCGATTCTGGACATTAAAGGCTAGCTCCGCCTTGGTGAATTCTGCTTTGCCCCAGTTCCAGCCTCGAAGCGCGTGTTCTCTGCTTTCCACATTTATCCCGTACCATACTTTGAATGCTTTGCTCAACCGCTCGAAGTCCTGAGAGAATTTGAGACGAACCGTGAGATTACCATCCGAGCGACGAGGGACCATTCGACGACTTACCTCTTGGTCAAAACCATCCATTTGAATAACGCCTGAAGAACGCGACAAGATCTTCAACTCGAATCCCTTTGCTGCTTTGCTCCACTGGGCCGCGCCGATATTGCTGCTGTCAAGGGTGAAAGTATCGCCGCCTCCAGCAGGTCGCCATCCCAACCCCGTCTCTGCAAGCTTGCACTTGCCAGGCTGCTTAGAAAGGTCAAGGTAGATGTTATCAAAGCTCTCCCTAATATCAAAGTCAGCAATGGAGACACAGGCAGATTCGGGGGCGAGGCGCACATCTTGGAGAAGCCCTCGCGCGAACACTAGAGTCTGAGGTAAATGGTAAGAAAACAAAACAGTTTGAGTTGAGGCGACGGAGTGGATTAATTTAATATGTTCGCTCAGAGTGTGGTGGTTGGGCTTGAGTTGGTTAAATCTCGTGGATTGTGCTCAAAGAGCTTGAATTCATCCTTTGTCAGAGTCGCGAAGGGAAACGCGCCGCGCGGCGCCACTTTCAACAAATGGGGAATAGCGTTGATGCCCCAGGCTACACTACATACTCTGTTCAAGATCAGGACTCGTAATTCTTTCAACACTCACAGCATCTCCGCTCATCGTTTTGCGAACTGGCTATCAACATAAGGAGTAAATACTCGACACATAACGCTAGTCTTCTTAAGATACCCTTGAAAAATCATTGAGACAGCACCACTGACCAGCCCTTGGGACGCTCGCTGCTCTCTATTATCCTTCATGGTAATTATTGGTCAATGATTCTCGCAGCTTACAGGGTCTACCAAAGTCTTGACTTTTTTTATCTCTTCAGGGCATGGTAAGTGACGCGCAATATATATATCTATAGATATTCTATCCAAAACTGCACAGTTACACCGTATCTCGGATGCTGGACACTGGAGGGGGTGGAGAAGGGGGGAAACGAAGATATGCCGATCGCTCAATTCACTTGGTCCGCAAAGGACATACTGGGCTTAGCCTGGTTCCAGACGATATATTTGCTGATATAGAGCGGAACTCCGGCATTACCACGACCATCAACAACATTCATCCAAGTGCTACACATGCCCGAAGAAGCGTCTCCATTCTTGAGGTTTTCGCCTGGGATTGTCACCGTCGATGGGCCACTGGTGACGTTCGAAAAGACAAAGTCGAGATCAGGCAGGTCAGTGCCGCACGGGTATTGCCATGACCCGGAGGAGTCGTCAGCGCCCTCGACGAGGGCCCAATAGGCTGCAGCTATGTCCGAAGAAACGGATAATGATGCGGTTCCCGTGTCAAAGTCCATGTCCAGAGGCTCGACGTCAAACAAATTACCGCCGGATCCGAACTGGACGCCCAAGCTCATCCACTGGCCTTCGTTCCCGGTGCTAGTGTTGGCGGCTGGGACTTCGGTAAAGCAGCCGGTGTACGCCTCAGAGTCGGAGTAGCCGAAGTTGATGAAACCGGTGTCGTTGAGCTTGAATGCTGTGCCGAAGATTGGCTCTGGGACGTATGGTTCGAGGCATTCCATGAAGGTACATTGAGGGTCGGGTCGGATCGAGTTGAGTTTGCCGAAACCTAAACCAACTGGACCAGCAGTGTCTCGAGTGCCGTCGCTTCCAGGTCCATACTTCAGATCATCGCAAACACCGAGAGGGAAGTTCGGAACGATAGCGCCGCCGATGTTCACTGTATCTCTATATACAGGCCCTGAAGCTCCAGAGCCATCTGCATAGGCCAGACCAAATATGTACCCGTCCACCACTTCAGACGTTGAGCTGTTATCAGGGTTATAGACCGACCCCCGCGTGACGGTGGATTGTTGATCTGTGGGCATCAATGTGCTTGCCGTCCATCTTGGCACCTCTCGTTAGCTCTCTTCCTTTCCGTATACGATTTTGTGATTGCTTCTTACAGGTCCGAGGAGCCAGTGTCCAGGTTCAGGAAGACTTGTTGGCCACCAATAAGCACAGGCAGAATCCATCCACCCCCATTCCAGATATGATACACTGCTCCAGTATCACGCGAGACATGGTTATTGCTAGGGATATAGCGGTGCGCAGGAGCCCGGATCCCTCGTTTGGCAATGGGTTCACGGCCGAGAGTAGCTGGTCTAGCGACTGCTCCTGTTGCAAGTAGCAGCGAAGTGAGCGTTGAAAGAGTAGCAACCATGTTAAGAGATCTTAGCGAAGGTAAGACTCAGCAGAATGGAGTGTAATGAACAAAGTATGAGGAAGAGATACTCGGGGATCGTTGCGACACTTTATAAGGCGAACCCTGCGCCCTCGACTGCAGGACCAACCAACCTGTCGACCCAAGCGGCGATTTCGAGGCTGAAGAAACATCATGGCAATGATTTACATTGGGTCAATATCAACGGACCCGCAAGCTGAGTTCACAACACAGGAACCTGAATGATGATTTGCTCCTATAGTTGGATGGATCTGTTTTTTGGCGCTAAGCAGAGAAGGCTTGGAGGTTTGGACGCCTGACTTGGCCCCCAAGAGAAGCTTCGCTCCGCCTCCTGGAGAAGACACCACCCAAAAATATCCGTTTACCGCCAGTGCTTTTGCATTCCTGGCCCAATTAGGTATCATGATCGTTCTGCGGGTGGTTACTGATCTCTCTGAGCCATTCCCATCAGGCGGATGCGCCAAATTTAGGAGTCTTCCAGGGCTAGGTATCAAAAGCCTCTGACGGAATCGTAACGGCCCTAGCGGATGAAGGATCAAAGGATTTCTGTATATCGGAACAGGCCCAGAGGGCGACCCAGGCCGCGCCGTCGCAAGGGTCCTCGTCTCTGGATTCACGAAATGTCGAAATTGATTGAGCCTGTTTTCCTGGGAGTATATCTCAGGCGAAAGGTGTGGTTGTTGACTCTCTATCTCCCGAGTTCTCGAGGACGAGAATCAGATGAGCTGCTTCAGGATCGCTACTGTGATGCTGAAGATCCTTATCTACGGAGTACAAGCTACAACCTTGTTATTTCCTGGAGGCGGAGGGCAAGCCATCGAAACACTTTGTTGTCTTTGAACGAAGTCGTTTGCTGCCAGTTATCCACAGTTTTATGGAATCCAAGACCTTGGCTTTCGGGGGCATCAACAATCATATATCTGAAACTCCCAACGCTTGTTTATCAAAGGCTGCCAGTTCCCTCTGAGTCTGGACCCTTTTCTGGAATCTCTTGAAGATCTATGGCATCTCTTATCAAAAAGTTAGTGTTTTTTGTATATGGCCATTGCTGTACGAGGTTTGAGAACACCCTTGGTCAAAAGACGCTTGGAACCATTTTTCATCGGTTACGAGAGCCTGTGATCTAAGCGCCATTGTCATGTTATTCTCGCTTCCCATTAAGAGCGATCACGTAGTTACAGGGGCTTTTTGAGATCCGGTCTAGATCTGGACTTCCGATGGGATTGTTGAGGAGATATCCAGAGAGGTATCCAGCACACGACTCCTTGCGTTAATCGGATACCGAATGAAAGGCTGGCCAGTCAGTTTCTCTATCCAGCTCTGCCACGGGGAGAGTTGTAATTGATTCATCCTGTAGTCAGCGGCCGGAGGACGCTGACGAAGGCCTCCTTGATACGACCCTGGATGCATCATACTAATTTGTGAACAAATTTGTGGTCTGTTTAGGAGTTCTCTAACCCTCGAGCGACTGAATGAGAGGGAAGCTCTTGGTGGTGAAACACCGGAACTTAGGCTATGGAGAACCCGGATCCGATCTCAAAATCCTCGATACACTCGCGAACGCCACGGCTTGATCGGTTTGGCCTGTGGGTCTCTCTCGCCTTGGTCGAAGTAAAGACTGTCGCTTGTTCGCAACAGTGTAAACACCCTTCGGACACGAACGTCTGTTTGACCTCTAATCGCAGAGGGGACTTGGATGTAAGGGATTAGTTACTGCTTGGCCAGCGGGAGGAGGCCTGGTACGGAGTATCTATACTGCTTTTCATGAAGTCAGGCTCGAAGTCGGAAGGCTGGAGGGCACGTTCTGGGTCCATGAGTCGTCGTGCCGAAGCTAGATTCCAAAAATAGGATTGGGTTGGCCAGCAACAAGTGCACCGAATATCTATTCGAGGGGCACAAACTTGACCCTTCATATTTCTCGCAGTCTTGAGCGTTTCACAACGTCTCTGTCGGCATTGAACAGCCAACCAGCGTCTCATCCAGAAGACTAATGTTGAGAGATGCAACTGTGCTTGTGCATGTCAAGAGACGGCGAGTCATTGGTGTCGGGATGCAGAGTCTGTAGAACCTCAAGAACTGGCAGTTAAGACGGTCTGCTAAACATCGGTTTCATGATGGAACAATCGGCGAGTCCCCACCAAGACGCGCAACTTGAGGAGAGGCTTGTGCGAGAGAGTATGGTTGGCAGTGGCTGGAGTGGGCGGCGGAAAGTAAATCCCCTTCCGTGGTCCCGTTCCATGGAACGCCATCACTCCTCCCGTCCCAGCGCTGAAGTGCGTCCGTATTCGAGGTTCAGGCTTCCAGGAACGCAACAAACAAGGCCCTGCCATGTCACTCGTTTGGTCCATCCAACTTCCATCAGTCATTCGTTAATTCTTCTGGCCATTCTCGTTTATGTATTGACACACTCTTGTCCCACAGTCTTTTCCATTCTTATCCTCTCGTTTTCTCAAGCTTTAACTGGTTTTTCTTTTTCCACATTCCTTTCTGGTCACTCCTTTTTCTCGTGTTCTCCTCCGCGATACGTCGACTCCTGTCCACGACGTGACTGGAATCTGCCCGCCTAATCTTGCGTCTTATACTTTCCTATGCCTCGCTGAAAATCTTGCACGGTCCGGGTTTCTCGAAACTCCCTGACCTCAATCTGAAATACTCCGCGCTGTCGTCGCGATCCTGAACAATGAGGTTCCCCTCTCTGTTTGGGCCAGCGACGGCTGGCCCGTCGGCAGTTCTTCAGCTTTGGCTTCTCAGCCAATTACCTCGTGTTTCCGCGCTGTCGTTTCAATCAGTCGCTCAACCGGAGCTGGACCTCTCACGCCTCGGGCAAGTTGCTCTTACAGGAGACTTTGATGCAGTAACATTCTACTCGTACGCCGAACAGTCAAACACGCCCGCCACCGACGATGACTCGCAGTCTATCCTCACCCCTCTGCCGAACGGAATTCTCACCGCGCTATCCTCCTCCGATGCCGACATTCGCGCAATGTGCGCTTTCACAGAGCAAGACGGATCGTATTCGGGGATCTTTGTCGGTGGAAACTTTACAAGCTTGGGGGGCACCAAGGCCCCGGGAATCGCGCTGTATGATCTGGATTCCAACAACATAACCACCCTTCCGGGTCTCTCGGGCTCAGTATCGGCCCTGCTTTGTGATCACGAAACCAACACCGTTTATGTCGGCGGGTCTTTCAAGCAAGGGAATACCACGAATGCGGCGGCCTGGGTGCGCGGTGAGGGTTGGAAAAGGTTATTATTCGGCGGACTCAACGGGCCAGTCTCTTCAATTGTCAAGGGCGCTGACGGTCAAATTATTTTCGGTGGTTCCTTCGATGGCATTGGCAACTCAACATCGTCAAAGAAGAACGAACAAGTCATCAACCTTCAGGATGCCTCAATCTCCTCCGACACGAGATCTACAAGAAGTGGGTTTACCGATGCGCGAAACGTCATTTGCCCAGCCAGCGGTGCCGAAGGCGCGGGGGACACATGGTTGTTAGCCGACTATGCCCTAGGATACTGGCGTGCGGAAATGCGATTCAACTTCTCCCCGTCCAAGCTTCGCTTGTATAACACACATTTCGAAGGCCGGGGTACAAAGGCCTTCCTGTTTAGGGCCTTGCCTGACAACGGAATCATGAACCTGACCTACACCGACCCAGACACCGGCGACGACGTAAATTGCGATGAGTACTGCACGCTCTCTGATAGCTCGGAGGAAGAGTACCGTGACTTCAAATTTGTGAATAGCGTGGGTATGACTGGGTTTAACCTCGAGGTTCGGGACTATTATGGCATTGGTGCCGGCTTGAATGGCATTGAAGTGTTCACAAATGGTGAGTTCTACGGACGCATTGTCAAGTGTAGCGCGGGCTAACAGTGTCAGATGTATACGCCTATGCTATTAATGACTTCAACGAGCCCAGCTGTGCGGATATTACAGATTCCTCTACATCCACTCAATCAGGATCTTGGACTGTCACCAACTCTACTGAAAGTCCCTCCGACTACCTAACGGCACAAGTTTCCGACTCTGACGCCGCCAGCACGTTCGTTGTCTTTGAGCCGGATGTCAAGCGGTCCGGAAACTACACGATCCTTCTTTTCACCCCCGGATGTCAGCAGGACGGAACCTGCGGTTCTCGAGGCATTGTCAATGTTACGGCTACCGTCCAATCTGATTCTGAAGCTGCCGAGCCCATCGAAACCCAACTCTATCAGAGCAACGTATACGAAAAATACGACACCATCTACAGTGGTCCCGTAGATGCTAGCGAAGACGGCTTCCGTCCTCGCGTGACGTTGACTCCAATCGCTGGCCAAGGAGATATTACTGTTGTGGCTTCACGAGTGAAATTTGAACTCCGCTCCGCCTCAAACAGCACAAGCGGGGAGCTGAATGGTATGTACGAGTACGATCCAGCAGCAACGAACGCCAGCACCAATCTCCTGGAGTCTACGATCAATCGGGCAGCTACAGAGCTTTCTTCCAAGGCCTCAATCAAAAGTCTCGTGCGCCATGAAGGCGTGCTTTATGCCGCTGGAAACTTCTCCAACTCCGATGTCAGCAATGTCTTTGCCCTCGAGGGAGACGCAAACCTCACTGCTCTGTCCGAGAGGGGCCTGAACTCACAGGCGGCAACAATGGCTGTACTCAACAACAGGCTCTACGTTGGTGGGAATTTTACTGGAACGTCTTCTGGAGAAAGTGACAACCTCAACTATGTTGCTTCTTACTCTTTCAATTCTCAAGCCTGGTCGGCTCTTGGCGGTGGCGTCAATGGTCCTGTGAAGCATGTCATTGCCCTTCCTCTGAATGTGTCGACCGACCTCAACGAGACGATCCTTGCTGTTAGCGGTGAATTCAATCGATTACTTGCGTTTGACGATAATCCTGCTATTCCGGTCTCCGGGTTCGCTGCCTGGGTCCCGTCACGCAACAACTGGCTCCAGAATCTCAACGTCAGCCAATTGCAGTACTCTGGGCATGTGTCAGCATTTGCTCAGTTAAACGGCACAACAGTTATTGCTGGTGACCTTACTTCAGGAGGGATTGCTGCTGGTGGCGCCGTGGCATTACTTCACGAGCATGGACTCCATCTTGACCCTCTGCTCAGCAGCACCAACTCAACCGGAGAAACCTACACAGGCATCTACGAGACAAGCTCTGGCCGTAACTTTACCATCCTTGGAGGCCACTTCAATGTTACCACCAATGATGGGTCAACTGTGCGAAACCTGGCCTTATTAGATGGCTCGAACGGCACCATTAGTGGCTTCGGAACCGAAGTCGACAATAACTCCACGTTCTTAGCTCTGGCAGTTTCTAGCAACATCTTGTACGCTGGTGGCCGCGTCACTGGTACCGTTGATGACTCCAGGTTGGATGGTTTGGTCCTCTATGACCTCCAAAACAGGACCATAGCAAAAACTCAGCCACCAAGATTCCATGGTGACGAAGTATCTGTACATGCAATTGCCCCCCGTCCGGACGCGGAGGAGATCTATGTCGGAGGACATTTCTCACAAGCCGGAGGCCTTCCTTGTCCAGGAGTCTGCTATTACAACCTTAAGGACCACCAGTGGAATAGACCAGGACTGGAGCTCGAGGGCGACGTTTTGGCTCTCAAATGGGCTACCGGTAATACCCTTATGGCTGTCGGCAACCTCACGGTCCTAGGCAATGAGACGGCAGTTGCAACCTACTCCGTCAACAACCATGCCTGGGAGTCCTTTGAAGGGGCCTCTGCCGTTCCGGGCCTTGTGACAGCCTTTAGCCCAGCTATTGGAGATGTGTCCAGGTTTTGGCTTGCTGGGCAATCTAAGAATGGCTCGAGCTTTGTCGTTAATTATGATGGATCTACTTTTCATCCAGCCCAGTACATCTTCGATGCCGGAACTGTGATACGTGGACTTGAAGTTATTCCTCTATCCGATGATCATGATGACAATGATCTGCTCGAGAAAGACCTGACTCTGCTGATTACTGGTGACCTTGCCGTCCCAGAGTTTGGCAATGCATCGGCTGCCCTATTCAATGGCACCACACTGTCGCCTTTCATTATCTCCTCTACGTCTGATGGAAAATCCGGCCGTATGTCGCGGATGTTCTATGAGAACAGCAATCCCTATGCCAGAGAAAGTGAGTAGCTCATTTGATATAAACATGGTAGCAATGCTAACCTTCTGGTAGGCGGCCATCATTCCAACGGAATTGTTGTCTTGGTAGCCTTTTGCTGCGCGCTTGGCTGCGTTTTCCTGATCGTCATCGCCGGTGTGATCTTCAACAAGATCCAGCGCCGTCGCCAGGGGTATATGGCAGCCCCTCAAGCGGTTGGAACAGACCGACCAACGTCCATGCGTCGACTCCCTCCGGAGTACCTTTTCAACTCGTTGAAACAGCCAAATCCAGGCGCACCGGCCATATGATCTTGAAACATGATTTTAGACGACATTTTTCTTTGCTTCTGCTACGAGACAGTTGGCATTTAGTTGACCATTCTAATTCTTTGGTATCTCAGAACGGCGTTCTTGGGACAACCCGTCTTATACCCCCTACTTTAATCATGGAGCTGCTTTGTTTTCCTCCCGTGTTGACATGTCTGGAGGTTCTCCGTCCTTGCATATCTTGTGATTTTAGCTTGATGTTTTGTACTATAGTCTCTTTGACTGTGGCTCTGCCAGGCGCGGCAGAGGGTGTGATGTTATTAGCTACTGGAAATGTACATACATAGCATGCGCTAGACCGTGAGCTATGATTTCATTGACTACATATCGGCTCTACTCCGTAATACCGGCGTATAATCGTAGGACTCGGCAGAGCAGCTTTGAATCACGTTAATCATGTCATACGCGGGCTGTCGCCACAGCCTCCACTGCGCCCACTCCCCGCTTCCCCTCCGAGCCTTGGAGCCTCTTCGCTTTCCACCGCCGAGCTCCGCAAATCTCTCGACAAAATCGCGGAGTCCACCCACCATTCCCCTGGCTGTTCGCAGGGCAGCCCAGATTACCTTTTGCTTCTCGTTTCTCCTCTCTCTTATTGTTTTTCGAGCAATAGGGACAAATCTCGGATGGTGCCGCCAAATCGCCGACGTTACCGTACGGCATGCGATCCCGCACAGGATGGTACGTGTACCCTGGTCGGTCCCTTTCTTTTACGGCGATGCAGAGGTTTGCTTGGCTCGAGTAGCTGCATAATCCGATGCGGCGTGCTCTCGTGATCGGGTTAATCTTTACTGGACCGAAGGGGAGTTCAGAGGCTGATCTGGGTTGCGATTTCTCTGCACAGTTTGACGTGTCGCACCCGCAAATTGAAATGTGAGTTTGTCGCTCGATGCTATCTCTTTACTTTATCGTTCTTCAGCAACTGACTGTTTGATCTCTTGCGCGTCTAGGTGACGAGCAGAAGCCTGTATGCTCTCAATGTCTGAAGGGAGGCAGGGAGTGTCGACCAAGCGAGGGGATCGTGTTTCGGCATCAGCAGAATGCGTCGATGAACGAGGGTATCGAGGATTCTTCCTCTGATGGACGTGGGAGTCTGAAAGGATTCTACTCGTACAAGAATACGTTCGATAAGGACAGTGTTTGGCTGGATATTCCGAAGCATGGTAAGGCCCTTGGGACCGCGATTCTGAAAGGACTGATGCTGAACCTTTGCGCCGATTAGTTATATTCGTGGACAACTCAGATCCCTACGCGCAGGACCTAGAGGCCGCTCTGACAGAATCTGAAGCAGCGATACTTGCAGCGAACTCGCAAAGCGTGGGCTGGGAAGGACCACAACAGTTATCCTCGGCTGACAGAGGGGAAATTCATGGCCTTGAGGCGCTCTCAGCTGTCGCAACGCATGATCGCCTTTCATACCCTGCTTTGGCTGTAGACCAGAAATCGGTCTCGACACCGGATAGCGCCGCAACACACTTTCGCAACATCCCCGTCACTTTAGCTAGTCACAGCCACATCCCTCGAACTATACCCGCACAAATATCTCCCCCGATGTCTATACCCTCTGATAATGGCCACAACAACAACATCAATTTCCTTCTCAATCCATCGCAATCTATATCACCACCAGTCGATCCCAGCATCCAGCATACTCCAGAGTCGAGGGGGTCTCCCTTGGTATTGCGATCCACCGAAATCAGCCTTGACGGGCCGGTGGAAACCGACTATGAGATTACATTTCTGCTCCGACACTTTTCGGAGGTTCCTGGACCCTGGTCAGTCTTTATCAAACAGCAGTCATAGTGATACAAAGGCTGATATTGCTTCACAGGATGGATTTGTATGATCTGGGGACGTATTTCGCTTCCCATGTACCCGTCAAAGCGCTCCGCAACCCGTTACTGAAGTATGCGGCGTGCGCCCATGCTGCGAAGCAACTCGGACATGTCAAAGTGGACAAACCTCCAGTCGGCGGCGTCCGACTCAGCCAAGCTTTTCCCGGTGTGCAGACAGACTCCAAAAATATTGATTGGTGTTGGAAAGGCGCAAAGTACTACGAAAAAGCCATTCAGATTTTGATGAAAGAACTGGAACCAGACGGTGGTAACCGCGATACTTTCGCACAGGGTCAGACGAATGAGATGGGGGATGACACGGATCAGCGCGCAAGGAGTTACACTGAATACCGACTGTCACATGGGGACCGTTCGGACGAGATACTTGCCGCAACCGCCATTTTGTCTGTGTACGAGTTGCTCGATGCCACCGGCCCAGCCTGGAACCGTCATCTGAGTGGTGTCAAATCCCTGCTAGACCTCGCTGAGGTTGGGATGCGACCTCTTCAACGGCTTGCACCCGGCGACCTCACTTTGCAACCCAAAAGGCCTAGCCTCTCGAAAGCTAGAAAAGCAACATTCTGGAACTTTGCTCGACAGGATTACTTATCTGCCTGTAAGTGCTACCGCCACTGTACATTCCCGTCGTCTGCTGACCCTGACAGTCATCAATGGGACGCGCACAAGATTAAATACCGAAGACTTGGCTCTGTGGACAGAGGCTGGCCTTCAGGTCGATAGTATCGGGTTTGTACGCGCAAGCAATACGAACGCAGGTGGTTACTCGGGAGAAGATCCTATGAAGGAGGACATCATCTCAAATGCGCTGGTTTGGATAACCTCAAAAATCGTGAATTTCATAAACATCGGCAGTAATGCAGGCTCTCTAGGCCTACACCAGCAAGTTTCGCTTGAGCGATGGTATCGTCTCGAGGCTGAGCTTGATGTTTGGTACAATGGCCTCCCAGACAGTTTCCACCCGTGCGCTCGTATCGCTCGACCTCAGATTGCGGGCGAGGATGAAAATCCAGTCGACGATGCATTGACATTGTCAGAGATTTGGTACAGCCTTGCTATGTGCTCATCAGCCATGCAGCATTACCACATGTCGCGCATTCTCCTCCACATCCACAAGCCGCCCGAGCCCACGCCCGGAACAAGTGCGAGCATCAACCGATACAACTCCTATCGTTCAGCGGAGACCGACATTCAATTCCACAGCCGCGAGATTGTCGGCATAGCAATGGCCTGTCCAGCAGGCTCTGTGCGTATCAACTCCCTACAACCGCTGTTCGTTAGTGGTCAGTGCCTGGTTGACCCTGGGGAACGGCGTATGGTTCTGAGGTTGCTACGGGACATTGAAGTGGACCTTGGTTGGGCGACTGAGTATCGTGTTAAGCAGCTTCTCCGGGAGTGGGGCTGGGATGAACATACTGAGGGCATTTCCTGACTGTGACGTTCGTCGGTTATTATTCAGCCTGAATGGCCTCCACAGTGTTGGTGGCAAACAGACACTCCAGACTTCGTATCCCAGCGTCCCAGCAATAGCTGTGCACCGCAAGTCTGCCAAAGGACTTGGACTTTGGAGGCATTTACTGTTTGTGGGAGTGGCTCGCAATCTCTCTCTAGTACTTTTCGAAATTTTGATCATGCATCCGCAGGGAGATGGGTCCCACGATTCCCGATCTCGGCCCTCAAATCTTGGCTGAATGGCTGCAGGAGCTGCACTTGCATTCCACTACTACGCAGGTGGGCACCGTTCCAATTGCAACCTGCTTCTTTCAGACTGTGCTTCTATACCCACCGGCAGTCTAATATTACTTGCCGGGAACGCCCATCGCAAGTTGACGGCCCATGCGTTCTTGGTTCTTGAACTTCTTGAGCGTTCTTAGACGAATTTTCCATCCATTAGCGCGGCGCACCGGCAGTAATAGAGCGCTATTTTCGAACGAGATACTACCTTCTGAAACTGGTTATTATAATCAATGAAAATACATACCTGGCTTATTGGTCCTGAACCGCAGTGCTTTCGTGTTTCTGCTCGGCAAGAAGGGTGTCTGTCCAATTCTGAGCTCCAGGGATGCACATCGGCTTCATCAGCTCGGATTGTCTGAGGTTCTCAACATCCTTACGGCTCAGCCAATGTCACCATAGAAACCAGAAACTACTCTCCATTTCATCACCTCATCATTCCTTGACTAGCTAGGTGGGTTACGGCATAAGTGTCCCTTCTGGCAAAGCAAATCACCACCCAAGCCCGCCTTCAATCTGCAAATACTCCGATCACCGACTAGCTCGGTGTATTCTTTCCCACCTTCGTACGCTCGCGCCCCTTCGTCGCACTTGCATGAGCTCACATGAAGATCACTACGTACCTGTCAATGGCAGGCTCCGCAGTTTTCACAATGCGGAGAGTGATACCATTCGATAAGGGCCTCACACGACATACATAACCATCCAGGCTCGTGCGCAGGACGTATAAACAGTCTTAGATCCTGCCTTCCTACCGGGAACCAGGGGACTCCAACCCTAAGCAGCTACTATGTTGATCGATACCGACATCCTCATTATCGGTGCCGGATTTTCAGGCGTGGGCTTTGCGATCCGCCTCCAGCAAAAGTACCCGTTGGTGACATATGAGGTCTACGAAAAGGCCGAGGAGTTGGGGGGTACGTGGTGGTTTAATACATATCCCGGATGTGCTTGCGATGTATGCCTGTCTGCTTCTGACCCATGCTCTGGTGAAGTCGAAGGTCAGAGCTGACGATATCAGGTCCCTTCGCATCTATACTCCTACTCATTCGCGCTTAACCCCGAATGGAGTACGCAATTCGCCCCTCGAGCCGAAATCGAAGCCTACTGTCGCTCTGTTGCCGATAAATATGATATACCCCGGCATATCACTTTTCGCTCCACCGTCCAGGGGGCGACATGGGACGAAGCGTCTGGCACTTGGTCTGTGAGGATTCTAGACCAGCAGACGGGGAAGGTATATAAGCGGCGGTCGAGAGTCCTGATTTCAGCGGTTGGCTTGCTTTCAGAACCAAATGACTGCGAGATTCCCGGTGCCCAGGACTTTACAGGGAAGCTCTTTCACAGTGCCCGATGGGATCACTCATTCGACTGGGCCGGGAAGGATGTCGTTGTCATTGGTCCGATGAAGTCTTCCATCCTAGTGTCCGTTTCCATCTTCTGATTTTCTATAGGAAATGGCTGCAGCGCAACCCAGTTCGTCCCCATCCTCAGCGCAGACCCAGGCAAAGCTAGAAGCGTCGTCCAATTCATCCGTCAACCGCACTGGCTCGAAGAGCGCCCTAACCCTCTATACTCTGACGCCACCAAATGGATCTTCCGTAACATTCCTCTTGCCATGCGCCTTTTCCGTTTAGCCATTTTCCTCTACCTTGAGAGCTACTTTATTACATTCAATCGCCGCGCGGGCAAGAAGATACGCGAGAAGAAGATGAAGGCTCAAACGGCGTATCTCAAGCGAACGGCACCGGAAAAGTACTATGAGGCCCTGATTCCCAAGATCGAACTCGGATGTAAGCGTCGTGTTATGGATACGGATTATCTCGCCTGCTTGCATAGGGAGAATATGGAGCTTGTCCATGCGGATCCCATCGAATGCATCACGGCTACTGGGGTGAGGACGCAGTCGGGTCGCGAGGTCAACGCCGATGCTATTGTTCTCGCCACGGGCTTCAAGGCGACGCAGTTCCTCTTTCCCCTTGAGATTAAAGGGGAACACGGGGTTAGGATCACTGAACATGTAAGCCTGTCTTTTCCCTCTCCAACATTCAGCAGCACAAGCCCTAACATGGCATATACTGTCAACTCAGTGGCAAAATACCCCTACTCTAGTGCAACATGCATACTACAGCACATGCATTTCCTCCTTTCCGAACTTCTTCATCCTCCATGGACCCAACACAGCAACAGGCCACACCTCCGTTATCTTCACCGCCGAATGCCAAATCAACTTTGCCCTAAAGGTCCTCGATCCTATCCTCTGCCCTCTCCACTTGAGCACGACCACAAACATAGGACCCGCCTCCCACTCGCCCTCTCAATCATCCCTCCGCTTCCCATCCTTTCTGACCCGGTCAAAGTCAATCCGCAATCGCAACCCCTCCTCCTCCTCGCAGAACACATCTATCCCACCAAAACCATCACCACCCCGGGCTCAACAGCAACACCGCCCCCGCAACCGACACAAGCACCGGCACCCAAGAATAGTCACCGTAACCCCCGAAGCCGAAGCGCGCGACGCCAGCTGGATCGCCCGCGCGAGCGAAAAGTACGTTTGGACGAGTGGGTGCGCGAGCTGGTACCTCCATCCGTCGGGGCGGAACACGACGCTGTACCCTGGGTCCCAGGTGCGGTTTTGGTGGCGGAGTGTGCGGGGGCCGCGGAGGGGGGACTTTGTGTATAAGGGTTGTGAGGAGAAAGAGCCCGGGTCTACAGGGAAGAGGGGGGTGAAATAGGGACAGGAAGGAGAAGGGATGAGAACGGTTAGTTTGGGAGTATGGTTAGTTGGGGTTAGTGTGATGTGACTATGAGTGATTAATGTATGGAATAGGGGGCGAATTAGGGGTATCTTGGATTATATGGTGTTATGATCTTGTGGGCAGAAACTCAAAAATTCGTTCTATGCTTCGAGCCCTCAGAACCGTAGGAAGGTAGCAGAGGGACCAAAGAACTATGATTCTGTTTATTCGCCGAAGCACTTTGGCTCCCAAGCTCTGTTAGGGCATGGTCTGAGCGGGACTAATGAGGCACGATATATATAACCTTTCCGTCCAGCTCGTGATGATTCCGAGCGAAAGGCACTGCGCTAGATGGAATAGTGCGTAGACTAGACCCTGTAACGAGGCGGCAGTT
This sequence comes from Aspergillus pseudodeflectus, assembly GCF_044049435.1. NCBI lineage: Eukaryota > Fungi > Ascomycota > Eurotiomycetes > Eurotiales > Aspergillaceae > Aspergillus > Aspergillus pseudodeflectus. The sequence continues at coordinate 475,232 of NW_027263797.1, read as the reverse complement.
GCGAATTTGGTCGGTTACCTTCGGTAGTGACTAGAAGCCACGCAGGTACAAGGCCCAATAACTCAAGACTAGAGCATGTACCGCCAACATTGGGTCTTTTGCTCCAGTCTGATGGACACTTTCGCACTTTGACACGATAGCAGGGCTACTGAGGCTAGTCAAATCCTTTATCCGTGAGGCAATGTCGACCAGGGTGATGGTGGCAAGAAGATGTTGCCAGCGAATCTGATGGTGGGCCGCATTTCTGGAGATAGAAGGAGTCGGTTCCTGGGAGCAGTCCGACGGAAGAGTGTTCTCTTCGAACTTGCTCTCTGCTCATCTGCTCCGAAGACGCTTTGACATCCTCCGCGTTTTGGAAAGATCTTTCTCATCATCTAGTTCAAGCTTGATCTCGCCTTCATCTGTTGTCCGTTTCAAGGCGATTTTCTTCACCGCCGTAGCCGCGGTGACTTTCGTTCCATCCTCCTCTCCCTCTTCCTTCACCTTCACGTCGACTTTGACCTCTGTTTTCTTAGTCGTTGCAACGAGTCGGTCCGAAAAAGTCCTCAGGTCCGCAGTGAACAGCACGCTATGAGCCCACCCAGCTTCCTTACCCCAGAGCTTCCGAAAATGGTTTCCCACGGCGTCATACGTAGCCTTGGTAAGGGACTTATTGCCCCCTTTGCCGAACTTATAGTCCCTTTGAGCAATTTGCCAGACTTCGTGGGTTAGCTGCGGGCCATTTATAATATAAGCAAGGAAATGCTCACCATGAGTGTCAACGGGGACAGACTCTCCCCAGCCCAGTCCCATTAGGCAAACACAGTCCGAGACTTTGGGCCCAACACCCTGCAGCTCGAGAAGCTTTTCGTGCGCCTCGCGATATCCACTCCTTCCCTCAGGTGCTATTTCGTCGTCCCCCTCTGAGACAGCCTTGAACTCAACACCGAAAGCAGGAGCCTCCGGGTTCCTCAAAGTATTCAACCACCCCTCATCCCTCTGCTTTGCAACAATAAGAGCCGTCTGGTAAATATACTTTGCCCGATACCCGAACCCCAAACTTCTCAACCGAGCCTCAACCTCTCCACCGTCCGCCAACCGCTCCGGAGACGGGAAGTCATGATACGGCCGGCCATCAATATCAGCGACATGGACTCCATAGTTCACACACAGCTTCTCGACCATTTGCGATATCCGCGCAATGTTATTATTGCTACTGCAAATGAACGAGACAAGCGCTTCCCAGGCGTCTTGGCGTAGGATGCGAATACCTGTAAACTGGGGTGCTTTTTTACGGAAATTCGGATCCGAGGAGGACCATTGGGCGTAGAGCGTTGTCAGGTTCGAGGTGAGGTTGAAGTAGTGCTTGATAATAGCGAGGGTTGTGTCTTCGGTCTCGTCGGCCCCGTTGGTTGCGGATGCGGCTGAGTAGGTCCTGTAGTAGATATGAGTCGGGTCTTGTTTCAGGGAGAGAAGACGACCGTAAAGGACACAGCGCCATTCATCATTATCCGGGAGTTTATGCCATCTGAGCAAGTTAATCGCTAGCAATCGAGCTCAGGAGGAGGTTGGAATGGTACCGGAATGACTGCCCGCAGCGCAGGGTGGTATTGATGCATAATTCGCTCAAGCTAATGGGTAGCTTGCGCCATTCCGAGAAAGCGCCCACGGTCATCATCGACTCGATTTAGCAAGAATTGAGGGTAGAACTGTATTGTGAATTCCCAAGATTTGAAGCATGGAGAGCTTTATTCTGCCACGCTTTCTGCTGTGAAGAGAAGGCGGTATCATCACAAAAAGGTGCTGCGCTAACTTTGTTTGGTCTAGGCCCAGGCTCTCCGCCGATTGTTGCGCCTGCGAGTTTTCGCCCAGCGCAGCTCGCCTCGACCATCGTTTCCTGCTCTCGCCCAGCTTTTTCTGCGTCTTCCACAATTGTTCCATCGCTCAGCCGTCTGATTATTTCTCGAGGTTGCTAGCTTGAAAGTACTTACAGCTGTCCGCGTCGCCACTTTGGGAGGGCAAGATTCAGATAAGGAGCTTACGAAGTGAAATCGCGCGGCGCTCAAGATGAACGGTGATACCTATTCGTCTCGTGGTAAGCTATTGACTTGAAATGATCATATCCTTCTCAGCTGCTTGGATGACGCTCTAACATTCAAAAGGAGAATCTGGTCGCCCCAGGGACTACTACGTGAGTAAACTAATCCAGATTTGATTTCTCCGGCATTAACGCATCGAACGTACAGCGCGACGAGAGACGCGAACGTGGCGGAGAAAGAGGAGAACGGAGACGATCCAGATCGCCCCACTACAGCTCACGAGGTTCCAGACGCGAAGCCGAAGCCGACTCATACTCGTCCAGCCGGGACTATCGCGCCAGGGAACGGGAAGACCGCTACTCGAGTCGCAGGGATGATCGGGACTACGATCGAGAGCGCGGTGATCGCCGGCGCAGGGAGCACGATGAACGACCAGCTCGCCGCGAGAGAGATAGAGATCTGTTTGACGAGAGGCCGAGACGGGAGAGAGGAGAGCGTGGCGGAGAGCGCGGCGAGCGCGATCGCGGAGGCAGGGATCGCAAAAGGAGTCCATCTCCTTCGCGCAAGAGGGAGGCGACCCCCGACTTGACCGATGTCCAGTCCGTATTGACTCGGAAACGGCGTCTGACACAATGGGACATAAAGCCTCCTGGGTACGAGAATGTGACCGCCGAGCAGGCAAAGCTGTCTGGTAAGTTTGTCATTATCTTTGACCTGTATAAAAACTAACGATTCAGGCATGTTTCCCCTTCCCGGAGCCCCCCGGCAGCAGCCAATGGATCCAAGCCGTCTCCAAGCTTTCATGAACCAGCCTGGCGGTGGATCTGCAGACACATCAGCCCTCAAACCCTCCAATTCTCGACAAGCCAAGCGTCTATTCGTCTATAACCTACCACAAAACGTGACTGGGGACGGCCTTGCCTCGTTCTTCAACCTTCAGCTCAACGGACTTAATGTAATTCAAGGTATTGACCCGTGCATTTCTGCCCAGATCTCCGACGATCGTAGCTATGCGCTGCTCGAGTTCAAGTCGCCCAACGACGCTACAGTTGCGCTTGCGTTTGATGGAATCACAATGGAGGAGCATGCAAATGCTGGCAATGGAGCAGAGAATGGTGCGCCCAAGGGTCTGGAAGTACGACGGCCCAAGGACTACATTGTTCCCAACACTGCGGACCAAGAGCTCGAGGAGGGAATGCTGTTGAAGGATGTTCCGGACTCGCCTAACAAAATCTGCGTTTCGAATATTCCCCAATACATCCCAGAGGAGCCCGTGACAATGCTCCTGAAGTCTTTCGGCGAGCTTAAGGCTTTTGTTCTAGTGAAGGACAGTTCCACGGAGGAGTCCAGGGTATGTTTACTCTCTTTTGACAGGTTTACACAGCTAACTTGGGATAGGGCATCGCTTTCTGTGAATACGTTGATCCCGCAATAACCACCATTGCGGTTCAAGGACTCAATGGGATGGAGCTGGGAGATCGTCACCTCAAGGTTGTCCGCGCTAGTATCGGAATGACACAGGCTGTTGGGTTGGACATGGGAGTCAACGCGATGTCAATGTTCGCCAAGACAACGTCTCAAGATCTCGAGGTCAGCCGGGTCTTGCAGCTGTTGAACATGGTGACGTCGGAGGAGCTCATGGACAATGAAGATTACGAAGGTAAGCTCGTGTGCCCTATTCCTTGAAAGCACTCTGACTCGGATAGAAATCTGCGACGACGTACGCGAGGAGTGTTCCAAATACGGACAGGTTCTTGAACTGAAGATTCCGCGCCCGACAGGCGGCAGCCGACAGTCCCCCGGCGTGGGTAAGATTTTCGTCAAGTTTGACACGATTGAATCGACAACCGCCGCGTTGAAGGCCCTTGCAGGCAGAAAGTTCTCGGATCGCACAGTTGTCACAACGTACTTTTCTGAGGTGAGTCCTCCCTAAATATATCTATAAATTGTCAATAATCTCTAACCCGGTGCAGGAAAACTTCGACGTCAACGCTTGGTAGCCACGTTTCATATATCGTTCTATTGTTCTACGATGTTTTCTACCTGATATTCCCAGGAAATAGCAGAGGGTCCGGCCATGTCTTCGTCCTTGGGTTAATGATGTACCATAGCGAGAATTTACAGAAAATGAACTCGAAGTCAAGCTGAAGAATATTCTAACCATTCCGATCAACCTCGAAAACTTTTTCCCCGGGCGGAGCTTCCTTTCCTTTTCTCCTGCACTTCCTTTGTTTCAGTTATCTTTCAACAGTTTTTTCCTTCTTTTATTCGCCACGTGCCCGACACGGACGAGGCCATCTTGATTCCTGATTTTTAGGCAAATCGGATCCCAAGCGATGTTTAGTGGGTATCTATTCTTCACTTCTTGTTTTCTTGCTACTGCTCCTGTGTATTGAAATCCATCTTTTTTATCGATCAAGTCCTGCTTTGCTCTTTTGGGACGATGAAACGGGCCAGGGAAAGGTCAAGAAGGCAAAAAGGGTAATTCCTTACCCACCTTGTCTTCTCGCGACTGTCAGCATAGTTGCTAACTGCTACTGTCGTAGTCTCCTCGCCCAGCCAGCCGGAGACAGAAAGCCCCGAGAAGTCATGGAAGCAAATGGCCGCAGTACGCAAGCCGGAACTTGAGTACATTCAATACGGCCCATATGGGATCCTCAATTGGAAGTGTAATGAGAACGAGCCACTGGAGAACCAAGTGAAGAGTCTGAAGGAGCGTGTTCGGACTCTCGAGATCTACGTACAAAATTTCATCAGGAACAAGGACTTCTTGGAAGGCGACTTTTTTTGCGTGGAATATTGTCTACCCAACGGATTTTCCGAGGGAATTTGACGCACTCTTCAATCAAGCATAGAACTTCGCTGAGAGCTGGGGGCCCGAAGACATCACTTGTCTGACTAAAAAAAAAAAAAGAACTGCAAGTGATTTGCTAGCTTGAAGGGCTATTTCGTCCAGGAGGGCTTTGGCAGCATTCATGCTGGCTTGCACCCCGTACAACGGGGACATTTTTCTCCGCAGGTTGGCCGAAACGGTTATAAACAAGCTTGTTGTTGAGACGTTTTTCCACAACCTATTTTGTATGTTGATGAGATGCTCACCCTGGAGACGATAATAGCAAAGCGATTTGTGAGGACACCACTCCCATGGGAGAGCGCTTGAACACATTGTATGGACGGTTTCAGAAAGGTATGATCTTCCCCTAATTCCCCACAGCAATCTACTCTTGAGCCTGTGCCGTACTGACGGAGATGACTGACTGGCATACAGTCGCAAACGAGTACTCGCTTGGGGCACCGTTAACAATCCGTCTCTGGAAATCGCTCGCCACGGAGCAGACCAGGGACCTCACGTTTGGAGAGGCGACCAGAGCCCACCGCGACGCCAAATGCGCAGCACTCGCTTCGAAGTTGCTGGCGAACAAACCGTTTTTGTGCCTCTTGAAGAAGACTGATGAGCAAGAGCGGAGGCCGGATAACCTCAGCTACGTATTACAACACATGCGTAGTCTGCAGTCGACATGAGTGTGCAAATCCCCTTCCTCGAATTCCGCACCCTCGATCCATCATCGCATGATGCCACGGTGACCATTCAGACTGAAAGCATCCAGGGTCGTCCTCCGCACGGGCGGTCTTGCACTACTCGTAGCACCAGGAACCATAGATGGTGATTTTCGTGCAGTTGTCCCTCGAAGCTGGCCGATTGTCTGCCTATAACTGATCAAGTTGACCGAGGATGCTCTAGGCCTAGGTAGCGAAGCAGTTCGTATGTAACCTGGGAACTGAGTAGATCTAGATTTAGATTTACTGCGGCCGTCGAGGGTTCTTGTAATATCCTTTGATCTCTCTACTACCGAGTGAGAGTGCTTTCTTGATCGATTCAAGGTCTTATCTCGTCTTCGATCTTGCTATGCTTTCATACAGCGCAGGGCTGAGGACGATTGCTAGATAGGGCTTGCTTGGGTATTTGCCCTAGGCTTAGCTTGGAGGCTCGGGGATACGAGTAGGTTTCAAGGCTACGTCGATGAGGAAAGGTACGGTAACATGTTGGTCTGGACTGTTATACTATGTGTACGACTTTCTATCATGCATGTCTGACGAACAGGTACTAGTATAGTCTTTCATGAGCTCGAGGGTTCGGGTCTTGAAATCTATTAGAGGATCAGGCATTCACGGCCGGCGGCCTTTGCGAGAACGAAATTGTCTCATACTTGATTTGGTTACTTGTATGCAAGAAGGGGCACTGTAATAGCCAGCTCGAGAAACAATGAGTGCAGTATACATAGTTTGGGGAGAAATATCGCGTTGGTATCATGATCCAGGGCCGAGGAGGCATCGCCAACACAATGGACAAGTCATGCCTTGCAAAGAAATGTTTTTGACCATCATTGCTCTTACCAACCTCGTTTTTCCACAGGAATATATTCTAGCGATTCTATAGGGTATCCAAAAGTACATATGTGAGAAATAACAGACCCTTGTCGGATCACATGAATCCCAACTTCGTCCCCCGCCCATCTGTATTGAACGTCGAAAACATCCGACACGGAGAACCGAGGCACGCCATTCCTGCACACCAATCACACGCACGCATATACCGAATCCTATGTCGATTCACACTCCATCCAGATAGTATGGCCCCATCCATGAGATGGATCGTCCTGGCCAGCATCCGAAAAAATTCGACGCCAGAACGCGAATCGAAAATCCACATCAGTGGAATCCGTGGAGTCGTGGATCTATGGGTCCTGACTCCTCTCTCCCTCCCCGTGGGGAAGACGAGGGCTCGTTCGCGGAGTCGCGGCTCGCTAAAAATCCTCGGTGGAATTTTGGGACACTCGGAAATGGTGGGATTGGGGTCTTCGGTTGATGAGAGAACGAGAATGAACATGTTCAGCCCTGCATATCGAAGGATTCTCTTCAGACCTCCTCAGGAAGATCCTGTCTTGCTGGTAAGTGTCTTGTAATACGAATACGAATCTACTTCGATGTCGTCTTTGGTCCTTCTATTACGTTGGAGACCTCGAAGCCACGCCTCGAGGGTCAAGCTGACGAATTCGAGTATTATTATTGATAACTAATCCGTCGATAGTCGGGGTTCCTCCCCTGTCAGTCTGCCAGGGCTAGCCAGGGCTAAAGTAGCACTACGACCTCACTATCGAATTTCAACGAGGGGTCGAGGATAATGCCAGCAAATTTGGTTAATTCAAGTCAGAGTGCCAGACAACTTCTTCCAAGGTCCCGAGCTCAAGGCACTTAGAAGGCAAAGCCAAGGGCGCGCTAAATTCTGACAGGTACGGTGACACCCAGGCCCAGGACTTATCTACAAGGAGACTTCCTCCGAGGCCCAGGGCTGCTGGGAAGTTGAAACTAATTTGGTCCGGGCCCATCTGGTGTAAGGTAAGTGTAACCCTGCATACGCTGGAGAGCTGTCATGGCTGGAATAATAATGAGATGCTTACGGCCCAAGAGAACTCGCAAGTGTATCTTACACTCGTACTTGGTTCTTCCCCAGCTACCCGCCGATATCCTCGAATTTCCATGATTATTGGACAAGAGATGCGTATTCAAGACTGAATCCTCCACCTTCCCTTCCAAGTAAGTTCCCTTTTGATTTTTCGAAGATTCCTTCCAACTTCCAAGCCTCTAGCGCGACTGACGTGCATGAAACCAAGTCTCGTCGGCCCGAGTACGGGTTTCAGAGTTCTCCACGTGGAGGTCGTTTCCAATTCCTGCTTCCTGCTTCAACGTGGTCGGACCATGCATGAATGGCCCAAGGATCACTTCAAACTAGTCGTGACCCGGTCCAGAGATTGATGCAGCTTCAAGCTCGTCTCAGGATCGCGCATACGTACTCCGTAGAGGATGTGGCGCGTGACAGGCGGAGCTTGAAGGATTGGTTGACAGTCTTGTCTTGAATCCAGAATTCCAAGATTCCTGGTCAGCTCGTCAGGCCAGCAATGTGGCTTGAGTCGTTGCATACTGTAAAATTAATCCCCCGTGCGTCGTGTCGTGTCACGAGAGAAAAAAAAAAGAAACCACATGGAAGCATGGAAGGCGGGAGGAACGATGGAAAGGGGTTTTGGTGAACTCTGGGTCGCGGTGCCATGGCCCATGGGTTGATGGGGAGCGAAATCTTGAGTGCTTCCAGAATGTTCAACAAACTTCAGGGCCGCTGCACGTCGTGGCTGATCGGCATCCCACCACGCACCGAACCAGTCGAGTTCGGAGCATATTATTGTCATCGACATGGCAGGAATTTTGACGACTCCTCGTCTGCAGCCGAGTTCAAACTGCCGGAGCCGATGAGAAGCAGGTTTCTTCCATGGAACTCGACCCTCGCTCCAATCTTGCGAAGAGGTGAGCTGGGCTCGGCGTAATCATTAACTTGCTGTATTTCTGTCTTATGCAATAAATGCTTGAACTCCTTTGTCCCAATCTAATATGACATCCATGATTACTCCGTGCCGTTGCAATACCGATTGGCCCGCCACACGTAAGGAAAAAAGAAGCGAGATAGTACAATCCTTGGCCTCCCCAGGAGGGTACGCAGGGAAGAGTCAGAATCAATGACAGAGAACGAAGGTGATGGTAGGAAAAAAAAAGGAATTAGATGGGTATACAGTCGTGCGCGTCGTAGAAATCACAATGCAAGTTTTTATATGGACACATTATAGTAATAGCAAGGGAGGTGTCATCGCTGGTGATATGCGCGAGCGAATGTTGCCTCGGGATCCCAGTCTCGTCCATCGTGTTGCGGCGAGCTTGGGGGTCGTGGTCCGGAGAAGCTCATTGATGGTCGGACATAGCGTGCGTCCCGTCCGTAGTGGTTATTCAGATCGGGACTCATTGTCCGCGCCGTGTAGGCGGGACTGGGAGACCGCACATAGGGCTCGGCGTGGGGTTCGGGGCTCTTGTAAGACGGTAGTCCGTTGCTGCTGAGCATTTCGTAGCTGTGCGCCTCGGCCCGCATTTTGCGAGCGTCGGCAGACACAAACTCAAACTGGGTGGTGTCTCTTCGCGTAATCAGGTCCCACCATCCGACAAACATGGATGGGCGCGCAAAGAGGACGAAATTCCAAAATCCGACCAGGGTCAGAAGGACAAGTAACACCAAGAGCGTTGGTTCGGTTGGCCCAATATCTTTGGCCTCTTCAAAGCATTGCGTCTTATCACCACCGTTCAGAGCAAGGCAGAGTAGCCAAGGCGCTGCTCGGGCGAGGTTCTCGGGTGTAACTTCCAGCTGGTCATCTGCTCGAATGAAGATGACAGCGAAAACGATAACGTTGGCAAGAATGACCAGAACAAGGCAGTTGCTTCTCCACTGTAGCTTGAGAATCTTGCGAACACGTCGGTAGGCTTGACGCGCGGTCAATGTGCCGACACTCGCAGTATACGACTGGATGTTGGAGCTGTTCGTGGTCGGTGCCGTATCGTAAAGGGACTTGATGTAGACATGAACGCAGTAGCCCATTGTCGTGAACTGCATAATCAGGGACGCGCCGGCAAATGCTATGATCGGAATCCAGTAATCCTGTAAACTCTTTTCAATGTTGATATGGCACACATCGCCGAATCGGAAAGATACTCCGGTCAAGACTAGCATGATTGATGTTCCAATGATTGGGATGCCCAAGCCGCAGATGAACGCACCCCACATGAACTTGGGGCCGAGAATCACTTCCCAGCAGACCTGGAGGTGGAAGGCAATTGTACGGATGAAACCTGGAATATAAGTCAGCTCGGACCAGGCACCGCAATCGGAAGCAACATACTGAATACTACCACTACCCACCCACCGAAGAGAAGCATGGAGCCGGTGAAGGCGCACGATAAACTGGAGTACATATCCCTGGGTGTGATCTCGTTATAGCATTGGTCTGGTTTCGTTCCGAGAGGAATGACGAATGCGAGCTGGGAAAGTCAGCTGTGCTCCTGACGTTCCTAACAACAAAGCCTACCTGCATGCAGCAGATGCCGAGGGTAAAGCAAATGCTCAAGTAATGACGGTGTGTTCGTTTCGCTGGTAGAACAGCATATGATACCAATAGGAATATGCAAAAAGGCAACACGGCGACTGAAATCCAACTCGCGATCCTTGTTTTCTCCTGGATTTCTGCAGCGAAGATGTCAGAATGGTCGGTGGTGAGGGCAGCGGGGGGTGTTGTACCTTCACCATACAGCCACGAGGCTTGTGGACACGGAAGGCAGCAAGAAGCATTACCTGCCATCGGTGTGACTTGACAGAAGCGTCCTCCGACAACTATACAAAGTCGCATCACAGTCAGTGGATGGTGACCGGAAGAGAAAAAAGAGGCGACTACAACATACATCCGCCATTGTCAAAAAGGTCCTCCTGGTAGTACGGTTCCGGGCATGATCCGCGCAAATCGGTTCCAGACATCTTGTAAGTGTCACTGTTGGACTTGTTGAAACGTGGGAAATGCGGCCGATGCGACGTAGGGCGAATTAGTCATATCCCGGCGAGAGGGCTGCGGTGTGCTTGTCGAAACGATCCCAGGCTGGAAGGCCCCGTAGCAGAGGCTCGCAGCCACGCGACAACTGCGATTGAGCGAGGAAAGGGCGTTGTTGTCGAGTTATCGCATCGAGGGGCAAAAGGGAAGAAAAGGCAGGCCTGGGAGGGAGAGGGGGCGAGACATGGCCAGATATAGTACGGACTGGGCCACTGGGGACAGGCCCGTCTATCTTTACCTGCCCCAATGAAAAGAGATTTCTGAGGGACGAATGAGCGGCGCAGAGGCCCGTTCACCCAGAGGTACGAATTTCGACGCGATTTGTCCCCGGATGAACATGATTGGATTTTGGTCCCTGTTGCGCCTTCGACCAGTGCGAAAAGAATCCTCGAGCCAACGGCGGAGACCGACTTGGCCACAAGGGCGAGGGAGCGATAGGTGGGGACCAAAAGCAGTGAGCATCCAAAGAGCAGAGGGAGATGCAAGAGGAGCGCGCGCTAGAGTCTCATGGGGTTCCAATCAGCCGGGGAGAAAGAGTGTCAGAGATGAGGCCAAAGTGGAGGAGCACGAGTCTTGAAGCGGGGCTTTCCAGTTCCCTCCCGAGTCTGGTCTGTCAGGTCCGTACCGTACTGTTTCGGTTCTTGTCCCATTTCTTACCAGGGCCGTCCCCTCATTGGCCGTACGCCCCAATACATCAATACACACACTCCCACGACCTCGGAGGGGCAAAATATCCAATTCTCAACTGGTCGACGTCTCCTCTCCAGAGTCCAGCGCAATCAATTGCTCCACGATTTGCATCTCAGATCGATTCTAGTTTCCGTCTCTTGGGGACAGTCCATTCGACATTGCGAGCGCTCAGCGTCTGCAACCACAATAATGGCCAAAAGCGAGGTTCCGGAGATTTCGTCGGCACACCCACCGTGTTGATAATAGCAGTCAACTTCTATTATTCCGTCGAATTGTCTGAACGATGTCGTCTCTTCCCCAAGAACCTGAGGAAGTGTCTGTGATAGTCTAGCCCGCTTGTCGTTTACCCGCAGCTGACAAGGATTCGCGGCTCCATCAGGCTCTCACTCAGCAGCCCGAGTATCACGTTCTGCCCGCTAAACTCGAATCAGTATCAAGTCCTGCGCTAGCGGAGAGATGGCGGATTTGGCTATGCAGGTTCTGTGGCTTCCTCCGTTGCCGTTGGAGGCATATTCAAAAGAAAGTTCGACCGTCTCCTCACCACTGCTCCAGCTCCCAAGTCGGCCTGCATGATGCTGCTGCACAGCTGCGACCTTGCCCCTGGTGCCTTGTCCTGGCAGCATCTCGGCTACAAGCTCACACGAGGCCGCTGCGCGCATGGCACCTTCTGTCAGGTCGGCTCTGTGTGACAATAACTGTTGGTCTGAGCGAATAATAACCGCTGGCAGTCGGGAAATTTATCTTCTTCACTTCTTGGTCCTCTGCTGCGTGTCTATCGTCCTTATCGCTACGAAGGTACAGCTTGACTGTACAAGAATCAATGTCAGTGACTATCAAAACGAGGCAGCTTGATCCACTGTGACGGACTTTGAGGCGCCCCGTCCTGCATTTCCTCCACTTTTGTCTGTCGTCAACGTTTTGAAGGTGGGTTCCTTTGAAAGAGCCCACCATGATGATCGTTTCTAAAAATCTCGTCGCTCGAGGTTTCACTTTGGCCTGGGAATGGAGAATCTAGATTTCAATCCAACACCAAGGCATCAAATTGATGCTTCCATCGGCTTCCTAACTTACTCGCAGCGTCGACTTGTTGCTCGTCAGCTAGCTTGGCAATCCTCACACTGAAGAATTTACCTCGATGAACATTGATGCAAGAGCCTCATACATATGCAGCCTCCAGAAGACACTACATCCGAATAAGGTATTCTGTGCGTGTGAGAGTTTCTTGATCAGCGTTCCGCTGTCCGGCGTCTTCCCGGACAACCGTGGAACAATCGAGTCGCAATTAGAGTTCCCGGCATCGGTTCCAAAGGTCCGCCGCATGATTCAGCCTAAGTTTTGAGCATGAGCTTTTCCGCAATTCAGTATTGATTGTCGGGCCTTCAATCCGTTTCTTCTTCTGATCCATGGGCGCCCACCGCCTCTGTCGCATCACTCTGCGTGCAACTGCTCCTTTAGGATTGAGCGCAATTGCTGTCATTCTGGTGTGATCAGACTCCTATAACCGATTGTGGGCAGGTGGCGGGATGTCAGATAATGAAGTTGTCAATTTGACAGGGCTGTTAAGCTTGCACGTGGAGTTTATTTCAGGTACAGTTCGTGGTCGCCACGCAATCAGAACCCTCCGCCCAGAAGATCTAAAGGAATCTGGCCGAGGAGCTCGCTTGCGCCGCAATTTTCCCGCAATCAAGAGCTGAACCCAGGAGACTGATACCAGTCCGACCCAAGACTTGCAATTAAGTTAGTGTAACGTTCGAGACCCTGCAATAACAGCCGCCACTATATCACGGTGGCTTTCTCAAAAGACTTTCAGGGCATTCCCCCGTCCCGTGCTTGACAAGCGAGGATGCTTCGAATCGCAGTACGGAGTAAGCAGCGCCATCTTCCTCTGACGGGCTGCATTAATCTCCGCTCCAATGCGCACGCATTATTGTGCAGTCAGCTGTGGAACAGCACAATCAGGCATGTCTGCCGAAATTCTCGTAGAATTCATTTTGCATTGCGTCAGCAGCTACCGAAGGCCAATTGTACTCCTGGGCACAGCTCAAGCAGAGAGACGGAAACATTACAGTCCAGGGATTTCGCATGGTATCGACAAGACGGCAAAGGAGCCTGGTATCGCGCCTCCGCCGATACCAGAAACTGTTGGAAAAAGGTACCGAGAGAGAACCACAGAAGACCAACAAGATCAGCATGACTTCGCTAAAAGCTTGGAAAAAACGCAGCAAAGTCCCCAAGAGACGGGATGAGAGACCAGGGACCTTGATGCTGCTTGCTCAACGGAGAACGGAGGCGTCCGTCCAGCATCCTGGCACAAGGGGCTTGACGACCAATGACACCGACGAACCCTCGCCCCAACAATACCGTTTTTTAATAACCTACACAGTCTACGATATTAAACAAGCGAGAGATTTAGATAACGGCGACGCTCAGGTAAAGGCGAGCGTTGGCGATTAGTGCCCCCTCCGCGCCACGATAGGCTCGAACGAGATAGTTGATCGCTCGTCAGCTCACGTTCACAAGATCTTGCATTCAGATCGATGGCATAGCCCATGGCGTCTCTCTGGTCGATCCTCCGCATTTCCCAACTCTCAATGACGATCAAACTATGCATCCTGTATGGATGAGACATAAGCGCGCGGTCGGCAGGATCACATCTCCAAGCGCCAATCGGCGACGGATACTCGGCGTTGATGGTGACGGTGAGACCTGTTGGTTCTGCAGGCAAGCCAACCGGTGGCGATCATAGGTTGCCGTCGGTATAAGTCACAGCTCGCGCAACTTCGCAGCTTAGTCCTGTGCTTGAATGACCCCTTTTGCTGTCGTTTACAGACTGTGATTGATCCTCGGTGTTCAACGCCAAAGTTTCTCGATTGAAATACGAACGAGGCAGCGAGTCCTTTGCTCAGCTCTTGCCTTTAGGCTTTATCATACGCAACCTCGATTACGGTCCTGGTTTTGACGAAACTGTACGGCTGCCGCAGTCGTTCCTCTTGACAAGACTCAAGCTGACCAACAGCCGACATATGGTTATTGGCTCTATTCCCTCGTGATGATCAATAATCTCTCAGCCTACCTATCGACTTTCAATACCAGGGCAGAGAGTTAGGCCAAGTGTAATAGATGCAGTCCACATGATGTACAAGCCATACTCGCTCTATTTCTCGCTTGCGCACTCTGCGTCGATCCAACCAACTGGTTGCCGCCATGAGGCAATGAGAGTGTCGAGCATCACATCACGCCTATCAAGGATTAGAGATGCACCGTTCAGTCACGGCCAGCTTTGGCGGCGCTGAGTATCCGGTAAACTCTGGTCAGGGCAGAGAGATGTGCGAGTTTCCGCGATTAGCTTGAGCCATTGCCATCTGTCCAGTCACTACGTCTGTGTCGTGTTACACATGACATATATCACAAGTGGTTCAGGATACTCGCGGGACATTACAGAAGTTCCGGGGTCCCTCCGCTCAAACTCTGCACAGACATCTACGCCCCGACGGCCAGGGACAAGGATGGTCTTTTGGGCAAGGCTGCAGCAATGAGCTGTTCATGCGCTCCGTCCTTGCCCAGCATAATCTCACTATATTGAAGATTAGTCGAGCAGCGGTGTGATATCAACTGAGGTCCAATGCCGCAATGCGTGCTTCTGGCTTTCTGGCGGGGTTGTGGGGTAGGATTATTTCGTACACGACTACTCCTTACATCTCGGGCGTGATTACAGGCCTGCCACTGCTCCCACTCATCCCCTGTCGTCGTTCGGCATCAAGCGGGGTACTTCGTGGCCTTGCCCTACTGGCGCGCGTGGGAGCAAAGAACCGGTGTACCAAGAGATACCAGTCTGCGATGACGACTATACTTGAGTCCTTACGGACATATTACAGGGCGCAAGCTGCCCACTGCGCCTACCCGATAACAAAGAGAGCGCACGACGCAGTCCCAGTAGACTAGTTGCGCATGCGACCAAGTAACACTCTAGCTTCGACTCGGCGATTCTCTCAAGTTTGGATGGACAAGGAAGCCTCGAGAGCGTGTGTGGAGCAATGACTGGCATTGATGAAACTTTGATTAAACAGTATGCTAATTCTTCCTGACTAGTTCGTGGAAGGCTAGAAAGGTGCATTCAATGTTTCCAGGTCGCAACCTAAACTCGGACTCAAGTTAGTCAAGGTCACGGAAAATGCAGGTGACAACAAATGAAGAACGAGACGATATCAGAAGTCCATTTAGATCATCGGGCTCGACCACGAGGATCTAACCCTGACATAAGAGGTACCAGAAAAAAAATAAAATAAAAGGTGATGTTTCATCATAAAAGCGTCCGAACAGGCAGGGAATTTGCAAGAGCTTACCTTAACTCATTCTAAATGAAGGTATTAGAGTAAAAATAAGCAATATCAAGCTCTGAATGAAGAACACGTATCACCAGTCGAAGAACCAACAACGGTGTGCTTGTCGAAAAACTCTGGCAGTCGAGTTGAGAACAACAAGAGAAGCGCAAGCTGCGATGCAAATCTCAAGCAAAAAGAAAAAGCTAAGCGAAGGTTCCGCAGCACGTGACCCACAACTACCCACGTGACTCAATACCCACAATCCAATTTCGCATCTTCAAACCCGCGCCAACAAGCCAAAAGAAACTTTTCCTTCGACCGACTTGCACATCGACAACCACCGCAACCCGTCCGATCCGACAAAAAAACCAACCACCACCAATTCAAAATGGGTCGTCTTCACTCCAAGGGAAAGGGCATTTCGTCCTCCGCCATCCCCTACTCTCGCAAACCTGCTCCGTGGGTCAAGACCACCCCCGAGCAGGTCGTCGATCAGATTTGCAAGCTCGCCAGGAAAGGTGCTTCTCCTTCTCAGATCGGTGTTGTCCTCCGTGACAGCCACGGTATCGCCCAGGTCAAGACTGTCACCGGTATGTTTTCGCATGATAAAAGGAAAAAGTGGGATCGGGATCGCGAAAGCTAACTATGCGATAGGTAACAAGATCCTCCGTATCTTGAAGTCCAGCGGTACGACATCACCTTCTTCAACCCTGCACGTAGACTTGGTTGGGCTTGGGAGTGTGAATGTGGGATGATACTGTTGCGCGCTTAACACATTCGAACCAACTTCACACTCAGCCCAACCGTCGTAGAAATGCCACCCAACTCGCAGAAATGCAGTTGCGGTTATGCCTCTGCTTGGTCAAACAACAGACTGACAGAGTGATTTTGCCCCCTACAGGCCTTGCTCCCGAGATCCCTGAGGACCTGTACCACCTCATCAAGAAGGTAAGCACAATCCCTGCTCTTCACTTTCTCCCCTCGCACCTTGATTCTAACGATATCTCCCAGGCCGTCGCCGTCCGCAAGCACCTCGAGCGCAACCGCAAGGACAAGGACAGCAAGTTCCGCCTCATTCTCATCGAGTCCCGTATCCACCGTCTGTCCCGCTACTACAAGACCGTCGGTGTCCTCCCTCCCACCTGGAAGTACGAGTCCGCCACCGCCAGCACCATGGTTGCTTAAGCGATGAACACTCCGTGAAGAAAAATCGGGTTGTTTGTTGTTGCGGTGTAATGGTTGTTGGGTCGGGGTTAGGTCGCGCCGCGCTTCTCTTCAGTCAAGACTCACCTTCTGGCGGGCTCGTTCTGAAATGGACGTGCTCGCTCTAGAGAGGAGAGAAGCGCTGGTGTTGATATCCGGTTCTAGATTTAGTTATAGGCTAGATCTGGCCGCCACGAATCAATGATAAAAAAGTTATTACCCTACCACTTCGTTTGTATGGCTCGTAGACTTCGTTATATGAGTTCCTATGTGCTAGGTATAGTATGCCATGTGCACATGTTCTATATCCAACCGTCCAAGCTATTTATTCAAGCCATCCATATACAACCCAGTCTCGAGACTATCGAACCCTAACCTCCCTCGCAACAGCATTACAAAGCTCAACCTTCACTCCAGCCCCCAAAAGCACATGAATCCACAGCCTCTGAGTATCACTCAACCGATCATTCTCACTTTTAACCTCAACAAAGCAAACCTCGCTCGTATCCGTCCTCCAAAGCAACAAGTCCGGCACTCCACCACCACGCGCCTGATACTCCTGCGCCATGATCTTGCATATGGTCGCGAGGGCTTCGCCGGAGAAACACGTCGCAATCTCGAGCAGGTCGTCTAGCTCGAAGGACCAATCGATGCCGATGGCGCAGGGCTGCCGCGCGGCGTGCTGGGTGTGGATGGTGCGAATCAGGTCGGGCGCTTCGCCGTTTGTGATTTGGACGAGGCGGTGGTTTATCTCCGAGGCGCGGGATGGGTAGAAGGCGTCTGTGTGCAGGTCCAGCGGGCAGGTTTGGAAGATTGTTTGGAAGACGTTCGGGACGTAGGTGAAGAGGATGTCGTAGAAGAGGTAGCCGAACTGTATGATGTGTTAGTATGCGCAGTTACTAGAGGCGGAGATTTGGCTCACCAGGGTACGAATAATTCCACCCTCAGAGTGGTACCCTTTCCAGCCCTGGTCACGATACCAGCTCAGACACATGTCCTCGACTCGACACTCTGCTCCATCTTCACGCTCGTCGAGCCAGATGGTGGGACCGCTGCGTTTGGGCGTCGGGGTATCATCGTTGTTGACGGGACCGTTTCGGACGGGTGACTCCTCGCGCTCAATACGGATTCCCTCGACGGTGCGTTCTTCGGGCTTGGTAAGTGTGACATGTCCAAAGTCGTGCTGTTCTCGCTTCACAACCTTGAGTGCCTTCTCGAGTTTGCGGATGCGCTTTTGGAGGTCGTAGTGGTAGATCAAGTGGCATGACGGGTCTTCGAGGCCTTCTTCGCATGTACGCAACGCAATGCGTCTCCAGTACTTCTTTTGTGCTTCTTCGCTGCGTTCCTCCGAGGGCATCAAAGCCCACATGTAGTGTTCTTCTAATAAGGCCTTGCGTTGATACCAAGCGCCGCGCCGCGCGGGATGAAATAGTCGCTGGGCAAGTAGTTCGGATAGAATCCTGTGTTCTTCTTTGTGCTCTTTAAATCGGCCAAGTGGATGAAGCCCCTTGTGTAGGATTCGAGTATATACCCAAGCCGGTGAGAAGCGCCGTAGGTATGCTCCTTCTCCAGATTCATAGATTGTATCCTCCTTTTGTTGCTCTTGCTCGAGGAGGGCCCTCCAACGTGGATAGACCTTGTATGCGAGATATTTTATCTCTTCTAATCGCTCTCTCGTAGGTGTCCCGCTAAACTCGAGCACATTGTCGATTCTGAACTGAGTGCGGAGTGCAGATTCAAATTCTAGCAAGATCTCCCTTGACGGAAAGATCGAGCTAGAGCGACAGACGACATACTCGGGAAAGTTCCGGCGAGAGATCTTCGCAAGAATAATGGTGGTCAGTGATTTCTCCGTCCATTCTGTCGACCTATAAAACACCAAATGAACACGCTCAAACAGTGCACAGGGGGCAGATGCAAGTCTAACACAGTCACCTGTGTATTCCAGGATCTTGTTTAGAAAATGCACTTTCCGGTTGGCGCCTGATGAGTGGGCAGTGCCGTTCCATCCCAATCCAGTCTGCTTCTGGCTTGTCTCGTGCAATGCTGTGATGAGATCTTGCTTGCTTTTCCCTTGTATCTTGGCCTCTTTTGCAAGGGCCTTCAATTCGTCTAGCAGAAGCAAGGAAGACGCCTCTTCCACAGTAGTAATCCGATCAATGGTGTCTGCGAAGCGGAACCCGCCACTTGAGCCAGATTCAGTTGCTGATGAGGCATCGGATGCGTCGTCTTCTTCATCAGTAGACAGAGGAGTAGACAATGCTCTAGACTTCTGCAGGTCTGTTACTACTTGCGGGATGTCGGCAATGTCCGAGTAGTAACCCAGTCTACCGACACGATGCCATGCGGAGGTCTTGCGGAGAAACAAACGGACGTATCTAGCAACTCGTCAGCCATTGCATCCACTCGACAAAACTAATATAGGTGGTCATAGCCAGAAACTCCATACAAGTACTGCGACTCATACGACAGCCCCCTCCAATGCTGGAATATCTCCTTCTCCGCTTCATTGAACAGATGCGCCTCCTCAGCTAGAACGGTATCCAGCGCAAGATTGAATGCGTCCACGTATATCGAGCTCTTTCCCTTGCGCCATTTCCCGTCCCGCATCCGCTCCTGTAAGGAGAATTCCTCTTCCTCATCTTCCTTCGCTCGTTGCGAAGACTCATATTCTTCTATCGCGTGGGTATCGGTTTCGACGGTGGGAAGAGCGGACTCGAGCTCTGTTTGGCTATTCGGGATGGCATCTTCATCATTCTTCAAGGATCCGTCGTCGGCCAACTCGGCAGGTGTCGTTTTCGTGTCCTCGTCTTTGGCCTTCGGCGTTCCGTCTGAGGGAAAGTCCTCGGTTCCCTTCCTGCTCTCGCGGATAGACTTTGATTCTGGAGTTGAAACTTCCGGCGAAAATCTGCGGCGCTTTACAGATGGGCGTTTCGTATCCCAGTAGTCCAGAAGGGACATACTGCGGGGAAATGGTAGATTATTCCGCGACTAAGTCCGACAAAAGCACATGAAGGCACGCGTTATCGATATATATTTCCGCTGGAGGCAGATATCGTCGGTCGCAGACTTTACGACAAATAATGAGTGACAACGTCCCTGGAAGAACGTCAACTATCGGAGAAAACAACGCAGAACAAGTATCCAAAAATCGCAGCGACTCTCGGAGAGTCATCGCTGCCTTTTGCTACCTGTCAAGGGCAAGAAGTGTGATGCGTCTGCACGTGTCGACGAGACACGAGATCACCTGACCTTAATCTGCTGAGGGGAAACTCCAAAGGCTATCAGGCGCAGAGCAAACAAATCCTTACAGCAAACAATACAATCTCTTGACTCTTAATATCCATCTCTCTATGCCCTATATATCGATATATATATATACCACAGTCCAGAATTATGGCCGACAACGTCCCAGTGAGTTCCTCCTCCCCTCTTATGTACGTACACTTCCATCTACTCCGTACTGGATCCACACCCCTCTCTCCGCCATCCTCTCCG
This sequence comes from Aspergillus pseudodeflectus, assembly GCF_044049435.1. Classification (NCBI taxonomy): domain Eukaryota; kingdom Fungi; phylum Ascomycota; class Eurotiomycetes; order Eurotiales; family Aspergillaceae; genus Aspergillus; species Aspergillus pseudodeflectus. The sequence continues at coordinate 455,030 of NW_027263797.1, read as the reverse complement.
CCCTCGCGATCTCAAATACTGCCCGCGATTTCCCTTTCTCTTCCATCGCACTTGAACCTCAGTCCCTCGCTCAAGTGCGGCCAAAATTAATCCATAACTCATATTCTCAACAGCCTTCGAGCTCGCACCATATCAATTCTACTCCAGACCTCACCATCCCAACCCTCAATCTCCACTCCATCTCAAAACCCGACACCGCCGACTCAGTAGCCTCAATCCCAGCACCAGCTCCAGAACAATCTCTCCCATTCACACCACAACCGTCAAACCAACCCGCAGACCAAGGCCCAGCATTCAACATGGCCAATGAAAACACACCGACGAACCAAGCTGCCGGAGGCTCGCATACCCCCGCCGCAGACTCCAACATCTCCGCTTCAAACTCGAACCCCGTGCGGCCCGGCGGCGCGCCAGCGCGTGTGTACATGAATGAGAAGATCGTCCCGTATCTGCTTGAGGGGATGAAAAATGTAACGAAGGAACAGTATGTGCTCTTCCACTTGTTGATAGCCTGTCTCTACCGTGTCTGGAGAAGACGGATGCAATACGCTTTTCGTGGCTATGATTCTGGTATTTCTCTTGCTAACGGCATCTCTCTGCGGAGTATAGACCGTCGAATCCTCTCCGCGTGCTCGGTGAATTCCTCATACAGAAGAGCAATGAGGTTGAGGGCGGACAGTCGGGGAAGGCGCCGGAGTAGGCGGGTCTCCACTTCTAGTTTACTTTCGTTCTGCGTCTACCTACGAGCGTGACCTTTCCACAAAAGCCCAAGCGATGCGCACGCGAGCTTGAGCTTTCATGATTGGAGAAGGGTGACTACAACCTTTTCGAATTATGTCGTGTATGCGACGCCTTACGCACTCTATGACTGGCCCTCGCACCGTTCGTTTCGGCTCATTTGGCTCCATCGAACAGGCTACCTAGTATGCCTGCGACTGGTCTCTATCCCTCCTTGCTGGATGTGTATAACAAGAATGAGCGACAGGAGCGATGACACTACGCGAGGCAAGATGCAGTCTAGGAAAACCTATCGCTTTCATTCGCAAAGCACTTGGTGATTATTGATACCAAGCCATCTAGGGCTAGATGATATATGTGAAATCTACCTTGATTCCAGAAGTAGATCCCGTGCAAACTAGACCAAGATATGGACAGCCATATACCATGGGTGGACAAACGGTGGCACGTGAACATAGCATAGTCAGCAAAGCATTATGCGAGACTTAGCATAAAGATGCATATAGCGCGACAGGACATTAATCGGCCATCCAGGGTCTGGACTCTGGAGCAGTTAGAAACTCCGAGACCGATATCTCTGAAACTTGCAAGGGCAATCCCGAGAGACCGGGAAAAGTACTGAAGATAGTCCCATTTACCAGAACCTTGACTCCGGCTGCTAATGGATGTAACTCTTACCTAAGAGCCAAGGTCAATTAGCAGTCACCACCAGAAACTTACCTTGACCGAGCAGTGCACCCTGTTAATGCAGGGCGGGAAGCAGTGGGTGGATTGGCCGGTGAGGTGATGTTTGATATCGCACCTCCGGCAGCATAGACCTAGCCCCAGAATACGTTGAGCCTGCGCCGGTCGACATTTAGAGACGGTTGTGAAAGGCTAGGCTGTCCTCGACACACTTGCTGGGAGTGGGTACTACAGGCACACAAACAACGGTATGGCGGACTGGCGAGGAATGGCCTGACTCCATGTGGTCTGCTTGTTTGGTCAAGGGCGTGGATTGAAGAAGACTGGCATGAGTGAATGATGATGGCCTGAGACAGATTTAAGATGTGTTCCTGGCCGAATACAATCGAGTCGTTACGTGAAGAAATGTTGTATAAGACGCAATAAAGGCGAAGAGCTGACTAGCGAGATAACGACCAATTTTCCGGTAGAGCTGAAATGTAGCAGTGCTGACCCATCTGACAATCCGAGGAATTACAACGTTAATAGAAAATCCTGCACTTTCCCTGCCGCCATAGATTTCCGGTGTATCGAGCGTATTAACAAAGAAAACAACAGCTCGTGTTCGGAGGTGTCGACCCTGGTTATCGTGTGGTTGTTCTTTATCGACTGAGTGAAGGGGAACAGTCGAATGGCCGCTAAGCTGATGCGCCAAGTCCGCCCAACAGGTGTGTGAAATTTCGAAGACGACTTTTCTCCCGTAGTGAAAACAACATGACGCCCCAGCGTTGATTTATCGAGATGGGAAACCCCTCGAATCGTGCTGCAAAAGAGATGGGGAAGAAAACCAGACCGAGGAACATAAGAAACCAAAGGGGTACAGAGTAAAAGGACAAAGGGGAAGGAAGAACGAGGAAAGGGACATAGGAAAGTAGGCGAAACCCTGTCTTTAAGAGGGCACACGTATTCGAGCAGCTGGCGAACACGGACCTACCTTCCGGCGTACCGATCTTCACGGGGCTCATAAGAACGGCCGGGATAGGGATCGCGAGATGGAGCACCATGGCCATAACTGGGAGGGTTAGCATCATGGTCATAATAGCCACGGCGTTCGTCACCCCGACGATCATCGCGACGTTCATCACGACCGTACCGTTCCTCACGGCCGCCAGAGGCGTAGCGGTCAGCACCACCGCGGTATCCACCACTACCTCCACCACTGCCACTGCCACCACTGCCGCCACTAGGGCCACCTGCGTAGTCGTCACGGTATTCACGGCGGTTGTAGTCGCGGTATTCACGGCTACCGCCGTAGTCGCGGCGGTCGCTGTAAGAGTCGTAGCGGCCGTAACGGTATTCGTCACCACCACGGCGGAAGTTGCCACCACCACCATACCCGCCACGGCGGTCATCGTAGCGGTCGCCACGGCCACCACGGCGTCCACCGAACTCTGCAGATAGATCGTAAGTCAAGCGACCCTAAGCGATTTGGCTAAAGAGAACTTACCACGCTTGGGAGGGCCGAAGTATTTGCCGGGAGTGGGGGTTCTGGGACGGCTACGACGAGCCTTCTCAATGCTCAGAGTGCGGCCTTCGATAACCTCACCTTGCAAACCCTCCTTGGCAGCATCAGCCTGCTCAGCAGTAACCATCTTGACGAAACCGAAACCACGAGATTCCTTGGTGTGGGGGTCAACCATGATGGAGCAGTTCTCAACATCACCGTATTTCTCAAAAAGACGGGAGATGTCGGATTCAGTCAGACGGGGGTTGATGCCAGTGACGAAGAGGTTGGAGCCGGTATTTTGGGCGCCCTCCTCATCGTCGAGGGGCTTGCGGGAATCAGAAGGGGCACTGAAGAACTGTATGTTAGCACATTGTCCAGGAGGCCCGTGCCTGAGCAGACATCGCCATCAAGAGGACCAAGACAAAAAGGCATGACATACCGATCATCGGCGCGACCGTTCGGGGAACGGCTGCGGGTGCGATCAGCTCTAGGCTCATCACGGGGAGAGGCGCTGCGATCGCGGGCGAATCGAGGCTCGTCTGAAGACACGAAAAGAAGACGTATTAGTCGCGTTTGTTCCAAATCCCAGAATTTCAGCTGGTGAGATGACCGCAGTCCAACATACCGTCGTAACGACTGCTGTCGTGGTCGTATTCAGCAGACATATCGAGTGTTTGGAAGAAGGGTGATGATAATCTAAAGACGCTCGAAAAGGTTAAATCGAAGCTACACGGAAAGAGCGCGCGCGAAGAAGGGTGGCACAGGGCGCGGCGGTTGTTGTTTGGGGAGCAGCGCAGAAAATTCCGCCACAAACACTGGAGATCGTTACCTTAAAAACAGGGACCCGAGGGCGAGTAAAACAGGAGTTGATGGATTCCTGCAGGGAATAAGAACAAGATGAGGAAGAGAAACGAAGAAGAAGAGGAGTGAAGGGGGAAGGGAGGGAGAAAGAGGATGGCGATGAGGTTGATGATGAAAGAAGGGGGAAGGAAAGTCGACGGGATCCTCAGGTTGCGAGCGGCGTAGTCAGCAGATTCCAGAACCCACGCGGCTCTTGCATACAAAGCAGGGCTGCCAAGTCGCCCACTCGACCAAACAAAAGGACTTTCAAAGGATCGGATTCATTATTGCATTGCTGTTCCCTGGTAATTGAATCTCTAAATAGACATGAACAAGGCTAACAAGATAAGAGTGAAACGCCCGTCCTCGTGACCCTAGAACCTCAAAGCAAACACATACTCGAAAACAAAGAGGTATTAAGTCGAAGCAATAATAGTAAGCAAACATCACTTGAAGCCGCGCCATCTACGCCGAGTCCGATGGATCTTCACCCCTTGCTCTCCACCCAAGTTGTCTTGCGCCCCGCTGCTTGAGGCGTCGGCTCCAGCGGCACTTTCCTCGAGCTCGTCATCAGCCACGAGGTCTTTCAGTTCGTCCTCATCTAGTTCACTCAGTTCCTCGCTCAGACCGCGCATGACCTCGCGGCCCGTCCAGCGTTCTTCGTGAATGGTTGTCCCTATAGGATCAAAAGGCTGCATGTACCACTGGATCCCTCCCTGAGACAAGGGATGCTGCTGGTCGCTTTGGAGAATCGGAGGGGATAATGGCACCTTTGGAGCTTCAGCAACCTGACCGGGAACTGGTAGATCGGTTTGTTCAGGAATGGGCGGAGTCCCATCCATAGTCACCGGCTGAGTTTCGTTGGCGGGTTGGATCGGCAACGAAGTAGCGCTGTCGGCACTGGGAAGAGCTGGCGTGCCTTCTGGAATATCTATATCCATAGCTTGCGGATCTGAGGAAGGTGCGGGGGGTTGTGTACCCTCTACCTCTGGTAAAATCCCATCTGCCGGTTCCTCCATTGTTTCGTCTTGAGATTCGAGCTTCGCAGAAGCACCGGGCGCATTCTCCACGTCGTGAACACTACCCTCAGTCACTTCGATCTTTTCGGGCTTCTCAAAGGTATCGTCCCCAGCACGCTCCCCAGAGTCGATCTCGGAGCCTCTTGCGGATAACAGACTGTTTTCAAGCATAACATCCAAGTCCTTCAGCTCCTGCTCGAAAGGCTGGCGATTTAGTTCGCTTTCTTTACGAATCGCGTCCTCAAGAGCGGGCTGGATAGCTTTGATGATCCGCTTGGCCATTTTCCGCTTCTCCCTTTGCTCAAGGCTGAGCTCAGGAGCACGCCCACTGATCTGCATTTGAAGCTCAGCGGTATCTCCAGCCGGCTGGACTCCAATCTCCGAAGTAAAGACGCTAGCAAGATGAGCTGAGAAGGACGATACGGATGGGTAGTAGCGTTGGTCTAGTTTGGCGCGGACTGCAGCGAGTCCTGGCCTGAAAATTCCCTTGCTGTCCAACCTGTAAAGCAGTTAGTCAAGAGTCCCTAGTGGATGGATTAGATGCTTACACTTGAGCTTTCTCGAATATCGGCCAAAGCAGGGGGAAGATTGGGAAGTAGACGTTATCCACAATGCCGCGAAGCATTTCGGCATCCTTCAGCTTCTCCCTCTCGCGTTTCTTCACTTCATCGCACAGCATCCGCAACCGGTCAAGATCACGATACAGACGGTCTCCAAACTCGATACGTCGCTGTAATCGTTTGCTTCCGGTTGCTCCCATAGCAGCATAATCTCGTCGGGTCATCTCCATCGATGAGAATGTCTCTAGTTGCAACTGGAGACGTTTGAGTAGGGCAGCGCCTCGCCTCGCCTCTCTTTTCAAGGTCCAATACTTGCACGCGTCTTCTGCAAATTGCTTTCGTTGACGAACAGTAAAACGTGCAAGCGAGGCAGACACAGAATTCAAAACAACTTGAGGGATGACGGGTGCCCCTGACGGCAACTTCCAGATTGTCCGAGGCGCGTTCGGCCTCTTCCGTTTGTTACCTCCGACGGTGAGCGTAATACGCGGGGTATGGGTCCGCTGCCCATCGTCATCTTCATGATCGCCGCCAAGCGGGTTGGTGGGTTCTAGCGATAGAGCCGCCGCTTGACTATCTCCCCACCGTCGACCCTGCATCGTATTACGGTAATATTCGATAGCTTCTGCCGTGGCAGCATCTGTCCCATGTTCCCGACGCCATTCCGGGGGCACGTGCTTGTCGCAGAAAGCTTTTAGGAGATGCGAGTCCATGACAGCGAGGTTCCCATGACCTGATTTCATTTTCAAGTAGAGTTGTGCTCTTCGAGCGCATGTGACGTGGAAAGCCACGAAACAGTTTTTATTGCTGCATTGTATCGACGCACCCATCCTTTGGCGACAGATATAGCATTGGAGCTTCCAACGACTCCTAGGCACCTTTTCAATATCGGTGATGGGCTCCATCAGAGAGGGATTGCCGATAGACACCTCTGGGATCCAGATCGCGCAGAGAAGGTGCGACCATTTCGAAGTTGTTGTCTGCTTGAAAGCACCCTCGGTGTTGGGACAGAATATGCAGTTCGGAGATCCTCTTCCTATAAGCTGGCATTTCCGACACAGCCACTGGCCCTCTGGGATGAACGGAACACCATAGCACTCTTGGTGCACTGCTAGATCACAGCCATCGCAGAACACAATCGCATTGGCGTTTTCGCAATCCCCGTCATCACAAATAGCGCACTTGGTGTCCTGATCCTCTCCAGGACCTGTAGTCTCACCGTTGACCGCCGCGGCCGAGCTTGACCTGGGCCGCTGCGTTTGTGGAGGCTTCGGATTTGGTTTTGGGATGCGCTTCTCGAGACTGTGCCACTCCTTCTCAATTTTCGTCATTGTAATTTCGAAGATGGCTGGTTTGATCGGTTCAAACTGATCTTCTCGCCGTTTCGAATTGTATTCTTCCAGCCACTTCTCGTCTTGCTCATCCATGTCGTATTCGACCCGACCCACTGCGGCATTCACCTCTCCCTCGCCTGCAACAATATTTCCAATATCCAAATCATCGTCCTGTGTGCCCTCGGCCATACGGATCAAACGACGGTCATGACGGAGGAAGAGGTCGCTTTCCTGGTATCCAACACTAGCCATCGTCCGATCGACGTAGTTCTGCTGACCAACACCGGGTTGATCGTAAAAGGTAAAGGGGTCTTTTAGTCGGAAGGAAGGTTTCGGAAGGGTAAGCTTCTCGCGCGGGTTGGGCCCTGGCGGGGGAACGACTTTTGGCTGAGGAGTGAAAACGCCGAGGGCCTGTAAGATAGCTTCCGGACGGCGCGGGGGGCGTCCTGGTCTCCGTTTGATCGGTGTTTGGGCGGTGCCATTCGCATGAGCGCGAATAAGCTCTGCGATGGGATCGTTCTCGTCCGTCTTATCGAGGCCATTAGGAGACAAGATGTTGGCAAGCTGCGCGGAGGGAGGGGGCCGGTCCACCTCAGAGGACGGGAACACGGCGAACTTCGCTTCGATGTCGAGCTCCGGATGGAACTCCTCCCAGCCTCTCTCTTCTCGTGGTTTGTAGCCATCTCCCTGTTGTAAAGCCAGCGCCGCCGCCGTTGACGATCCGAATCGCCCCCGGCTCTGACTCTTCTCCCTTCTCAAACGCGTAGAGGGCGGGGTCGTCGGAGCATGGACTGGCGGAGGCGGAGGTAGCTGCGTGGATTGCGCGGGTGAGTCCATCCCTTTTATTCGTTGGCGAGTGCGAGAGATGGACGAATGCCTCCTCTTCATGGGGCTTACTTTGGGTTGTTTCGGTTTAGGCTTCGGCTTCGGCTTGATCGTTTCCCTAACTTCAACTTCGATGTATCTGCCACCGCCACCTGGTCCACCGGGGACGTATTTTAGCTTTTTGATGACGGGCCCTTCGACGACGGCGGGTTCCGAATTCACTGAATCCTGGAGAGGGGCCTTGGAGCTGTTTTTAAGTGCCCCTCCGGGGGAGGAGCGGTGTTTTGGGGAAGAAAAAGGCGCCATATTGGGTATAGGCGAAGAAAAAATTTCGATGAAAGGTTAAAAGACAGGTAAATAGTGAATGAGCGCTGTTGTGAAGGCAGTTCCGATTAATCTGCTCAATGAGGTGAATGACAACGCAAAACAGAGGTTAGTCCATATAAAATGCCAATCATGGCTGGTACATAGGAGATGCAAGGCAGGCGCCAGTCATGCGAGCATTGGAGAGCTGTAGAACAACGCGCGACTGGGCTTTTTTTGAGCTGTCGTCTGTTTAAACTTGCGCGGCCTGTAGAAGGAGGCCGTCGGTCAATCGGCGCCAGTCACGCGCGATGGCTGCCTCAGGCATGACGCCTTTCATTCCCGGTAATTTACAGCCGCGATCGGTATTACCAGTACAGCCACTGCGACTCCGCACCGGACAGTTCGTTACAGCCCAGCACTCAGCGAAGCTCACCTCCTCATGCAATTTGACAGCCGACTAGTCGCATTCCTCAGCTGCTTCCCCTCGTGCATCAGGCTTACTTCCGAAGCTTAGTCCTACAACATGAGTGGCGCAGGCGATGACCGGTATTTTCTTCATCTTCTGTTCCCATTATTTGGGCCTGTTATTGGCTTGGGGAGAGCAGCAACTGATTCGATTTTAGATGGCGCGGAGGCCGAGCGTACGACCAGAACCGCCAATCCGGACAACGACATTCGAATAACAGAACCTCAAGCGCACATGGTGGGCCCCGCGGGGGCCAACAGAATCAGAATACATCGAATAATAACTGGGGCGAACCGCGGGAGCAGCTGTCAGGGCCAAACCTGGAGCAACACGTTCCAGTGGGAGGCTTCAACGCTGCAGAGGCCAAGGCTGCTCTGAAAAGAGGTATGGTTCCATTCCTTGCTCGCCCTGGTATAATATCCCCTTGCTAACTGCAGCCTTCTTTTGTCCCAGGTCCCGGAGGTATGCGCGCGAACACTTGTCCTATGATTTCCCCGCACTACCGCCGCGAACGAGCTACTAATCACGAATACATCTTCTAGCGCCGAAATCTTTCTTCTACAAGCTTCAAGGGAAGGATGCCAATAACCGTGCGAGTGGACCGTGGGGATCGAAACGTACGCGCTTTCTTTTCCCACCAGACACTTTCAGTGACTGACCGGTTGCACAGCAAACACAATGGCGAATGGGAAGGACTTCTTTGTTGAGCTTCGAAAACAGGTATCCGCTTTACAGCAAGGAGAGTCGGTTGCAGGAGGTTGATTGAGAGAATAATGGAAATAACCGAGGACAGAACGACCTGAACAGGGGTAATACCTGTGATGATGGGTCCAGGGTTCATGCTTTCTATGGGTTGACTTCCAACGGCCGATGAAAACTCAGCTGTCGGAGGGGAAACCTGGCCGGTTGCTAGTCGACTGGGTGTTATGTGATCTGACCTCATCGTTGGTGAAATGCTTGGCTGCGAAAACAGCTGGGTGGGCAAACAGATTACTGGCAGTTGAATGGCGTCTATTACCTGCTACTACGGATACTCTGATGGTTGATAGTAATGGCGAATGAATGATGATTCCATCTCTGACTTTGAAACCTGCAAACTTCCTTTGATCAGTCTTGTCCCCATCATGCCATGCTCCTGCTCGAAGGCAGTTGGTAGGCGGCAAAGGGCCAACAGAACAGTCACCGGAAGGGCTCAAGGGAGCGGGCGGTTGGACCGGAGAGTCGCGTGTGTCACTACGAAGGACGGATATATATATATATATATGGCACTGCTGTGACGGGCTTTACCCAACATCAGCCGAGTTGAATATGCCTATTGCTCAGGTGCCTGCCGTCTAGGCCGAACCCTATACATAAAGCACAAGTGGTAGACACTTGGCCAAACAATCGGGGCGTGGACCACTCGAACCTGTTTCCCACAATTTTTTGGACCCTACCAAGCCACTACGTGAGCTAGTCCGATCCTGGGATCGGCGTTGGTGCTTGCGTAGCATGGATGATATGTGATTGGGTGTGCATTAGGGCTAAGCCTTCGAGTCTTTCGAGGCCGCGCGCTCGTCGCCAGTCGTTACGCGCTGTGCTGCCGACGATGCCAACAAGCCGAGTTTGCCAGGACACTGTCGATGAGGCACGTGGCACTGCTTTTAACAGTGCTTTAACTCATGGCCCTGCCTGGTTGACTCCGAAACCCGTCTCACTTTAGAAATGGCTACTCAAAAATAGATCTCGCAGATCACTCCGGTTAGAGCCTAATAGGTATCCTTCGTGAGCACAATTTCCCTAAGGCCTAAAAGTTTACCTTTACGTTTGTTGTGTTGGACCTTCAAGTGTCTTTCCTTCACCCACCTTCCTCTTCTTCGTGCTACACTCTATCCTTTGAGAATGATTGAACAACCTAACTTTCTTCGTCTTCCTTACAAGCTTCGACTCCAGATTTACAAATCTCTGTGGATGTTCCAGCTAGGTTGTTCAGGAACAGGGGAAATCTTCTACGGGGAGTGGTCGCCCCGCAAGCAAAAGTTGGTCGAGCAAGCTGGAGGCCGCTATTACATTTCCAATCAGCTCTTCTGTGTGTCTCGGGCGATATCAGAGGATGCACGTTCCGTGTTCTACTCTGGAAACCACTTGTGGTTTCGTGATGAACGCCGCTTTGGGTTCGAACAGCTTTTGGAGTGGAGTCCGCTGGGATGGAGATCACTACGGAACATTACAATCAGTTTTTGTAGGAAAAATTCCTGATTTTGGGATTATCCCTTAGGCCGCTACGATGAAGCTGGTCCAGAATATGGGTGATATTGACGCTCAACGTGAGCTTTCGGATGACCTTGCTATCTGGAGACTGCTCTGCGACAGACTGGCCACCTCCTGCACGCAGGATGATCAGCTCGAACTTCAGATGGTATGTGATGCTGCGGCCCAGTTCCTAGCTCCGCTCTATGATCTTCCTCGCCTGAAAGGACTATCGACCAGCCTGGGAGGGACAAGAAGGCTTGATTTCCAGTACATGATTTTGTCAACCATTCCCCAGAAAACACTGTACTTTCCCCAACTCCCTGACGAGCCATTTCCGTTCTTGGCCCTTCCCACAGAGCTTCAATTTCGCATCTTGGAATATTCCGAGTTGGTGGTTCCAGAGGAAGCACTCAGGTCTCGCTCCACTCACAAATCTTTCGGACCTTCGATGTGCTGGGAATATTCTTGCGACGCGAGTTGCAATGAGGATTTTACATTGGGGGGCTACTGCCCGTCGATATCTAACTCTGTGTCCAGCATCCATACATGCTGGAACATTCCCCATGCGCTATTCCTCGTCAGCAAGGCAGTGCGAGAGCTTGCTCTGTCTGTCTACTATTCCAGAAATATTATTAGACCCTGGTATAGGCTATCAAAGCTCCCCGCTCCAGCGAGAGTCCCATGGAGCCCAAATGAATCAGAATTCCTCTCTCATGTTTAGGAACACTCGTGGCACAGCCTTTGCCATATCTACTAGGTATTCCCTGCCATGGAGCATGGCGCGATCTACCCCGATAGCGGTGAGACACACGACTGGATCAACACGTCCAGTACGGGCCGCTCACGTCTGCCGAAGCGCTTCCTGCTGCTGCGACACATCAAGGGGCGGCACCGCGTTTACTTCTGGGCAGTTCAATTCGCTCTGCCTTCGCCTCTTCGCTGTACTGGTGATGAGCGAGAGGCGGAGTCGCTGATTGGCGAGATACGAACGAACATTGACGGTGTCGCCTTTGGGCCAATCTGTTGCGTTCTCTTCGCAATTCCAGTTCGCTGCCTTCGAAAGCTGCAGAGGGCGCGCTCAGCAGTGGTGAAGGAAACATGGCCAGCGACTGGATGCTACCGCACGAGGCCAAGGCCTTTGAGTTGGCCTTGGCAAGATATATAAACAGCATGCTCCGCAGTATGTTCTCAGCGCCTAGGGGCCGTTTTCGCCCCTACTGTGTCGCCAGAAGCAATCATGCCAACTGGATATGCACCGTGGAAGCACGATTCTCATGTGAATCCAGATTATGAAGCATACCGCAGTAGCAATCTCAGACCAGGCCTATCAGCGGTTGATGAGGACCAACACCGAACAAGCAATGCCGGTAAGCTTACCTCCTGCAATGGCGTGAGCCTTGCGTTTCTTCTTGTGAGAGGGACATATTTTCTACTACTTAGGGTATGGCCGCTAACAGGCCTACAGCACCAGCTGCAGAGGCAATCCGGTGGGAAAACCACAAGTTCACCCTCGAAGACAGGATCCAAGACTATGGAGGCTTCTCCGGAAGGCCAGGCCCGCAGCCAGACCAGGCGTGGCATGATTTGCTGAACTGTACGTATTCTGTGAGGCCCATTACGGAACAAGGAGCGTCAACCTTGAATGAAAGCTTCCTGATCTTTCTCACTCTCGATAGACGAAAACATAATCCTTGAGCCCGAGTACATCGAGGCTCTGGGGAGACAGGATATTGCGGTCGCGGTCCCAGAAGGCTCGGGCTACCTTGGGACCCTGAACGTATACTACGAGCTGCACTGTCTCAAGAGGATCCACCAGTTTATGTATCCGGACTACTACTTCCCCGACCTGACGCCAGCCCAGCATGAGCTGAACCGCTTGCACAATGGTTTGTCACGCCGGGCGCAATAACTACTTGGAGCCGGATGAAGATGACTGACACAGTAGACAGAGCACTGCATCGACTTCCTCCGGCAATCGTCTATGTGCCACGGGGACATTGGCCTGATCACGTACGAATGGAGGGAGGACGAGCGCCTCCCGATCGCCAATGCAACATCCCACCAGTGTGTGAATTGGGAAAAGCTGGATCAATGGACCAGGGCTAGATCGGTGGATATGATGAAGCCTAGTTGGCTCGTTCACCCAAAACTAGGCAGGTTCTCGACTTGCGCCTGGTGTCTGCCAAAGCGTAGGGCTAACGATCTGCGTTTAGGTGTTGCGTGTCCGAACGGACAAGGCGATAGGCTTGGAGCCGCCCAGAGCTCTCACAATCATGGCTTGTGGTGACCTAGTTGAAGGCAAGCATATTTCAGGAAGAAAAGGGGAAAGGCGCCGGGGAAGTGGGTGGTTTGTTGGGGAAGCCAGTGTGGATTGATATGCGGCGCATAGATCATTAATTTCGGTAGCAAGGGAGACAGAAGCCACACTGAGCTTGGTGATGTCCGTCGTTCCACATCATGGATCGTCCCACTTACTTCTAGCCTGGATTATATTGGATTTTGTAGGTCTGTGTAGCTATGGAGTCTGAGCGCACAATTGACGTCTTGGCCGCTAACCCCAGCTCTGAATATCAGCATACTTGTTGTCATTTGTTTCAGTATCCCCGGATGTATCAGACCCGGAGATCTCATAAGCCAAGCAATTCATAAACTTGTGAGGCCATCTCATTCCGTCCGGGTGCATTTGACGCCCACCGAGCCATTATGACTGCTTAGTGCTTACCTGTCTGCCTGATCGAAACCTCAAATAACGGTTGCTTAAAGACCTTACTTTTCTCCTCGATGGCAATTGCATTCTCAAATTCACCATGACCTTTCTGTTGATAATCGAAACAACGGCTGTTGTGCTGGTGCTATACTGTATCCCGTTATGGCGGCCTTGGTTCGCGGATTTGATATGACGCTGTTCGAGACGGATGCAGGAGATGTGTTTTTTTGCACAAATATCATGTTGTGATGGCGAAAATAGGGTCAAAGGGGGTTAGGGTTATGGCCAAGGTGGTATAAAGGCGAGGCGGCTTGAATTTGTCCGTGGCTCCTGTTTCGTACTCTGACACAGAAGGAAGGGACGACCTTTAGAAGTGGTACAAACGGTAGGTACGATGGGCTTTTATGGAGAGCGCAAACCAAATAGGAAGGTGCGTCCATGACGGCCGTGCTTTCCTACTTCGTCTAGTGTTGACAAACGAGGAAAGAACATCCCGCCCATCGCTCCTTCCCCAATGTAGACCTTTATTAGAAACAGGAAGGTGCATCCCTGGTCATGCCTCGCTCCTTTCCAAGTTATCTGCGCTGGTCTATTTCTCTCGCGTCCTTCAGGCAAGCCGTGGCCCTCTGAGCCTGGCCGTATGACCAGTAAGCCTATCGAGAGAGGAAGGCTGCAGGCCCCCTCATTCTCAAACGACAGTTGCTACGCAATGCCCGGCACCACTATCCCCCTAGTAGATGATTGGTAGTTACCTCTGGTAGCTTTGCCATCTAGCTGCAGGCACCATACAGCTCTTTTGACCCGGATTGGGTGGGCAGCGCGTTGCATTTCACTTGTTAATGGCTGTCTGAGAAAGGACTCTCTAAAGGTAGGGGAACCCCTGCTAAGGTAGGTCAGCTGCAGTGCAGTCCAACCCCCATTTCTGCGTCAGAGGACGAGCAGCTATGGGTACCGCAGTTGGTCCAAATCCATACACCAGCGGGCAAGAGATATTCTGTGGCCTCATGGGATGATCATAGTTACTAACTCTGGAATAGTCTATCTTGCGGCGCTAGATGTCACCAGCGGGCCTGAGATCAGCCGTCATGGCGACACGCCAGGGGCGTTGATTTCATCTACTGGTGCCTGGCGCCCTGCAAAGATCACCCTCCAATGTCAGACCCCTTTGCGGTACGGTCCCAGTCGCCTCATGGACGTGAGGGGGCGGGAAGGGGAGGTCAGAGTGGTAGAGTTGGAGCACTTGCCTCATATCTCCACGTATCTTGCTCTTAGCTACTGCTGCTGCAGAACTAAGATTGTTGTTACCATGACCTCTAGTTATGTAACTATGAAAAGAGGGATACAAATCACCAACCTCCCCCCAACCGTGCAAGTCGCCATCACAATAACTCGGCGGCTTGAGCTACAGTCTATACGGATTGATGCCCAGTGTATCACTCAGGATTCGGTGCCGGATTGCGAGGCAGAGTCCAGCCCCCCAGATGGCTATCATCTACCACTCAGCCTACTTTACCATTGCGGCTGCCACCTCAGGCACTGCTACCCAAGGATTTATACGCCACCAGCAGGCGGCAACTCACAAGAAGCCCTCCTTCTAGTGCCATGGGCGCTTTCCACAGGTCAGGAGACGGTCCTTGGTGCTAGGCTTGCACCAGACGAGACATCGCATAGGTTGACGGCAGGACAAGGAAGTGCCCTGCTGTCTCTACCACTCTGGACTCGCGGCCGGACATTCCATGGAAATCTCCTCTCGACCCGGGTTCTGATCTATGGTAAGGAATGAGCTGTTGTGGTTGTGCCAACATGGGCTGGCCTGCGAATGCGAGGCGGCAGATATAATGTCCCAGAACTCCAGCGCGTTTACCTCCACGCATACTCTTGGCCACTGCCGCGGGGTCCTATAGATACTGGCATGGATCGGTCCCTGAATATACGTTTCGCGCCTTGACAAAACCCGGAGACCGACTACCCGCAATATCCGGAGTTGCGAGAGTCATCCAAGACATAACATGGTCCATATACATTGCTGGACAGTGGACCGATACTTTGATTCAAGACCTGACCTGGGCGGCGACGGCTGGGGCAGTGGTAGACAAGGTGGTAAGTATGTCTTTGTCTTACCGGGCTCCATCATTTTCCTGGGCAATAAGGTACGAAGACGCATCTTGGGAACCAGCAAGCTCCTGCTGCGTGGTAGACGTCGATTCCCACGTACGTGGGTTGAACCCTGTGGGTCATGTCGCAGATGCCTTTGTCACGCTACGAGGGCTCATGTGCAAAATGACGCTGGGCGCAGAGCCTAATGAGGGCTTGATGTAATCCTTGGCGAATGGAGGCTCTCTCCCACTATAGATGCGCCTGGCATTTCGAGGGATAAATGAGCACGGTTTGATGGAGAATGCTACGCGTCGCGGGCACCCAGGACAATCTGTGAGACCACCAGAGTCGGAAATTGCTGTCTTCTTGTTCTACGTTAGCGGTCCGCCTGTACGGTGGAGACCGGTCCAGCGCGTGGAGAACATCTAGCTGATTCTTGGGAAGTCCCTGAATAATATGAATCAGTACGTGCGCCTCGGGATTGCGGATGATGAAATGACCAACGAGCCTGGTTCGTCCAAACCGTCTCGGCTTCGGGGACAATACGAGCCAGAGGCATTGACTGGCTTTGAAGGGGCTGTCGTTACGATTGTATGAGCTGGTTCTTTATTCTTTCTGGCAATTCGATTGTGGCTGTTGCTTTCTTAACATGGGCCGCAACTTCCGGCGCTGGCATAGCAAGGTGCATCTCTGTAACAGCAACATTTGGCCAGGGGCAGTACTTGTGGATTGTCCGGAAGGTACCATGTCGTCTCCATGATGTATAGTTGTGGGGTGCGATTGCCCCAATACTGCTCCGTCGGCCCACGATATAAGCACAACAAAGCCGGCATAACTAGGAATATTCAGTTGCCATGGAAGTTCCATAGTCTATATAGCTCATGAAACTACCTAGAACACGATCAGGGTTGCCAAGACGGATGGCCCTCGACTCTGGTATCAACTCCACTACGGGCCTTGCTTTGTCTGAGTCGGGACTGTCACGATACATGAGAACTTGGCTGACGAGTGCCTGACTTAGGGTTAGCTCCCCAGGGTACTCACTCCATCTCTTCTTCCTCGATATACTAGGGCTTACTGTGGACTGTGGCGTAAGCTGTTAGGAGCGGAGACTCGCGGGCCCGGCTTGGCTTCAAATAGCCCACGCGCCCAACATAACGCCATGTCCAGGGTATGTATATCTTAGCCACTTGATATACCTCGTTAAGCGACTTTATACGGCAACTAGTCCGATGAGCGTTCTTTTGAGCTTATGAAGTTAAAGGACAGCAATGAATGTGTTGCCGAATGTCGAGCACTCTACTACCCATAAAGTTTCCTTCTACGAGCTTTGTGGAGATATAACAACATGTAATGTTTAAGAAAGCAGCAATATAATGTCACGAGTTCTGCTAGGTACCTTCATCACGGTGGAATTTGACAACGCGACCGCCACGTGCTTAAATCAGAAGCAAGCGTCCCGCCTTTCTCAGGAACAAGCGCGTAGCCCTCCTGTTTTTCTGCTATGGGAAGAACCTGATAGATTGTCGGACTGTATGGTCGTATGTAGTGTATCGGCAGCCTCAAGTCCTCAGCACATGGATACTAGGATCGTGTGATAGGGCTGTCGCCATGGTGGTATGCTAGGATAGATACAGTACAGACTTGCCTATGATACGATCAACAAGCATCTCAGAAAAGGATTATCACGCTCATGTATAGTCTATATTCAATTCTACCACCATCAACGAACGCCACGCCGCTAACCAAGCAACTAACCCCCACTCACCCTCTCGCTCGCTCGCTCCTAGAAACAAACATGCACCTCACTGCAACAAATGCATCACCACTAATACAGGTTCCTCAACCAGCTCCGCAACCACTACTCAGTGGTGGAAATCCTGAGTGTTAAAGGGCTCAAAGTCCTTGACAATATGGTCATACTTGCCCTTGAAAGCGGGATCATGCGCAACACCACGCGCCTTCTTGCCATCGCGCTTCGACGAGGATCCCGACGCGGAAACGGTATCCGAGTTCTCGAGGTGGCGGTCGCAGACACCCCCGGGGATGATCTGGTCCCCGGCCTTGTTCTGCAGGAGCGTGTACTGGGTCTGGATCTTGGCGTAGTTGGGCTGCACGCCGGGGAAGCCGCCGGGGACGACTTTGTCGTAGATGCCGACGACGGTGTTTTGGGCGACATTCTATGACATGGCAGGATATGTTAGTGTACATTCACTGGGAGATTGGAGTGTTGGAGGGGTGGTGGTGGTTACCTCGACCTGGTTCGAGCGCGCATACTCATCAGGGACATTCGAGTCGGCGTTGTAGGCGTCGAGCCACTCCTGGGTAGAGGAGAGAGCGCCGTCGACGTAGGCGCCGAGGAGGTCGAGACTGTGGCCTGTTTCGTGGAGGGCGACGTCGAGGTTTGAGGAGGTCGTGCCGGAGAAGGCGATGTTGCCGTTGGAGTTGAAGGCCCAGTTGTTGCCGGGGATGGTGAGGATGTGGCGGACCTATACGACGATATCCTGTTAGGATGGACTGGATCAGACAAATGGAGGGGAGTGAGCGCGTACCCAGCTGCGCATGCGGACGGGGATGCGTCCAAAGGTGTCGACGAGGGTTTCGAAGCTGTCGGCGGAATCCTTGTGCCGGCAGAAGCTCCAGCCATCTTGGCACTATAGCAGATAGATGTTAGAGGGCGTTTCCATTGTTATTCTCCTCCGAGGCAGGCCATACATCATTGTAGAAGATATCCCAGACTTCAAAGTCGGTCGGGTTCAGACCCTGGCTCTCGGCGATACTCTTGCAGTCGGCGGGCATCAGACCAGCCTCCCACTTGCCCCAGTAGGGGCCTCCGTTGGAGGGCAGGTTGGCAACGTTGCCATCGAGGAGGTAGTCGAGGTTGTTGGTGAGGGCTGGCTTGTCGAGAGCGGCGTTGGCAGGGGAGAGAGCTGCGAGGGCAGCGGCGAGGAAGACGGATTTGTTCATGGTCATGGTGAAGATGTATTTATAAAGGACGTAAGACGTAAGAGAGATGATGAAATCGTAACCGAAAAGAGAGATGATATGCTTGGAGACGCAATAGAAAAGCTTGGTGTTCTGATCGTCAGTCCATCACCGGGCTCTGCACAGCTTATATACTGCGAGACGAGCTCATTTCCGGCGTCCCGCGATGCATCCCCACCCCAGATCATCGAGTGTTGACAGAACAGCCCCCAGGTTTCATTTAGACGGCTCATCCAGTGATAATCGTCCAAGACCATTGCCAAATCGAATTGGAGCATGGCGTTCTTAGTGCTGCGCCCCTGGCCCCCAACTCTTGGCGGGCAGCCTTGACTGTTTAGGGCTCAGCCAAAACACGCCCACTCGCCGATCGGCTAGGAACAGTCGTAGCGGGGCTGCAGAGTCCAGGCCGAAACAGGGCGCATTCTGCACAGCCCTACTGTAGCATTGAACGTTGAGCTAGTAGCACGGGAAGCCATCATCATTGGATGGAGGGCTTGATAGGTCGCAGCCGTCGCTCATTTTGTTGCAATCTTTTATTACAAGGGCCCCGGCTACTTTCGAGGGCGCAGCAGCGAGCTCTAACAAGCTAAGCTTCCTTGCTAATGTCCTCCAGATTAGTGCGAAAGTTATGCTCGCTTGAGAATGTCTCTCTACTCGAGAGGAGAGAGAAGCCCTGCCCAAGTTGCATGGCGCAATCTTCAGACGGTCTGATTGCTGCACGTGGTACTCCGCATTTGCCGAGCACTCGATGATAAAACTCCTAGCAGCTACATTCCCCCTGTCGAATACTATGTATACTATTCTTGAACTGGCAGTGCTTGCCAGATGCGGGTCTCCAGAACCACCCGGACTGCTGCCGAGCGACGAGTCGAAAATGTGGAGTTTGGCTTCCATTAGCCATGCAATACGATGTACATAGACGAGTTCATCAGAGATCACATGGCGCTGAGGCTACATCCTCCAGAGCCATCCACGGTACTATACCGTGTATTGTGTACCTCCCGGTACGACCTGTGCCTGATTAGGATCGTCAGGGTTAGTCACGCAAGGCATAGTTCAGCTTGTGTGGGCCCGCTACGGACAACATTTTCCAGCAGAGCGGTCTGAGGAAGGGAACCAACATCAAACCAAAGCTTTTGATCTCTCATCAGGACGGTAAGGCTGAGTCCGCCAAGGACTATTATTATTTAAGGGACTCAGGAATATGTTACATATTCACACCACTTGTACATGTATGTACGTCTTAGTTTGGGCTTTAGGAACCCCAAGACTGACCGTTGTTTACTTCTAGGTCGCATACAATATGATTGTACGCCTTACACTACGCAGCCGCTACAACGCTGGTCCTATCCAGGCTATCCTATCCAAGGCAAGGGTGACATGACACGCCACGACGAGTCAACTACCAGGAGTGGAATGGTGAGTATGCCGGGTGCTTGAGCCGGATCCTTCTGGAAGCTTTTTCACTAATTCAGCCGCACCAGTTTAACTACACATAAGCGCATCTTTCGCACCTGCGACGAGCCAACCAGCTCCGTCTGCTGTTACTAAGCCTTTGCTTTTGCCCACTCTGCAGGATCGTTCGGTTGGGAATTATGCCGTCAAGGCGTGCACCTCCTGGAGAGAAGATGCTGGGCCAGGCCATGTATGTGCCTAGCAACCCCGCCGAATCCATCGCATGACTCGTGTGACCGTCCATCATCACCAGCACGGCGTTTATGCTATTCTTGGGGGTCTGAAGCCTCCCATAGGATCTGTTCGCTAGCCTGTGCGGCTGGGACAATGTGTTCCAAGGGAATATTACCTGACTGCCGGTGTGTCCTCGTGAGGCTGTTTACCTCGCGTCATCTGTAACCGACAGGACGGAGACGACTATCCGTTTGCTCAGTTGGCCATGAGATTTTCTTACAGACA
Source organism: Aspergillus pseudodeflectus (assembly GCF_044049435.1). NCBI lineage: Eukaryota > Fungi > Ascomycota > Eurotiomycetes > Eurotiales > Aspergillaceae > Aspergillus > Aspergillus pseudodeflectus. The sequence continues at coordinate 434,837 of NW_027263797.1, read as the reverse complement.
CGCGAAAGGGCTGTTGAGAGGCGCCCATCAAATCTGACCATGGGGATCCTGGAAACCAACCCCATTTATAGAATTATACCGGTGTCGCCCGACAGCAAGGCTGGTCTTTTGACTGTTGGCCTATCCATATTGCTTTTTCTACATCTGTTGGTCTACAGCCCAGAGCGCAACAAGATGGAACAAATGGACTGTGGTTGACGAGTTTACAGTATACGTTGCTTGGAACACTAATGCCACAACTAATCCGCGCATCCTGCAAATGAACTTCCAGGGGTACCAAAACAGCGCATGCCATGGCATGGTATTGATCGATCAGGTTCATGATATCGGGGACCCTAAGTTGCAGGTGACAGTGACGTCTAATAGGGGCCTGGACCATTCTTGCCGCCAACATGGAATGGGTTATAATTAGATAATAGCAAGCATGCGGCGCCTTCCTGAGGGTACGTGCACCAGTGCCATTCGAGTAAAATTAGATCGTCCACGGCTGATTCCAATAGTCGAGCCACTCACTGTTCTCCTCCGCGGCTCCGAAGCCTGCGCCTGGTGTAACCCCAAGTATGTACTCTGCAATCGCACACCACAGCCTTGCTGCCTGTAATAAAGAGGATCCTGCTGAGATATTTCGTCGAGCCTTTTATAGTGCCGAGGGATGCCATGTCACCGATGTTTATACCCGACCCATGGCTCTATTGTTTGCGGAGACAGTTTATTTAGAGGGTATGCCTAGCTTGCGCTACGAGACCGGCGCCAGTATGTATGTTCTTCACACACTCATATTGAGATATATTCATCAGGAGTAATCTCTGCAACATGACAGTTTTAGTAGGATATTCCATACTGGAATATAATCCACAAAACCACATATCGAATCTTCACTATGTCACTAGGAATGAATGCGAGGGTCTACGAGTTCTAGCCTGGCGTCAGTACCCGTTTGGACAGGGTACAGAGGCAAGACATCACCCACCACAGGAGGACAGTCACAACCATGGGCACCTTGAAGACTTGACTGAACCAGGTAACGCCTCCACCTCGCACTGCGAAGAGGCGACCAACCTCGCAATGCTATAGCACCCACAACCCCCCCCACCACAAGCCTCATTTATAGCGCAGCTTCTTACCTGAGCGTTCAGACAGACACAACAGCCTTGGCGACGCAGCAGCGCAATCCCGACAGACCTTGGAAACAGCACCCTGTGGAAGTACGCGGTTACGAGATGCAATGCAAGGGCGAATGGTATTCATCTTCATGTCATGATTTTCATTAATTTGGCGTGTCTAGATCTACGCGTGTCTATAGTTATATATACCTCAACCACTCTACTGACTTTACAGCGTCAATTCACGGGCACAAAGGCACTAGGCAGCCCCCCCGTTCGTCTGCGCCCGAGGCTGGTAATCCGAAAAGCTCTCGGGCCACAAGAACATCTTCTCCTCTTTCGAGGGCGTGGCAGCGACGAATTTCGGGACCTGCGATCATTAGCACGTTGCCCGCGCGCACCACCGGGCGCAGGCCGAATCTCGACCGACTGAATAGACGGGTAGGTGGATCAATAGGATGAATGAAACTCACAGCCTGCCGACTCGAAATCCGCCTCCACATATTCGCGCGCGGGTTAAACCGCGCGGGTTTCCCAACACCCCCGGTCTTTTGCTGATCCTCGCGCATAATCGCCTGCACATCCCTCTTGATATCCGAGAACGAGTCGAAGCCGATATACGGGATCTGGTTCTCGACGCAGTATTCTTCTAGGCGTAACCCCTTGCGCGCGAAGAGGACGTCTGCTTCGCGCGCAGCGGCGAGGTCAGAGACGCCGTCGCCGATGAAGATGATGAGTGGGATTTCGTCGCCCTCGAGGTCTTCGGCGGCGAGGGCGCGCCCTTCTTTTACGGAAAGGGCCTTGTCGTGGCCGAGTTCTGTGTCGTGGCGCCAGACGGGCTTCCATTCTGAGCCGTCGGGTTTGATTTCGGCTTCGTTGGCGACGATTTCGATGCGGGAGGCCTGTGATTCGGATTGGTCAATAATCAAAGGGTCTTTGGTTGCAGACACTGCCTGACTAGCAGCCCGGTAATGATAGGAGATAACATACCTCCTCCTCCCCCAAAAACGAATTCAGCACCCTACTCAGAATCGGCTTTAAGCCAGCACTGATGACATTAAAATCGATATCATTATCGACGCAAAACTGATGAAATTCCCGAAACCCGGGATCAATCTCGAGCTCCTTTTCGAGCAGCTCGAACCCGTCTTCAAAGGGGACGCGCAGCGAGTCCCACATCTCCTCGGAGACCTCGCGGAACGAACGCTCGCCCGACTTGATCTGCTCGTCGAGGATCTTGCGGCGCGCCTCGCCGCACCCGAGGTTGTCGAAGAGGACGTGGCCCGTGTCTTGCATGAAGATTGTGCCGTCGAAGTCTACATAGATAAGGTGGGGTTGTTAGCTGGTGAATGGGGTGGGTGGGGTTTTTCTTTTCTTTTTTTTGGGTGCGTACCTGAAAAGCAGACGATCTTTCTCGTTGAAGGCGCCATTCTAGTAATTCTTTGCGGTGTAGGTGGGGAAAATGAGGGGGGAGAGTGAGGAAATAGTGATGCGATGGGAGTCAAGTTGCAAGTTTGATTGAAGGTATTTCGAGCCGGACATGGGCGCATTGAAATATGAGGGAGATCGTGGCGACAGAAACCGGGAACGGGGGGTTCAATGACGTACCCGGCAAAGTCGTCGTCCTCAGCGGTCCGCAGAGGCGCTCGGTTGAGTTCACGATGATTAGTTACCGGCGCTGAAGAGCCAGGCACAGGGCCCAGAGCCCCTTAGCGTGGCAAATCAGACCCGCCGACCCGATCGGCATCCCGGGGTTGGGCCAACGTCATTGCCTTAGTTAAGCAGGCAATGTTGGAACCCGAGGGCCAACGGACTCCGTATTGCCGAATTGGCGAGGACATTGTGTATTATTGTAATGTTATAGATACTCATGGTATCCTATGAAGCAGTAAGCACATTTGAAAGGAACTCTGCGGCCGCAGCAAGTACAGCACTCTGGTCAACCCCTCATTCCTCCCGACTCTTCCCCAGCGCAGCGCCAATTCCGACAAACCACGGATCCTCAAGCAGCTCCCCCGCAGAAGGCCGCTTGCCCGGATCATAGTCCAATATCCGCGTCAACAACCTCTTCACATTTTTAGTGTCCTTCACGCTCAAATCCTCCGGTTTCTCTTCTTCAAACGCTCTCTCAAGAGGCTCCAACGGCTCGATCAAATCAGACACAGGCCCCGATGAGAGTTCACCAATGTAGTGTTTCACCAGCTCACCCTTCTCATTGTAGTAGATATGCGCGTCCGAATGCGGAACCGGACCGAGGATGTCGTGGAGTTGCAAGAAGTGGTCGTCGTCGACTGATTCTCTGCTGCCCATGTCCGGGACCACGAAGAAGGGGCGGCCGGCGAAGAGCTCGAAGATTAGTCGGGGCTGCGAAGAGCGACGGGGCTACGAGTTTGGCGGGTGGATGGGATAGGAAGAAGGCTGCGTAAATTATTAGCATGGAGCGAGGAATGGGGCAGGAGCGCTGTAGTGGATGGATCTCGCCGTACCTCCTCCGAAACACGAGATCTTGATGTTGAAGCCGGGAGCGACATTGATGAACTCATCAAGCGGCTGAGATAAAAGCCAAATACTTGGGGGCCCGGCGATCGGTGAGACAAATCCCTCACAAAGAAAAACAGATTGCGCTGTGAAGGGTCTCCGTGCCCAACGCCGTTCCGATGCAGAAAGCCAATACCGAGTAATTTCTCGTACAGTATCGATTTGGCCATCCATATGGAGTATCTCGGGGTATCTGACGCGAGTGTCGCATAGCTTTTTCAAGTCCTCGGAAGGCTCCTCAAGCGCAGATGCGAGGCTCGGGCCCATAAAGTCAAACACGAAGCAACGATGAATGCCATTGAGGCCCTTGTGTTCAAAAGTGTCGGCAGGAGTTAGGACATGCAACCTTCCCGGATGCTCGGAGGTAGTTTGTGAGAGCGCATCAAAGATACTTAATTCGTGGTTGGAGAGATCGGTCTGCGATGGGTATTTTGAGCGCGACATAACGGTTGAGGCTTTCGGAGTGTTAGTATAAAACTAGGTTAGTTAGAGAGGTAGAGACACTTACTTCCGGTCTTTGGCCAACCAGACAGTAGAGTAAGATCCGTATCCCAGTTTGCGTATGACCCGGTAGCGTCAGTCCTTGAAAGTGTCACCAAAGTTGACCGGGTGGTATCTGCCTGGCCGGTAGTCTCCGATCCACTCGGTCGGTGAAGGCAACCAATGGAAGCGCTGCTGAGCTGAGGTTCTGGGGCATTCTGCGGACGGTGTTACTGGAGAACTCATCTTGCGGCTGAAGAAGATACTCTGCTATCCGGGCAGGGAGTGATCTTTGAAAAAGGGGCGACCGGAAGAGCGAGAGGAGAGAGTGAGACGAAGTAGGAGTAACACATGCAATCAAATTGGCCATGGTAAAGTCACGGAGAGGATAAATGCGCGCTGCAACAGAATAATGCTTTTGCGTGGGAGCCGCGCAGCCAATAGAATCTCCTGGTGCCTCAGCCTCGTCCCTCGCAGTGCGGGCTGCCTGGCAGGCCATAGGAGTCCCAAGTGCTCCTCATGCCTGGGAAATATGCCTCTCTCGGCCTACAAGATCCATGTGTGCTGATTATCGTCATCGATCCCCGTCCCACGGAACAAACTGTCGAAGAGCGCTATGTCAATACCCTGAAGGTCCCAGTTCTCATCTGTATGTGAGAAATCGAGGGGAATGGGCAATTCCGGCAATGTCTGATCGAATTGTATGGGATCATTCATGTGAGCTGTTAGCGGATAATGCGAGGTAGGGTGCTGGTCAACCTGCTCGGTTAATCGGTGAGGATCAATAAAGCCAGTGTTTTCAACCTCTGTCTGCGCAGACTTTGAAATCGCCCCCTTCTCAAAGTGAATCGTCCCAAAGTACGGAATATGGATGCGAAGTCCTTTACCTTCTTGCGCTAAGCCGCCGTCATGCTCGCCCTCGTCGGCGTTGCAAGAGCTCGTGCTGTATACTGTCCCACTCGCAGCGTTCGCCTCGATGACGAGTAGATGGCGGAGGATCCGGGTGAGCTTTGTGGCGATCGGATCTGTACCACTGGCAGTCGCCATCGACTCGATGATCTCGGCTGTTCGTTCCATCATGCCCCGATCAGCAGGCCGACTGTGTGCTAGGAACTTTATTGGGCTTCCGAGATTGGTTGGGGTTTTGTTCCGAGAGTCGATGTGAGCTAGACACATTACTGTCGTCGCAACAAAGGCGAGAAAGTCTGTTCCGCGACAGTAAAAGTGCGCTGGGTTCGAGGTGCGGAAAATGATAAAGCGGGAGAGGATCTCGCGGCTGGCGTTCAGGGCTGTGATCTTGCAGTGGTCGTATAGGTGGTCAGAGGAGGAGCGGAGCATATATGGTAAATACAGGCGAACGAGCAGGTGGTGGTGAGTGAACTGATCCATAATCCGCATCGTATCAGGGAGGAGCTCTGCGCTGTCGCTAAACCTCGGGACCAACCACCACTGCGGTGGCATTTCGGCGGCGGCTTCTTGTATCAGCTTATCGATCTCGTATACCTTGGCGAGGTCATTTATCTCGACATCCGTGCGGGACAGAATGCGGCCGGCAATTGTGCAATGAATGCGCTCCATACGTTCCATCGGATGCTCGACACCTGCTACCTTGATCGTTCCAAAACGCGACTCGAGCGACGACTGCGGTAGACCGAGCATTAGCGACAAATAGCGGTCCATTTGTACGAGGCGAAAACAGATATACTCTGGTCTGAACCTCGTTCGGGTCTCGGACTCCAGAAATTTCATCGACGGCGAGCTCAGACCGCGGTGTAGACCAAGCATCTGAGCAACAGCTGCCGCCCGACATGTGGCCTGCCATGCGCGGTGCAGGTTGCCGGCATAGTTCTGGTACATGGCTTCCATCATGATGCACTCGATGCCCTCGGCTGAGCCGGTGAGCTCGTCATTGGTGGTTACCAGTCTGGTGGCGCGATCGAAGACGCGAATCATTATTTCGCGGTAGGTCTGCTCAAAGCTCCCAAGTGACCGAATCGTGGATGGGAGGACACCTTGTAGAAAAGTTCCCAGGACAAGAAGTTTGCGCGCGATGAGCACCGGATGCGAGCCTGGTGGCGGTAGTTGCAGCATATCTCGCGGCGACGGTGGTTCAACCCCCGTTATGCCGGAATACGGCGTACATATTGCCCAGTAGAGAGGTGTCGAAAGACCGACGGGGAGGCCGCATATCGTATCGAGATCGTTTTCACTGGGCCACGCGGCGATGAGCTCGCGGGACACGTCGTCGTACTTTCTTGCCAATCTCTCCGACACCTGCGATGGCGCTGTAGGTGTATCGCTCGGTGGCGTCGGTTTCTGAGCGTCTTGTCTCCCTGTCGGCGCCCCGGATGAAGGCGGCTCAACGATATCCTCTCCGCGGGCATTATGGATCGATTGCTCGAGGAACGCCTCCAGTCGCTGAAGCCGGGCTTTCAACTCAACAGCTTCAGCACTTGACGATAACGGCCTCTCATCTGGAAGTTCCTGGCCGATACACGCCGTCCCGCGTCGCCGGCAGTTGTTGCAAATGGCGTGCTCGGCCGAAGAGAAGATGCACCGGACTTTGCGTCGCTTGCACTCCCAACAGCTCTGCGTCCCTTTGCGGACTTTTCTTCGTCTAGAGTCTGATTCAAGTCGGGTGCTTAGCATTGCGATTGAGATTGTGATGAGATTTGATGAAGAAGAAGGGTGGGAGTGGAGCCAGAAACGCGTGAGAGTTGGGAGGAGCGCAGGGAGTTTTCGCCCGAAATCTCGGTGATTCGAGCGAACTACTAACGCTAATGGAGGCTAGCACAGTCTTATTATTCGACTCAATCGGTGTCATTTATACTCTGAAAACCTGTGATGAGCATATGTATTTCTTCCCACTCCCCCTCTCACTTGACCTTGCAAAATCAAGCTTCGACCCTCTCATCCTAGGGCTTCCCCTCCCAAACCCCCGTCAAAAACGGCTCAAGCGCCGTAAACTCATAATCGGGCAAAAGTCGATTCCACTCATCCGAAACCGCAAATGCACCAGCACTGATAGCCAACGTGATCCCTGCAACGCCGAGCTTCGAGAAGACATCGACCTGCTCCGGCGGGATGGACGGGTGGTCGACTCGGGGGATCCACGAGGTCTCCCACGTTCCGGCTTCGAAGTCGGAGGCTTTGACGCGTTCGATTTTGAAGGGGCCTGGTATTGTTAGGTTAGGACTTGTCTTAGAATTGCAAGGTTGTATATTGAGGAAGGTATGCGTACCTCGAAGCTTCTCGCCCAGTGCAATCAGCTCACGCACCGAAAGCGTCGTTCCGCGAATACCACTGACGACAGGCCACTCGCCCTCGTACTCGATTGCTCGCGCGACGACGGCCGCAAAGTCCTGCACTGTCGTCAAGGTAATCACACCCTCATCGCCGTCCTCTACGAGAATCGCGCGGCGCTTCTCAAAGTCGATAGGAGTTTCAATCTGGTGGATATAGGTCGATGACTTGTACGGGCGTGTAAAGTAGTTTGCGAAGAGGCCTGGTTGGAAGAGGGTGTACTCGAGGACCTGGAACTGGTTAGCACTAAGCGCATACAAGCTCGGAGGTGGGGCCTAGTGTACCTTCTTGTCCTTGTTCAGCTCTGCGAGGTACCGCCGGATCTCCGCCTTGTACGCATACCAGGGGAGATGTTGAGTGGTGGACGTGGCCCATTCACTCGGCGCAAATCGCTTCACTCCAGCCTGGACAGCGGCAGTAATGAGCCGTTTCTGAATAGGACTCTCCGCACCTTCCTGCTCGGTGACGAAGGATAGGAGGGTATGCACTCCTTGCAGAGTTTGGGTGAGCTGCTCGAAGCTGTCATAGTCGGGCTTGATCCATGTTACGCCCTCTACGGGTTTGTCGGAGGGGGCATCCTATAACGAAGTTAATCGACTTCACTCGGCTTCGAAATCATCGGGTAAATAGGGTGTGTTCACCTTTCTCGAGAAAATCAAAATCTCATGCTTCTTCGTGGCGACGAGGACATCAATGATTTCCGAGGCGACGTCTATTCATATCAGCAAGCGAGCTCATGGGATGTAGAACAGCGTGAGAAGGAGACATACTCCCCGAGCCGCCAGCAATTGCAATCTTGACCATTTTGTTCTGTAAATAGAGGAGGATATGTTTCTTCAGTTATATTAAAGATCTCCTGGATTTGAGACTGTTGATGAAGTATTTAGAGTCAGCGAGTGGACTTAAGTATATCTTTTGCCCGAGACTTCGGCCGAACTGGCCCACGCCCAAAGCGTCACCCCAGCACCAACGTTCTACAGATCGACCACATGGCGTGCTCGTGGATTACGAATCACTCAGTTCAGTTCCTTTTCTTGTCAAGGCTAATTCATCAAATCGGCCGAACTGCCGAGTCGTTGTTGCGAGGCTGTATGGAATATCGCATACAACTCCAACATCCGAATCCCGATTTTCATAAGTATTTCCGATAGATACTGAGAGTACGAGGTTTTAATTGCACTTACTCATTCAATCAGGTTTGCACCCATACTCTAGGCTGTTCGCTCGATCGCCTGAGCCCTCGGCGATGAGCTGATGGGCGCCTCGGTCGACGCCTACTAAGGGTACGTCTATCGGATAATCTCCCGCACACGAGAAACAAAGATTGACGCTAGCTGTTGTGAGAATTCCGACGTACGCTGGGGGGTCGTTTGCGTGCGGCCACTCTCGTCAGCGCACTTGCCGCGAAAAACAATCGAGGTATCATATGTGACGCTATGCATTGCTTGTCTTGGCCCGGTTCTTGGCTACCGAGCGATTTCCCGCTTCTCGCGTGGAATCTATCGCCGACATGTCGATGCGAACGTGGATCATACAATCCGGCTCAATTTTCTTGCCTTGGGAGAGCCTCTGCTACTCGGGCTACTCGATACTAGGCGTTCTTACTATCATTTCAAGACTGGTCTCAATGCTGTACACCACCGCGGCAGAAGCGCGCACCCGCAGTGGATGTTCTTTGCGCTGGCATGAATGCAACTGAGCTAGCACCGCTTGTATACACAGAATGGCCAAATACAGATGAGAGGTTCGATCCAGAAACGTGTACATTTGGTCCCCCTGCAGATCTTCCCACTGAGGACTGGAATAACCGCCCCGTTGTTGATGATATCTTTAAATTTGCTCAGACTATCCAGGGATATTCGGCCCAATCTTTGCCACACTCCCTTTGCCATACACGACAATTGTGAATGCTACAACAACATACGACACCGGTCCGTATACCTTCTGGGTGGTAGCCCACCTGGTATTAAGCCAGAGTAAGTACTCTGCTCGCTACGGGGGAAGATATCGACCAAGTGCTCGACCAGGTACAAGGTGACAACTAGTGCATCCCAATTCTCGGCCTCCTAACGGACACTGGGTCTGCTATCGAGTTGGATGAGGGTCCAAGGAGAGCCGTAATGCAGGATGACACCCCAGTGTTGAGGGAATACAGGAAGCGGGCGTTGCGGAAAACGTGAATTTCGAGTCTATATTGACCTGGATGTCCTTGATACCCACGTAGGGAAACAGCATCCCTGATTTAGCCATGCCACTAGCGGTTCCGAGGCATGGAAATACGACTGAACTGGAGACTCGAACCGATGACGGCTCGGGGCCCGTTCTAGGATTCAAAAGTCCCGTCTACGATACGTTACTGTGGCTTTCGCGGGGACTTGCTTCAATCAAGAGCGCCGCACTTCGTATATTATCGAGCACAATGTAGTGCGTCACTGGATACTAGCCCTTTTCACTCAGGATACGAACATTTCAACAAATCATAAAAGTACATTATCATAAAACATAGAAAACTCCTATAGCACACCACATCATATAAAATCAATCCAGCTTACGCCAAAACCGACCTCACCCCATTCTCAAGCAGCACACCCCCGACACCAGCCGCAAGCACAACCCAACTCCACTTATTGCCCAGCTCCCGCACATTCGGCCAGAACGAGTTTTTCTCCTCGCGGTACTGGCGGAACTCGACCGCCTTGACGGGATCCTCCTTTTCGTAGCGCTCGGCCTGCGTCTGCTCGTTCTCGCGGTCGCCGCCGATGAAGCGCAGGAAGACGTAGTTGGCGATGGGGCCGAGGGCCGCGAGCGGGTGGAAGAGGCCGGCGCCGATTAGGAGGATGGGGAAGGAGGCGTGGATGAGGGCGTCGCCGAGGTAGCTAAACAATGGTTAGCCTTTTTTGTTCTGGAGGATATGTGTGGGTGAAGGACTCACTTGGGGTGTCGGACGATACTCCAGACATTCTGGCGGCAGAGACCAGTCCACTTGTTCTTCTTGTGGTGGGCGAGCTGAGCGTCCGCAAGAACCTCAATAGCAAATCCAGTCGAAAACAAGAACACGGCAAGCGAGTGCCACGCAGTCGCATTCGACGTCACGGGCGAGGCCTGGATACTCGCCGCAGGAGCACGGAAGGGCAGCACAAACGGAAGCGAAATGAGCGTCTGCGCGACAGCCTCAGGCCAGAACATGGTGTAGAGAGCCTTATTCCAGAATCCAGGATCCTTCTTCACAGCGTCGTAGCGAGGGTCATCGTGTCCACGGCTGATGCTGCGGCTGGCAATGCGGTACAGCAGACGTCCTCCCCAAGCGGTAACACCGCCGAGAAGCAGTTTCTCAGAGTACGTGAGCATCGACCACGCAGTCGAAACCGAAAGGCCGTCATTGACGACCCGCGCACCGATTGCGCTCCACCACGCGTTGAGCGTAATACCCGTGGGCCAGAACCAGTCCTTGCCCTCGGCCCTTCCCGTGTATCGCGAGACGCCATAGGCGATCGTCGAGAAGGCAGCGTGGAAGCTAAACGAGGGGAGGACAGCGCTCTGGACGAGACCCAGCGTAGTCGTGCTGCTCCCCGTGTGGAAGTGAGACCCGTACAAGTCCTGCTCGGCGCCGCTGGCTCCGCGTCGCTCGCCGACGTGTGGGATGTTTTGCTTCGCTTTGTCGAAAGCATTGCCGAAGCGCGAGCTGTAGAGGTCTTGCTCTGCGCCGCTGCCCCGGTCTCCACCGCCAGGGTGAGGGATGTGCTCGCGGATAGCATCGCGTGCTCTGTCAAAGGTTTGAGAGAAATGTTGCCCGTAGATGTCTTGCTCGGAGCGGCCGTGGGAGAGACGCTCTGTGGCTCTGTCGACCGGTACGGGCCCCGGTGACATCCGGCCGCCGTAGATATCCTGTTCGGCCATGATGAAGATGAGTAGATTCTGGTAGGAAGAAAAGAAAATGAGGGGGAGGCGCAGGATTTATTAAGGGAGCTGTCGAGTGTCAAACTGACATCATGTTGGTCCGTTGACGTCACACCTCCGACCTCTCCGCTCCTAACCGGTTACACCACCACTTAACATCAAATATAATTAGAAAATATGAAACAAGCTATTACGATGTAATTAGAGAAATCAACCGTATGATCAAGCAATGTGACGCAGGTTCTTGGTTTGTGGAACTCTGGGGAGGATTAGGGCAATCGCTATATATTTGCAAGTTACCAAGGTAGGACGACACCTGGTTAGATGAACCTCAATCACCTTTAATGATCCTTGCTATTATTGAAAATTATGATATATGCTCGCTCACGAGCTCTACCATGTGGTGTACCGCGGAGACCAAGGAGAGTGCCTTGATATCTGTTGGAAGAAGTAAACCACAGCACGCATCTGCGCTATGGGATCCGTTGACATGCATTGCGAAAACAGGAGAGGAAGGAACGAGAGAGTTACAGTATTCCGATGAGGAAAGAGCATAATCAAGATCCTAATTGGGAAGAAAGGGCGGAACAGCCGATGCATTGAAGAGATTGCTCCTTCCTTGTATACTCTCAGCACAACACGCGAGGCAGGCGCGATGAGCCCCGGCTCTTCCTAGAATAAAGCAGGAAAGAACGACCCTAGTGGCCAGACCAGGAAAGGGCGACCACAGGTATAGACATCATAAGAAGGAGCCATGTTAGATCGTTTCCTGGAGATTGAAGTGTGGTAGCTAGGGCTATCTCGCGCAGTGCAGGCTGTTTAGAGCTCTGGAAGAATAACTGGTGCTCCGTTCTTGATCTCGTTGGTATCGATTGCGGTTACGAGAGACTACAACACGATGCAATCTTAGTAGTAGCCAGATTCGTCGTTGAATTGATATCTAAGTTCGGCCTAGCTAGTCTTAACACCAATAAAGCCATAAAGCATACAGGGTACACGATGGTTCCCGCGTAAATTATCGGAACCGTACCGAACTATAGGGCAGCCTCAGCCATCGCAGTAAACGCATGGACACTGCCCCTAGGATGGAACCCATTTGCTGCTGGACTCGAGCTCATCTGCGAGGCCATTCCCCTTGTGGACTGCTCCTCTTCCTCTGGCGTGCCCCAACCACCACCACCAGGCCTAGTAATTTTAATGTTAGCAGCAGTCACACCATTTCCATGGAAGACCTCTACCCGGAGTACTCACGTATGAATCAAAATCCGCTCTCCCGGCTGCACATTCAACTCCATCTTCCCGCCGATATTAATCACTCGTTCGTGTCCGTCCGCCTCCTTCCTCACATAGAGATTTAGCCCCGCCTGCCCAGGCTCACCCCCGACGAGCCCATACGGCCTCGTCACGCGCCGCTCCGAGAGCATAGAGACGGACAGCGGAATCCTAAACTCCAGCTCGCGAATCACCCCATCGCCACCCCGGAACTTGCCCCTCCCACCCGAACCCTCTCGAATCGAAAACTGCCGCAGAATAACCGGGTATCGAAGCTCGTATACTTCTGGATCCGTAATCCGCGTATTCGTCATGTGCACATGGACACCAGACGTCCCATGCCAATCCGGCCCGGCACCCGAACCACCGCAGATTGTCTCGCCCACGCCGAAACCGGGGATATCAACGCCGTTTTCGTCGAGGCCGCCCATGCCGAAGGAGATGATGTTGCAGCACCCCTGGGATGCAGCACATGCGCGGAATGCGCCGAGGACGACGTCTGTGATTCGTTGCGAAGTAATCGGGTTTCCGGCGCAGACGGCTGCGTGGCCTGAAGGGTTGATGAGTGTCCCCTCGGGGATGATGACGTTCACCGGGGCGAGACAGCCTTCGTTTAGCGGGATGTCCATGTTGATCAGGGCGCGAAGGACATAGATGATAGCCGAGTGCGCGATTGCCTTTGGCGCATTGAGACAATTAAACGTCTCATGGCCCGTCCCCGTAAAGTCAAACTCGGCGGAACCAGTCTCCTCATCAATGCAAATCTCGAGACGAATCTCCGTCCCATCATCCATGAAATCCGAAAACCGTAAAGGAACCCCCGCGTTCTCCCTCCCGATCCTCTTCAACAATTCCCGCACCGCAACCTCCGCCGTCCGCTTGATAGCCTCCATATAGAAGTGCACAACCTCCAGCCCATTCTCGGCAACAAGACTCTCAAGAAGGGTAGCGCCCTTGTGGTTGGCTGCAATGGCCGCTTTGAGATCAGAGACGTTGTCGTTGTATGTACGTGTCCCGCTGCATTTCGGGTACGACGCTGGTCCGTCGTAGAGGAATTTTCGCACAAGGGATTCGTTGAAGCGGCCCTCCGAGACGACTTTGAAGCCCAATGTCATTGCGCCTTCTTCGTAGAGGAGCTTGCTGTTTGAGGGCATGCTGCCGGGGGCTATGCCGCCGATTTCGGCTGCGATTGTTGATTAGTTGGTCGGTTGCATTGTTGGAGGGTGGAAGACTTACCGTGGTGTCCCCGAGATGCGACGTAGAAGATAATCCGCGTACCGCCCTTGTCCCAGACAGGAGTCACGATTGTGATGTCGGGCAGATGTGTCCCGCCGGCGAGAGGGTGGTTGGTTAGGATGTGGTCGCCGGGCTTGAGTTTGCCGCTATATTGCTCGTGTTGGTAGCGGACGGCGTATTCCATGCCTGTATCCAATCAGCATACAGTACACCCCTTGGTCGATCACAAGAAAAAGCCAGAAAGGTGGGAGGGGGGGTGGATGCTTACTCCCAAGATGCACCGGCACATTCGGCGCGTTCGCGACAAGCTTCCCATCAGGCGAGAAAACCGCGCACGAGAAATCCAGCCTCTCCTTGATATTCGTTGATACAGATGTCTTCTGGAACATGCGGCTCATCTGGTCGGCCACGGACATGAAGCGGTGCCCGAAGATGGAGAGCTTGATGGGGTCGACGACTGTTGCGTCTGTGGCTGCTTGCTTTTTGGACGACTGCACGTCGAGGATTACATGGCGTGAGAGAATTGTCGCTGTGGCGGTGGGCTCGATGACGATTGTTTGCGTCTTGTCGATTATCATTGCAGGACCGTGGATTTGGCTTCCTGGCTGGAGGTTGTCGAGAAAGAAGACCGGGGTTGTGACGCGCCCGGTACTGGCAAAGTAGACGACTGACGAGTCGTCCTGCGTTGAAGAGTCGATTGGTATTGTGGTGATGCTCGCGAGTTCCTTCTGCGGTGCTTCAGAGGGGACGGTGGTGGCCTTGCCGACACCGCGGACCCGGATATCCTCGACGAGAATGTCCCTGCCGGGGAAGGTAAAGGAGAACTCACGATGGTGCTCCTTGACGAACTCGGCGATAAAGTCGCCATCAGCGGGCTGCAGCACCATGAGTGCGTTGTCCGTTCCCTGGTAGCGGAGGTTGAGATAGACCTCGTGCGAGACTTGGTCCGCGGCGATGCCATCGCTCGTCAGAGCTGTAGCGACCTTGGACTTGAGTGCTGTGATTCGTTGATTGATGGACGCCATGGCTTCGGGATTAAGGACGCCTGATGCAGGTTCCTGAGCTTCGTGGACCACGTCGGCGAGGGCCATGCCGTAGGCCGAGAGGATGGACGAGTAGCGGTGGATGATGACCGTTCGAATAGAGAGCGAGGAGGCAATGGCACAGGCATGCTGGCCACCAGCACCGCCAAAGCAGGCCAAGTTATGAGCAGACGTGTCATATCCACGGGCTTCAGTCAGGGCACGGATCGGTTTCGCCATGGACTCGTTGGCAACCTGGATGAAGCCCAGGGCAATTTCCTCTGGGGACTTGCCCTGCCCAGTTTCCTGGTTGATTTGCTCTGCTAGCTCTGTGAATCTCCGTCGGACGATCCCCACATCCAGCGGCTCATTCTCGTTCGGACCGAAGATCTTGGGAAAGTAGTCTGGCAGCAGTCTTCCCAGGAACAGATTCGCATCCGTAACTGTAAGTGGGCCGCCCTTGCGGTAGCATGCTGGGCCGGGATGAGCACCAGCGGACTCGGGGCCGACGACGAAGAGGCCGTGGCGCCAGAAGAGAATGCTGCCTCCACCGGCTGCGACGGTGTTGATGTCGAGCTGGGGCGCCATGACTGCTACGCCGGAGATTGTGTTTTCAAAGGTGTGTTCGAGCTTGCCATCGTAGCGCGAGACGTCGGTGCTGGTGCCGCCCATGTCGAACCTTCAGACGTTAACTATAGTCCAAGGGGGGCTGAGCGTATGGGTGAACATACCCAATAACAGGCTTCCTGTCCGTCTCATCAAATGAAGTTCCCGCATAGCCAACCACGCCTCCAGCAGGGCCAGAAAGGACGGCCCGAAGACCATTGAACCTGCAGCAATGAGCTAGTGTCCAGCCGACAGACCCCAGGGAAAGAACATACTTGTCAAATGTAGCAAGCCCGCCATCGCTCTGCATAAACTCACACCGGGTGTCGGCGGACCGCAATCCATCCTTGAATCCCGCACGGAAGCCCTCGATATAACGCTGAATGACCGGAGTCAGATACGCGTCGGCCGTAGCAGACGCACCCCGCGACGTCATCTTGATCATCGGGAGCAGCTGGCTTGAAAGGGAAATCTGCGTGAAACCAATCTCCTGCGCAATGCGCTCGATGGCCAGCTCGTGCTCTTGGAATGTGTATGCGTGGACCAGGCACACTGCGACCGAGCGGTAGCCCTTGTCGTGCAGCTGCTGTAGGTTGGCCCTGGTGCTAACCTCGTCCAGAGGCTCGAGGACGCGAATGATTTCTCCGCTGACACCTCGCTTCAAGGCTGCATCGGACGCCAACGCTTTCTCCAGACTGCCCCGATCAGGCGACGGATTCTGCTGATAATCCTCCACCGTAACACGCTCATGCACCTCAACAACATCCTCATACAACACATCCGGGCGCTGAATGTTCAACGCAAACAGCTTGGGCCTCGACTGTGTCCCAATCCGAAGCGCATCCTTGAACCCTTTCGTAACAAGCAACGCATGGCGTTCGCCTTTGCGCTCCAGTAAAGCATTCGTCGCGACCGTCGTGCCCATGCGAATGCTCGTCGAGGAGAAATCGGAAAACGACAGCTTCTCCTCGCGCGGCAAGGGCTTCCCCGTCGCCTGTTCGAGGATCCGCCGGATTCCCTCGATGGGGGCGTCGGCGTAGTTGGCGGGGTCCTGCGAGAGGAGCTTGACGACGATGTCATCGCGCCCGTCGACTATGCCGAGGCAGTCTGTGAATGTGCCGCCGCGGTCTATATCTATTGTTAGTTGCTTTCTGGTGGTGGGAGCCTGAGTTATTTGGCCTCACCGATGGCGATCTTGATGCTTGGGCCTTGCAGCTTGTGGGGAGACATGGCGAGTGTGATTTGTCTGCCTTTCTCCTTGGAGAGGGGTACTGTCTAGGTACTCTTATAACTCCTGGTGGGCACGATAAGCCAATAACGTGGTCTGCAGAGTTGGAGGCGAGTTGGAGAATGTGGGGATTCCTCGTCTTATCGCGGCCTCGCTCCGACCTTCCCCCCGTGCAGGCCCAGAGTATATTGGAGATAACACGGGGATCAGTGCTATCAGCTGTGTATCTCGGTCCTGAGCTGCTGCTAGGACGATATCGGAGTATTTATACCATGTGGCACTCCATCGTTACGCAGCACTAGCCTTCTCCATCTCCATCTCCATCTCCATCTTGAATTCCTCCAACATGGATACTCCAGATACAAAACAACCCCCTGTCGAAAAAGACCCTCACCAAGTCGGCGAGATAGTCGACACAACAGACAAGGATGTCGCGGCCCAATTCCTCGCGCGCCTCGATCCCTCCGTCACGTCGACCCCCGTCACGGCTGAAGAAGCACGCCGCGTCCTCTGGAAAATCGACCTGATCCTGATCCCACTGATCATGGTAACCATGATCCTGGCCGCTGTCGACAAAGTCATCATCTCCAACGCGTCGATCTACGGCATGTCCGCCGACACACACCTCACGGGGAACCAGTACTCCTGGGTCGGATCCATCTTTTACTTTGGCTACCTGCTCTTCGAGTACCCAGCCGCCCTCCTCATCCAGCGCCTCCCCGTCGCAAAGCTCTACGTGGGCATGGTCTTTGGCTGGGCCGTCCTCATGCTCTGCACCGCGGCAACGCAGAATTTTGCAGGCCTCGCCTCCGTGCGCTTTATCATGGGCATGCTCGAAGCAACCGCCTTCCCCATCTCCAGCATCCTCACCGTAATGTGGTGGAAGACCTCGGAGCAACCCCTCCGCGTCGCCTTTTGGTTCAACCAACTCTCCTCCGTCTTCGCGGGGCTCGTCAGCTACGGGATCGGGCAGACGAATACATCCCTCGCACCCTGGCGCCTCCTCTTCATCGTCCTGGGCGCCTTCTCCGCCCTCTGGGCAGGAATCCTCCTCGTCTTCCTGCCCGACTCTCCAGTCCAATGCTGGTACTTTAGCGACCGCGAGAAATTTGTCTGCCTCGAGCGCGTCAAGGATAACAACACGGGGATGGAGGATAAGACGGTAAAGTGGTACCAAGTGCGCGAGTGTCTGGCCGATCCAAAAACGTGGCTGCTCGCCCTGTTTGCCGTTGCGCAGAATATCCCGAATGGAGGGCTCGTGACGTTTTCCGCGATTATTGTGAATGGCCTGGGCTATTCCCGCCTCGTCACGACGGTTCTGGGTATCCCGACAGGCGTCCTCGCGACGGTCTGGCAGATCTTCCTGGGGGTTGTGGTCTCGTATGTGCCCAACAGCCGGTGCGCGATCATCGCACTCGCCGACCTCGTCCCGATGATCTGCGCAATCCTCATGTGGAAGCTCCCGCGCGAGAACAAAAACGGCCTCCTGGCGGCCTACTACGTCTTCTACACCTACTGGGCCCCCTACGTCCTCTCGACCTCACTCCCAATGGCAAACACGAGCGGACACTCGAAGAAACTCACGACAAACGCCATCTTCTTCCTGAGCTACTGTATCGGCAACATCATTGGCCCGCAGGCGTTTCAGGCGGATGATGCGCCGAGTTATTCCAGGGGGTATGAGGGGTTGCTCGCGTGTCTGGTTGTAGCGGTTTTTTCGATCGCTGCGTATGGGGGGCTCTGTTGGTGGGAGAATCAGAGGAGAGATCGGGAGGCGATGGAGGGTGGAGAGGAGGGTGTGCAGGGGCAGGAGGAGGTGGCGTTTTCGGATTTGACGGACAAGGAGAAGAGGGGATTTCGGTATACGTATTGATTGTAGATACTTGGTGATCAGTTGGCTGGTGGAGTGTGTAGATGAAGGAGGGTACCCAGAGTCCATGGCTGATAAGAAGGGATAGTATGAATGTGTTGTTTACCGAGGACGTACCTCCCCAGGCAGTTGGGACCAATCAGAAACCGATGTACCGGTGCAGAGAACAACTCCAACACACCCTCCGTACTCCACAGGCGTGATCAACGTATTTCCATCGCCGACAGTGTGGAAATCCTCCAACGCCACGTGGATTCCAGCGGCAAGCCTGCAATTCCTAACCCCACACTCTGATAAGCCCAGATGAATATCGAGTCAGCGATGAGATAGGGTGGTCAGTTGGAATCATGGAAGGTCGGAACGAGTTGGAGAACATGGCCACACTACTCCAACTGCCTGCACATGCACACAGGGAAGGTCGGAGCGAGTTCGTTCTTCCACTTTTTCCGTCTCTGACCGGAAGAGAGTCCGATGAATGGCCACCTGACGATTTAAGTAGCGACCGATAAATATCCATCACCCTCCACGTGTCCACGAACAACCTCGATAGCCGATAAGACCAACTCCAGCAAGATGAACAGTACCAGCCCCAAATCAACCCGAATCCTCATAGTCGGCGCGGGCGCCTTTGGCACCTCCACAGCCTACCACCTCGCCCAGCGCGGCTACACCTCAATCACCGTCCTAGACCGGTACCCGCCGCCCTCCTGCGAGGCCGCGTCCACCGATATATCCAAGATCATCCGCAGCGACTACAACGAACCGCTCTATGCGCGGTTGGGTCTTGAGAGTATAGAGGCATGGAGCTCCTGGGATTTGTTCAAGGGGTTATATAAAGTTCCCGGATGGATCCTGAGCGCGAAGAAGCTCTCTGTTCCGTTTGTGCATGGTAGCATTGAGACGTGTACGCGGTTGCGGGTGAAGGGGCTGGAGGTGTTGACGCCGGAGGGGATTCGGGAGAGGTTTCCGGTGATAATGGGACAGTTGGATGGGTGGAATATCAATGTTTGGAATCCGACGGCCGGGTGGGCGAAAGCCGGAGAGGCGTTGGAGAAGATGGCGCAGGCGGCGATGGGCAAGGGGGTGCGGTATATTTCGGGCGATGCGGGCTACGTGTGCCGGCTACTATTTCGTGATGGAGAATGCACAGGTGCCGCGACGGCAGATGGGGGCGCCTACGAAGCCGATCTGGTCGTTCTCGCCACGGGGGCATGGACGCCCTCCCTCATCGACCTGCAAGGCCAGCTCACGGCAAAGGGCCACAGCGTCGCACACATCCAGCTCACCCCGTCAGAAACAAAACACTACTCGCAGCTTCCAATCCTCGACAACCTTGAACTCGGCTACTTCTTCCCGCCGCAAGAGGACGGCACATTCAAGCTTGCGCACAGCCAGTTCATCACAAACACACGCACGGACGCAGGTTCCGGGATCACAACCTCAATCCCACACACCTTTGTCCAGTCCCCTGGTGACACGCTCCCTGCAGAGATCGAGCGCACGATGCGCGCGAACCTGCGCCGTGTGCTCCCGGAGCTGGCGGACCGGCCCTTTAGCTATACGCGGCTGTGCTGGGATGCCGATACGGCGGATAGGCATTTCCTGATTACGCCGCATCCCGATCATAAGCGGTTGTTCCTTGCGACGGGCGGGTCGGCACATGGATTCAAGTTCTTGCCGGTTGTTGGCCAGTATGTGGCGGATCTGTTGGAGGGGAGACTTGATGAGGGGATCCGGAAAGCGTGGCGGTGGAGGGCTGGGATGGTGCAGACAGCGACGGATCTGGCGCATCTGGATCCGGAGATGGAATTGAGTGATTTGACGGGGTGGAAGGGGCCTGCTTCCAAATTGTAGTTGCTGATGAGCTGTAGTGGCTGATGTAGGGGGAAGAGGGAGATGGATCATGTTAGACTCAGTTTCCAATTCCCCAGCATCGTCATTGCGCGTTCCCACTCGAAGCGTGCTTGTCTCGTTCCGTTGTTCTTTTGTCTTTTCCTGTCGTCTTGTGCGGCCAGATCGCGCTGTCGCCAGACCATCTGCACGACTTGCATCGCGGGTGCGATATTCTAGACCCGTCAGTGCCCCTATATAAAGAGTAAAGAATGGAGAGACGTACACCAAACCTGTGTATCCCCTCCAACTCTCCAAACAGCCGCATAACAATGACTCGCTCTGCATCACTTGGCGCACAACACCCGGCTAAAAACAACGGCCATAGCGGTAGGACCGCCGTGCGCATCATATTCGCGCGTTTCTCGAGGATAAGGGCTAGGATGCGCTCAACGCAGCGGTTCTTCCCTTCGTGCCTTGATGTCGTCGTAGCTTTTGTAGTACCGGACGCTGCCACCGTGGAGTCGACTTCATGCAGAAGGAGTAGTGCTCCGAGTCGATTCGCCTCTGCGATCGCGATACATTCCGTCTCATCGATCATGCCGTCCCCGAGGGGTGGCACCTGGTGCAGGTTTTCGAGCTGCCTTTCAAGAAGTAGGATGTGCTCGCTGCTTGTCGGTGAGTGAGCGGGATCCGACCAGGCGATCTCTGCGACCTGGTTAATCAGTACTAAAAGCGACGGACTAAGGCCCATGTATGTATCAATCACATCCGGATCGTCGGCGGCAGTATTCTCAGTACCTGCCGGAACCAAGGGTAACTGGAGTGCAGACGACGACGAATCAAGCCGGAAAGCAGTTCTCGCAAGGACATGGTGAAAGGCAAAGTATCGATTGAAGAAATTGCCCAATTGCTCACTGTGCGCCGACCGTGCAGGCCGACATTGCCGCGTATGAAGCAGATCCTGGCATCCATTCAAATGGGTTATCCACGCGGGACAGCTGTTATCTGAGATCTATAAGAAGTTTAACCTGACTGTTCCCATAGGATGTCAAAGGGGATAGGTACCTCGAACCAACAAAGCATCAGTACAAGCCCGATCATCTCATCGAGTTCCCGCTCTGTCCATTCATCTTGGGATAGGAGGAACCGCAAGTGAGCTAATGAGCGGCTATGGTGTTCGAGTGCTGGGACGCGGTAGGATGGGTTTGATAGACGTAGCGTGTTTGCGGCGATGGCCAGAGTGGCGTGGTAAAGACCGGTAGATGACATGGCCATTGGGAGGATGAGGTAGCGGTAGGGATTGCAGTGTGCGTTGTCGACGAGGGTTGAGCTGCTGCATATTATGCGTTCGAAAAATGAAAGCAATGCGGGGTCATCCAGGTATCGTGCTTTTGTTGGAATGGTCGTCAAGGGACGTGTCAGGAAGGATAGTGATGTCGATGGTGGCATGTCCGTATCGTGCGGGAGATTCAGGTAGAGCTCAAGGTCGTGAGAGGATGTGTTTAAAAACACCCAATCTCGATTCGTGTTGCGTGAGATCTGCTCTGCTGTGGCGCTCCCAGCATTTTGTCGAGATATTTGCCCTCGCGTCCATTTATTCCTGTTTAAAGTATCCCATTTAGACCACACAGCCTCTCTTCCATGACAAACCCCCCTGGCCATCGACTCCTCGTGCCAAATAAGCCTCACTCCATACCCGCAGTCAACATTGAGTCGCGCACACCGACGGCACTTTGGCCGCGCCTCTGTTCATATCAGCGCCAAAGCACGCTAAAATAGGAACAGATAAGCTTAAACTCACCGTCACACTTGATCCGCCGGGCACGACACGTCCAGCAGCCCGTTCGGGCACGCGATATGCTCGTCATTGTGACCCGCAGGGCTCAATCGCTGCAGGGGAGATGGGGAAGTGGGAGGGAAAGAGGTGAGGAGTGACTCCAACTCCCGAGTCTCTACGGTGAGAAACCGATGGCATGGGGATGATTTGCGGGGCTGATAGCCTGTGGGAATATGATTCGCTGGAGTTACAGATGAGATGCGCTAGACTCCACTGGCTGATACCTGGGGCGAAACGGAGATGTTCTGCAGTGTAGCTGGTTACTGGTAGACAGGCTCTAGTCCAGGAAATTGGGAATTGCCGTGAAAAATTGATGAAGATCCTAATTATTAATTATATAGACTTTACTCTAGGGATTATGTTATTTATAAATCTAAAACTTAGTATTATTACTTTACTAAACCACATAATAAATCCTAGCTAGTTTTATTAATAGTGGCTATAGTTTCTAATAAGTCTAGTCTTCATCTCCTTGACTATTTATATCATGGTTTTATTTATAATATATGATCTACTAAGGGCACTTTAGTAAATAGATCTATTATCTATGGGGTAGGCTATATATCAACTATAGAAGATCCTTGTGGGTTATGCGATCTTTATAGGAGGTACGCTGGGCGCTACTTTCTATTAACCACGCCTAATGCGTTTCTTAGCTATATCTAGCTTTATTAATCTCTATCTCACCATGTACCCTACCATCGTGCTCGCGAGGCTATAAATCATATTAAAGAAAAACTAGCACTATGTATAGTGCTGGGAATAGGTGCTATGTAAGTACCTAACTAACTAAGCTGAACTCGTGTACTAACTTACATAGCGCGTGCGTAATGGTAATTATCAAATGCTTCCAGCTGTCCAGTCTCTACGATACTTCCGACTCGACATGTACGTTTTCCGTCCTCCCTGGGTGGTACAATTGCACTTACAGAAATATAGATGCAACCGCCGACCTTGTGATCTGGACTAGATAGCCCCTTTCCTTCCCGGCCATGGGTTCAATTAGCACGACTAATATCTTTACTCTGTTCATAGCATCGAATCAAACATAACAATAATGGCCTCATGCATACCCACCCTGGGCCCACTCTACGAAATGGCCCGCAGCAAACGCTCTTGAAGCTCGCACCAGCGGTACTACAAAAGCAGCGGCAACCAGGCCCACTCCTCTTCGAACGATCGCTATTTAATAAATACTTGAGGTTTTCAGCAGATGCCCGGCGAAACCTATGGTTCGCGGCAAGAGGACCACAGAGTTGCGATTCGGAACCCAAACACAATGGCATGATAAAGCGATGATACGAGTGAAATGCTATGTGGCAGGACCTTCGCTCCCGTTGAGCATTGATAGATTTCAACTGTTTTCTTCTAGTCTAGTTAACACAATGAATCACTCGCCTGGCCTTTGCGGCATTCCACCGTCCCTACCCCATCTAGCATGCATTTGCTCCTCCCTCTCCCGCCGCTGCTTTCTGGTCTCCTCTAGTAGCTCAAGCGGCGTTTTGCCCGCCAGGTTGCGTTGGTTGATCAAGGTACTCCGTTCTCCATAGGCTTGCAAAAGTCGAAGCATCTTATCTTCCGCCCTGGTGTAATCTTCACTGGTCGGGATCCTGGATTCTCCATCCTCACGTGTTACCTCTAGGAGGCGTCCCTGAGCAACGAGATGAAAAACCGTGTTCCCATTAGCAGTAGAGGTCTGAAGGTCCGCTCCATGCTCGAGAAGGTACTTGACCGTTGAGATCTGGCGGAGATTCTGTACCATCACATGCAGCGCCGTGATTCCTTTGTTGTCTGCCTTATTGATGTCAACGCCGTGAGATAGCAGTGAGTCGAGAATCGCGGTACTTATGGGTCCACCCTGCAACGAGCCATATCCCAGCATATGGAGGACTGATTTGCCGCCGCGGTCCATGATGGTTGGGTCAGCATCATGGTCCAATAAGCACTGCACTACAGTCTCAGCGTGAGCACTCCCACCACATCCTGCATTCGCTGAGAGGAGGAGCTTGAACGTTGTCGAGATCCGGATCTGAAGATCCTTATCCCGGAGCTTGCATTCATCAATGCCAGGGCCCGCAGCCGCCCAATGCAGAGGGAGGCCCCCGTTTGTATCTCTGCACTTAGCCAGATCGCGCCCGAATCTTCCGCTGGATTGATAGTCCAAGAGTAGTTCCACAGCATCGGCGTTCCAAAACAGGGCTGCCTTGTGCAGCGTCGTAACGTCGTGCGCCAGCTGCGTATCTCGCCTGAATGCAAACATGGCCACGACGTCGTGGAAGTGCATGTGTTTCAGGAAGACGTCGGCACCGCTAGTAATAAGCCGTTGAATTAAAGGTTTGCGTCCCCGGCTCACAGCCAGCCCAAGCACGCTATCTTGTGGTTGGCTCTTGCCATGATCTCCACTACGCAGGGGAGGGATAATATCCGTAGTAGAACATCCCCTCTCGAGAAGCAACTGAATCGTTTCCTCACCTCTTGCGATCCAATCCTGAAACCACTCATTGCGGTTGATGTTGCTATTCCTTTCTTCCCATTCATCCAAGTACAGTTCGCTTAGTGACGCCGCAGCCTCTAGGATGAGGCTCTTGTTTGAGCGGAAGTCTTGGTGGTTAAGGTCCGCGAGTCCCAGAGCAAGACGACTTTCAAGACTCTCATGGTTATCTAAAAAGAATCGGACAATCCCCACATTGCCTGATCTGCAGGCGACATGCAGCAAGGAGAATGGACGGTGCTTGAGTGATTGAGCTGGCTCCTCCTTTACAGCAGATGTATATATATTAAGGAGGATATGCAAAGTTTCCGGCCCCGCTTCTGAGACCGCCAGGTAGAACGGGTCGTCATGATAGGCCTCTGTGCGGCGAACAAGATCGGTAGGTGGGAAGGAAGCGATATATCGATTAAGCTGAGCGATGTCATCTTGCCTGATCGCGTCAGTAAACGAACTCCCATCTAGTTCCGGAGGAAATTCTTCAAAGTCAGCATAATAGGAGTCGTCGTCTGGCATTTTTACTATTGGTTTATGTTCATATTGTGTCAACGGAGGAACAAGAGGGGGTTTTGTGGAAAGGATGGAGTTGGAGAAGAGAGGGAAAGAAAATGGGATGTGGTTCCTTATATAGTAGGACCTCCTAGTACCCTAGCGTTGCCGCGACCCGAAATAAATGTCAGCAACATACATCGGACTATTGCAACCCTAGCGGGTCTCGACTAACTATCCTTGCCCCCCAAAGCGACATTTTCTGTGCGCAAGCCACGTTGATATACGACTCGATGCTACCATGTGTTATAATCTACAAAGCATACCAGAGATTGTCTTATGGCTCAGTATCACGCGGATCCAGCGGTCTCTCCCCATTTGGCAATCAATTTCGATCAAAAGCGCCGTCCCTAGGGCTGTAGCGAGTGCCCCCATTGACAAGCCGAGTCTGCCACCCTCCACCTGCTGAATTCCCACCAACAGCAATACCGGCCAAGGTCGGGAAGATGGGTACTAAGTTGCCTACTGAGAAGACCCCCTGGTTATGGATCCACTCCATCTTTAAAGCTGTCAGCTCTACATTCACAACCAGAAGGGAGAAGCAAGACGATAAATGGAAAGAGTGGAGAGGGGCATCGTGCTTACAAGTCCGAGGAATGCTTCGAGATAGGGATTGTCGGCAATTTGCGCGCCGCTCAAGCTCTGGGCGGCATCCTGTCGATCAGGACCGATGTATAGCCGCCGATTTCGGTTAAAATCACCGCAGGTCATCTCAGCTCTGGAGTTATAGTTTTCCATTTGCCCCCCATTACTACCGCCCCTGTAAGTTGTAGAGTACTGCCATTGGGCACGCCAGTCGGGAGTCCAGCCTGTCGTTACCCAGGTGTCTCCATCCGCCTGCCGCAGCCTTGCGGTAGGACCTTAATTGGAGTGCGAATTGGCGGGTCCCTGCGCGAATTTCCAAGGCATTTGTGCAATGAAAGTGAATAACTGGCCAATCCTATCCTTTTTGTAAAGTGTACTTTTGTTCAGGGGCGTTATGTAGACATGCATCTGCTTCCTCATAGTGTCAGTGTCTGCTTTTCCGCATCCTCATCATACTCTGGACTAGTTCAGCGCCACAAGAAGAGATATTATGATTGCTGCCACGACCAACAACGCCATTGTCCCACTTTGGAAAGTACATCTAAGGGCGCTGTCTGTCAACAATCTGTGCCACGTTGGCGAACCACCAATAGATACCTGGGCAAGCTGGCCCGATTAAGGGCCCGCAGTCGCCCCCAAGGCAGGGTAGGAGGTCCATTGTCCTAATTTGGAAAGTGCGGCTAAGGGCACTGTCCCTTAATAATCTGTGCCATCACGTTGATGAATCCACCAATAGATACCCGGGCAAGCCGGCCTGATCGAGGACCCTGGCAGCCGCCCCCAAGCCAAGGTAGCAGGTTAGCCAAGATACGCACTTAAGGCAAGGATCGTCTCTGGCGGGAACTGAGCGCCCCCGCGGCTCGGATGGCCTCGGGATCCAAAGTCTCTTTCTTGTTTGATCACGGTGGAGACAAGTCATGGACGTTGACATCTCGGGCGCCTGCGACAGCTCAGCTTTAGCAAATCAGCAGTAAGTCCCATCTGTCCATGTTGGTGATCGGCAGCCATCCTTGCGCTTAATCCACACCCAAGGCCACTGGATTGGATAGTTTATCCCAACAGACTGGTTTATCGCCGCAGAACCCTGTCTTGGCTCCATATGCGACGAGGATCACGACGCCGCCGATACGTCTGTGGGACGCATTCTTCCGAGGCGACTGACGCACGGTAGAGGGCGGATTTGCATCCTTCTAATGCACTTTCTGTACCTGGGAGCCTTCTGAGGCCTGCGGCAAAGACAGACGACGCGTCATCGCCATCATGCCACCACTTGTCTTCCCAGGGGTATCCGCCTCCCTCCTCGCTCCGTATGAACCATTGCTAGTCTCATAAACGTCTAGAGAAACGAGTCCCTCGTCAGGCCAAGTGACGAACATACACACCCACACACCAAATGACTTCACTTACTGGGCTCTTCTCGCTCAATTTGCTTCGCCGAAGAGAGTACAAGCTGTTGGACTCTGCTGTACGCCGGCCTCCCCGCACATATAGACGCTTTGCCTTTCGAATATGCTACTATTTGTTAGCTATTTTGTGTCCTATTGCTATCCTACTTTTTTTTTACCGCGATAGCCTACCCGTCCTATACCCATCCTCCAGCTCATTACTCCTCTTTACGCCGCAAAGTTTCAGAGCACCCGAGCCATGGGAATATTCGCAATGAAAAGGTCTTCATTGCAGCAAGCTTGTATGATCCAACAGGCAAGCTGGCCCAGGGGGCATGGGGCTCTAGTATTCTACAGCTTATCACCCTCTTGGGAGAAGAAAACGTCTTCGTCAGCATATACGAGAACGAAATCGAAGACAAGAACAAAACCCGGCCGCGAAGTAGTTCAAGCCAAGAGAGCAGCGCCGCGAGACACGCCCTGGAGCAGCTCAGTAACCATATCCCGTGCAACAAGTCCATTCTCTATGAGACGATGGACCTGGATCAACTGCCCACCGTGGTTATCCCAACCACGGGCGAGAAGCGCGTCAAACGGATCACGTATCTCGCCGAGACTCGCAACCGCGCCCTTCGACCGCTTAACAGCAACGGCAACAGCGACATCAACAGCGATAGCGAGGAGATGAAGTTAGCAACAAGGACCAGATTCCATAAGCTCCTCTTCCTCAACGACGTGGCCTTTGACCCCATCGATGCCCTCCAGCTCCTGTTCTCAACGAACGTGGACAGCAACGGAATCGCGCAGTATCGCGCTGCGTGTGCGGTGGACTTCATTAATCCATTTAAATTCTACGATACATATGCAACGCGAGATTTGGACGGGTACAGCATGGGCCTACCATTTTTCCCATGGTTCTCAAGTGCTGGCAGTGAAAGGAGCCGGCAAGCTGTCCTAGCAGGGAGTGATAGTGTCCCTGTGCGTAGCTGCTGGGGTGGCATGGTTGCCTTTGATGCTCAATATTTCCAGAACGAGAATGGTTTGATAGATGCAGCAGGAGATCTCCCAGCTCGGTTTCGTGCGTTGACAGATTTCGACCATCGCTGGGACGCTTCGGAATGCTGCTTGATCCATGCCGATATCCAAAGACCGCCGGATAACGACGGCTCGTCCATGGAACTGGAGACTGGAGTATACATGAACCCTTTTGTTCGGGTGGCATATGACACTGTCACCCTCTCGTGGCTTTCGACCACGCGCCGGGTCGAGGGGCTTTACTCGGGGGTACAGAGGATTGGCAACTATCTTGTAGGCTTGCCCTGGTTCAACCCGCGGCGAGAATATAATGTTGGTGGGTTTGATGGGTTCTGTGGGCGCATGGGACAAGGGATTCAGGTGGTGGTTCCACGTAGGGAGGGTAAAAATGGCTGGAAGACTATTCCATAATCTAGACTAGCAATTTATGCATGCAAGAACTAGATTTTCAGGTGTGCTGCTCAACCAATAGGGTGTCATTGAATTTTGGCGCCTGATTCTGCCCCGGTTGAGGTACATAAGAAAGTCGCCTCTTCCACTGCTCTCGGCCCTGTTGCTCTCTTCACCAACACTGCCTCTTTCAACTTGAGACCGTCCAACATGGCTCACGACACCCCATCAACAGCCTCTCAAGCATCTCCTTCACCCGCCGCACCGTTTAACTCATCAGTTGATGCCTTCCCTCCGCGACCACTACCGCGCGACCGCACCCCTCCACCCTCTCCACCCCCTCCTCCGATCGACCCAGACTCGCTGCCCCAGCAACAAAAAAGAGTCTACACCTGCCTGCGCACACAGGGCTGGACTCCCCAACAATGCGACGTCTACTTCGCCAAGATACCCTCGCGGCAGCAGCATATCCACCTGACCCTCCGCCACTGGGACGGCTGGAATGAGGAGCAGCTTCGCCGATTTGACCAGCGCTGCGCGGACGAGTACCTCCCCTTGGGTCTACCGCCTCCCGACCCGGAGGATGACAACATACCCGTCCCGAATTTCTGGTTGAACCACCGTCTGTTGGAGGATGGGAATCTGCGGAGGCGCCGCATCGCGGCTCTGATGTATCGGGAGATGTCCGATGCTGAGAGGGGCGAGATGGAGGTGCGGCGCCAGAGGGAGCTGCAGGCCCGTCGTTATGCCTGACCACAACCACAAGTCGTCGGAGGGAAACTAGTATACCCATCTATCTATCTGGCTTTGGCAAGTGAAGTGGGGTTAGGTGATGACTTGACTTGTTGACTTCGATGAAATCCTTCCCTGGAGCTTTCGTTTATCTTATCAATGTATGGACAGTAACACGAGGGAGACGTTAACTGAGTAGTGAAATCAAACAAAGACACTCTTTCCTCTAGTTGTAATGTACCCCAAGCATCATCCCAAGCAACTACCTTGGATAATGCCTAGATAGAGCTAGGATTTTTATCCACCCTTAGACGCTGGGGTCAGACAGGTAAGCAGGACTCGAACTGTAAACTTCCCACTTGCGATCAGACTACCGGGGCTGGTCAACTACCTCTCGCTATGATGCCAGAAATGAGTTACAGTAGTTGGTTCAGGGCATCAGCTGGTAAGTCACGAATTCTCTTAAGGTCTGTCTTATTGGTCTTTCTCTCACCATGCATGACGCGAATCACATATTACATCTATTTCCCGGCCTCTACCACTACGCTGCTTTGAGAAACTGGCGCATGGTCTTTTTATCAGTTTCATCGATAACACGCAGAAAACCTGGGGCAAGATCGTACTTTGCAGATGTTATCGGCTTCATCAATGATCAGCCGCTTGACCACTCGCTTCGGCCGCTTAATGCCTGAGGCACCCATGCCGACACCTAAGAACACCTCAACCGAGGGATATAGTTATAGCTAGTGCTACGTATGACGCTTAGACATGTATTGACTATCACCAGCTCGTCCATGTTCTGTATGCCCGGTCGGTCGTATAAGGAGACACATATGTGGTAGAACTAACCCCGTGACTGGTAAGTTTGTTTGATTCCTGTGCTTGGCGCGATGACATATCGAGCCCCCTTGCTTTCGCCAACGCACACCCTCAGCCTTCTCATTCCCTTAACCCTCGTATAGCTCAGCAAAGCATCGGCAAGTTCCCGATATTATAAGCTTGCGAGATTTTACTTTTGTCTGCCAGTTCTTTCCTCTCCCTCCCCCCGAAAATGCCTATCAGCAAAACTACACAGCAAAACCTGTGTACCGCCCGGCGCATTCAGCTCGCCATGGCCCTCGGATACTCTGGGCTCGGCGCATGGTATGTGCACCCCGTGAAAACTCCCCACCTGACTGCCCATGCATTTCATGAGTTTGTATGCTCACCCAACACCTTACCCTTCCACGAAAAGGTGCCTCCTCCACCCAACCTCCGCAATTCGCCTCAGCCTCAGCCCGCAATACATCACGCTCGACCGCGCCCCAGTCCTCATAATGCGATGTTTCGGAGCGCAAGCGATGACATGCGGCCTTCTGCTTGGCGTCGCCGACATGACCCGGAGGAGCTTTCTGGCGTTTGGAGCGGCGATGGTTCCGTATCTGGGTTTTAATGCGTGGTTTGGGGTGGGACCGGGACGGGGGGTGTTTACGCCGTGGCTTTGGTTGGATTTCGTCGGCAATGTTGGGTTCTTTGTTGGGTCTCTGTGGTGTGCGCGTTTAGTTAAGGAGGTGGAAGATGTGCAGAAGAAGGAGTGATTGGCTAGATGAATTGGAGCTTTGAAGGCTCAAGCAGTGGTCAATGTATCCCAGCACCAGAATGTATACTTCTCCCATAATTTCCTTTTGATGCAGTGTCTGGACAATCCAACCAGACGGCACTGGTAGTAGATTTATGTACTTTGGAGGTGATAGGCTCAGTTTCTCCCACGTCAAACGCTACATGGCCCGTTCCCGATGACTCGTGGGTAGATCCGAGGGGTATTGGTAGAATGCGAGTTTGCATAACGGAAACGGACAATGACTTGCATCGGGATCGGTGGGATCGGCAGACAGCCATCCCATCCCATGTGGCATGCAATGCACGCGTCCAGCCCTGCACGACGCCGACGGGATAGTACTGCATGTGGCTCTCCGGACCCGCCAGCATGTCGCCGTCATGTTTTGGATCGAGTTGGGTTTTCCGCAGGACTCCGGCAGGAAACCCCCCGCTTTAGCATTCATTGCCGGTCGTGTACATACATTGGCTTTCTTTGTCCCGTACGGAGCACACGAGCCGACGAGATGTTTCCGTAGACAGGTAGGTCATGGCTGTCTGGGCAAAGACCACTGCCCAAATTCCGAGCCCAGCCAAGATTGAACGCATGTTCGCCGCTGCGGCGTATAACCGACTAGCTTATTCTGCTGCAATGCATGATATGATATTTGCTGAGATATAAATTGGCAGGCCGTCAACGGCGGCAAACAAGCGAAACCCACCACGGAGTAGGCGGGTGAGCCGTAGAAATGGCTCGCTCACACGACTACCCACTGGATGTGAGCACTCGGGGGTCGGCTCAAGGGGGAGGAACAAGAGATTGGATGATTGTATCAGGGATAAATTTAACAGCTAAATAACATGGCACAGCAAACGGCGCTGTGGTCAAAGTAAATAGTTCTGAACAAGTGCAATAGAAATTATCCAACCTAAGATCCAAGCTTTCAGCTCCGTGGCTACATAACTTACTCATTTAGGCGGAGTAACAGTTTCATGTCCATTTATGAGAGGCTCGACTTTCTGCGCCTCCTCATCAGCGGAATTACTCTTTCTCTTTCCTAATCTCTGCCGGAGTCTATCCGCCTTTGATTGGTATACAGCCTCGACCCTCGTCCTTAGATCCGCGACTGAGGTGCTTCCGGGAGTGTTTGTAGCTTGCGAGCGGGGCATATGCAGGGCGTGAAAGCGCACTGTAAGACTATTCATAGACCCAAGGACCTGCGAGCGGAATGCGTAGAGGATAAGCGGTATCCAAATCACGGCCGACACTCCGACTGTGATGGAATGAGTTAGTGTGTTTCGCGAATAGAGCATGCATGCCGGAACGACAATTAATGGATGAACCTGCACGTACAGATTATCGGAAAGACCCAGCCTGGTGTATACTGCAGATCACCCGAGCGATTGTGCGGGAAGGCTGTGATGTCGACTGCAAACAGAGACACGAGGAAGGACATTGGTAACTGTGCGTTGGGTCCAGTTAGGGCTAGTTGAAGTTGTTTCAGAGCGAGAAATGGTGATGGTAGTTCGACGCTGGTAGTATCCACTTACAAAGATAATAGTCGCGACGGTGAACGCCATGAGGATCCTTCCTTGCTGAATTGTCTCCTCGGACTGGGTGAGAGCGATGACGTTTTGCTCCAGCGTCAAGGTTGCTTCAACCTGGGATGGGTGAGCAATTGGCTCATAATGACCGATTTGGGCGAGGCAGATTATCCTGAAAGCTGACTTACTGCCTTGTACACTCGCTGCGTAGCCTGGTCCATCTCCTCTAGGTCACTGATAATGCGAGCTGCAGAGCAATCCTTCTCCTCAAGCCCACGCTGAACGACCACTTGGTCACTGACAATGGCCTTGATCATGTTGAGCTCATCACGCATATCCTTTACATGGCCGAGCAGGCCAGCGGTCTGCTGTACATAGATGTCCTTGACGCTGCTAAAGTCCTCGTGTTGGTGGTCCAGTCGAGCCTGTGCTTTGGTAAGGCCCTTGTCGCTAAACTGCTTGAACAGCCCGGCTTCTTCTACTGCCTGTTAGGGAGGATCAGCCATGCCATCGGGAAAACAGAACAGCGAGGGCGCAGAGGGGGGCAACAAACCGCTCGATTGACAGAATCTGAAAAGAATTGCTGAATGGACCAGGGGACGGGATTGGGAATTGGTGTTCCATCGGCTGGTGAGTACTTCCTCCGGCTATAAAACTGAACGCATGTGTCGACGATGAATTTGCTGAGCTCGAGCGGCGTACTGGGCTGCGAGCGCCTGTTCTCCCCGTGTCCAAGTTCTGTCAGGCGATCCAAAACACTGCCATGAACGACATTCGACCGGTTGTCTGCCCGATGAGTTGATGAGGTGATGACGGTTTCTGCAGTGGATATAAAATGTGTGAGTCTTTATGGATTTCCCATATTAGCAACCAGGAATTGCCTTACTGTCGTCAACGATCCAAAGCCAAAGCTGCTCAACACCAATCAAATCCCACGATATGGCCTCCTCCATATCGTCATTGAAGAGCCGTCTCGTCACGACTTGATCTTTGTTACGACGTTCGCGCTCTTTGTCCACGTCGTCCGAAGTGAATTGGTAGTATGACTCGTCCAGCGTCCGAAATCGATGTATAGCGGTCTTGCTGTAGGTGCTCAGCAAAGCGTCATAGTTGCTCGTCTGCTGCGGTGGGTATGTGGCGAAAGTGAGATATGGCATCTTTCTCGCGGTTATTTACCAACGCGATGGAGCCAAGCTATTATTGTATGGTACTCACGTATAGGGCTATGCGAGGAACACTGTCGTCTCCCTCCGCGTTCTGGGTCTGTAGAGGAATTTGAGTCTTGGTAGTACAGCGAGGATTGACTCAACCTACCACGCATTCAGGCTTCATGAACCGGAACCGAGAGGACGTATCAGGGACTTGATGCCAGCTCCTTCGGAAGAACTTGTTCAAGTCGCCATAAATCCGGTCAGTGTCGTCGGTCTTCTTTTCAAAGTAGATTCGGGACATCAAGTCCTACAGATTCCATTAGAAAGCTTCGGAACCAATAAACCACGACAACTGACGTTCATCCATTGCATCTGCGTATGGTCAGCCTGAGAAGAATAGCCACCTTGGAGGGAAACTGACATTGTTCGCCGGCAGGTGAATCCACCTGACTTTGAAATCGGTGGGTGAAAAGACGTTCCCACTCCCCAAGTGGTGACTTTGCGCCTTCATTGTCTCTTGCGCAGCAGCCATCAGCTTTGTCGGGCCCTTATCTGGGTCGTAAATAACCTCCTTTACCCCCCGCTCTCGTCTCAAGAAGCCGGACGACGTTTCCTTTGCGTAAAAGTCAACCACCGCGGCATCAAACGCGCTGATATCAACATCTGCACCGAGCACCGGCATCTCACACGGCTGGATAGACACAGTGGTTGGGACAATCGGCGGGTTGCGAAGGAGATCGAGGATCGTCTCGTAATTGTCACGCTCGGCGGCAGACCCGGTTGGTTGCTCCTTCCTCCGATTATCAACATCCTTGAGCACCTTCCGATCGAGATGCTTGGTGGCGTTGGCCTTGATCTGCGGATTCTTGCTGCGTTGCACGTCTGCGCTTTTCATGCTTGACAGTATCCGAGATGCTGCCGCCTCGACGGACTTTCTCTCTTTGTCGGCGTTTGTGTCCGAAGCACTGCTGTGCAGGATTTTGCAGACGAGCTCCAGATCTGCGTTCCAGGCAGCCCAGCACAGCGCGCTTTTCCTGTGTGTATCAGGAACATTCTTCTTCGTCATCAAGTGGCCCTTTTGAGCCAGCATCACAAACAACTCGTGTCTTTCACCGTCGTCGGCCGCCCACGCGAGGGTGTCCCGCTCCGTGTCTGTCCCATCGAGGCCAAAGTCTGCCGCTGAGACCTTTTCAAGCACGGCGCGCAGCATATTGCCATCTCTCGATTTCGCGGCGTAATAAAGTGCGGTGTGGCTGCCAGCGTCTCGCCTATTTATGTCAGGTTGGCCCATGCGCGCTACAAGTTGCTGGAGACACTTGGTATTGGCCTGCTTTGCTGCCAGTAGTAGTGGTGTGTCTCCGGTCGACGTGGTATTGGCGATGTCTGTGGTGTGCTGCAATAGAAGTTCCACAACTCGATGATGCTGCGAGATAGGTTCGTGATAGGAGTCTGGCTTTACATCGTCGTCTTCAAAGTCAAGTCGCTTCGCATCTACATCTTTGTGGAAACTGGCCTTGTGCAGGGCGGTCCAGCCCTCGTTGTCACCAACGTCCAGTCTGCCGCTATGCTGGTCCAACAACGCCCTCACTGCATCTTCATACCCCTGTTGGCTGGCCAGGTGCAATGGAGTGCACCCGTCCTGGTTTCTTACACTCCTGTCAGCATTGTGGCTCAGAAGAAGCGTCACCAAGTTGGCATGGCCACCGTGGCTGGCCCAGTGTAGTGCGGTCCACTGCTCGTTATTGGCGACGTTGACATCGGCCTGGTGGTTAACGAGGAGTTCCTTACTGATCCCGTAATGACCCCACTTGCAGGCCCCCATCAAGGGTGTCCACCCATTATCATCTGGCAGGTTGACCTGTGCCCCTTTGGCGAGTAATAGGTCCACCACTGCCGCGTGGCCATAGCGACTCGCAGCTCTCAGTGGCGTCCAATTCTCGTTATCCGCCCTGTTGATGTCTATTGTCTGGTCCGTTAGTAGAAATTTGACGGCCTCTTCTTGGCCGTGTCGAGACGCCGCAAACAGAGCCGTCCAACCTGTGCTATCCCGCCCGTTGATATCTGTTCTCTTGTCGGCTACTAGGACTTTGATTGCCTCCATGTGGCCCTTCTGGCATGCCACGGTCAGGGGCATCCATCCAGAATTGCTGGAGATGTCGATTGCTGCACCTTTGGCTAGGAGCTTTGATATTATGCTGGCTTGGCCCGTTTCAGCGGCCGTGTTCAAGGGTGTCCAGCCCTCCTCATCTTTTGCATCGATCTCAACATCCTCCCTGTTCAGGAGAAGCGACACCGTCTCTTCATAGCCGTAGTTACAGGCAGTGGCTAGAGGACTCCAATCAAAGCCATTGACGAGGTTGATATCCGCGCCCGCTGCCAGCAACATCTCTACGATATTGGTATACCCGTGCATGGCAGCGGTATTCAAGGGTGTCCAGCCCGCGTCATCCCTCTTGTCAACGTCTATCCTGGGGTCCGCCAGCAAGAGTGATACTACCTTGACTTGACGGCAATTACATGCCACTCCCAGGGGGGTATCGCCCTCTTGGCCGCACTTCCTGTTCAGGTCGGCGCCGCTTTCCAGAAGCAGTTTTACGATTTCCACAAGTCCGTGCTCGCACGCATGGCACAGCGCACTGTGCCCACTATCGTGTGTTTCAATAACACCTACCCCATTCTCAAGCAATGCCCTTGCGAGATCAGCTCTCCTCTCGGTCAAAGCCAGAGACAGCGCAGCATGCTCCGCCTTGTCACCTCGTTCGTCGCGGCCGCGCTTCATATGCGTGAAGACCTTGACCAAAATTTCCGACGTGGTATCGAAGTTTGCGACTAGTGATTGCAGGAGCGCCCGTTTCTGTTTCCGCAGGAAAATGTGCGTGGCCGCGCCAGTTAGATCGAGTTCAAGGAGTCTGGCGGGATTCGTTTTGGCGGCGTCGAGAATCGCAGTTTCCAGCTCGGGATCTGGATCTGGCTCTGGCTCTGCCGACCTTGTCGAGTCTCTTCCGCCGTGGGAATCGCCTGATTGCGCATCATGGTGGGTTTCGGCTTCGGCTTCGGCTTCAGCCTCGCGATGCGAAGATCCTCCATTCCCGTCAACGTGCGCGTCGATCACCTCAATTTGTCGCAGGAGGGCGGCTTCCTCATCCATAGTATCATCTGCAGTTTCTTGCTCTGTGTTTGGCATCGCTGTCGACGAGTGTCACTGCGGAATCGAGTGCGAGGAGGTCGTGGGATGGGGGCGGGGTCGGCGCTTCGCTCAGCTGAGATGCGACCAGCCACCTGGCGCTAGCTTCTGCATGCATGGCGCTTACTTGTTTCGAACTTGATTGGATTGTTTTTCTTTTTTTCTTCGCTCAGCCCATCAGGTTGGTCAGCGATCCTCTGACTTTGTACGGTGTTGTAAACCGACTAATCTATACAGCCACGCGAGGCTGGGCAGCACGGAGTATTAGAAAGATACCCCAAAGCCGTTTTATTGCCCTGCGGATGTAATGTTAGCCATTGGTCCATGAACATTCGGCCAGCAATTGCGACATGCAGTATATATACAGTACGCCAGCTTCGGAAGGAAGATGGAAACTTTTCTACAAACGACTAGGGTACGTGGGTTCCCAATGCTTCCCGCTAGATATTCCGCCCTACTATGACTCTAGGTGTGATTAGACCACCAGATGAGGCTCTGGCAGTTTGCGTTGCTATACTAATCTACTTGGGTATGTGCATCGAGCCATACACCACTTCCTCACCGAGCCGGGTAATACTCTGCATTACCACAAGACGTTTTCCCATAAGGCATCTCTCTCTATTGAAAGCCACGATCGAAGTGATATCCAGCCTCCTGCTGGTCTAGAAAGGATCGGCCGGCCCATCTTCATGAGCTGTTCAACAGCCTGAAAGGCGAAGCTAGCAATCCAGCCGTCTCCAGATCATGTGTAGATAACGGGTCCATCCCCCAGTGGACCACCAGGGTGGGTGCGGACTAGTATGAATACTTCATGATACAGCCAGCGGCTCCGGGAGGGGAGGAGCGGGGGTTGACTGTTTTTCGTTTTCCAAGATAGAGGACTCACAGTGAAGAGTAACCTTGCTATATATGTCCCTACACAGACTTGATTTTCTAGAATCAACGTGACTTTCCTTATTTGGATGAGGCCGCTTTAATGAGGGCGCTCAGGGGTCGCTCACTGAGTATCTCTCATCACCGGTCAAGACTCAGTGAGCGCTCAGGTCCTACTCAGGGCGGGATCAGCCCACTGGCCACCACCGGACGCCAGAGGCCATACGAGCCAACTGCCCAGAGCGATTGTGATGGGGATGCACACCTTATGCACTTCCGGGCAATCGAGCCCGCCTGCTCGTCAATCTGCTTCTTCTCCCACCCAACAAACGTTGCCAGCTGCGCCTAATTTAACGAGAAAGTCAACCATTTGCGAGTGGCCGCCGAAAGCGGCGTACGACAGGGCCGTCTTTCCAGCTATGTCTCGCTGGTGAATATCCATTTCCTGCGATTGAATTAAAAACGCCGCTGATTCCACGTGGCCGGCCTACGTACTTATTTGTAGGCCAGCCGTATGCCCAGCTCAGGTCCAGAGCTTAGCTGCGGGTTTGATCCCCCGTGGCAGCTTCGGACTTGGCTCCCCGCAGGAGCCTCTCCTAACGACAGCTCTCTCAGCGCACGAACTGGGCTACAACAGTAGCTATAAGCTACAGCTATAGTAGAGAGTTGACTTGAGGGTTTGAAATAGGTGTATATATGAATCCTACGCCACTACTTAAACTGGCGGCTGGACGGGAACATATACAATAAGACGATGGAAATCCTTGCTATGGATGCCATTGTCTTCACAA
Organism: Aspergillus pseudodeflectus; assembly: GCF_044049435.1. Classification (NCBI taxonomy): domain Eukaryota; kingdom Fungi; phylum Ascomycota; class Eurotiomycetes; order Eurotiales; family Aspergillaceae; genus Aspergillus; species Aspergillus pseudodeflectus. The sequence goes on along the minus strand of NW_027263797.1, from coordinate 396,329 downwards.
GGGTTTGACTGTATCTGTAAAGGTTTGGACTAGTAACATCAGCCTAAGTCCTAATTTAGAATGGAATGAACGAATCAAATCCTATAGAACCTTTCGAAGTCCACTCAGCTGGATGCTTGCTAGCGACATACATAGCATGAAACTAAGAAAGCATTTATATGCTTTAGGCCTAACGGACATTTCTACTTGTTCTTCGTCTATGAGAGAGCATTAGACGGTGAAAATGATCAAGCGGGGTAGAAGGACCCATTCTGGCTAATGACTCACATAGCCGCATAGACCTTACAAGATTGGTAGATCCCTTTCCTAATGAGGAGTGGTCACTAAAAACAACCAAAACAATGCGCTTAGGCAAGGCTCCTCTCCATAAATTAAGATCTCGTTCAAGTGATTCTACATACTCTGTGGTAAGGATAAATAATCGTACCCCATGTCATGATGCTTCTAGCACCTTCCCATTGATTAGTCTACTTTCACCGTTTAGTATTGGAAAGATAGAGAGTTCTGAAGCCTTATTGTGTCTGACTTTAGGCCTAGCCGTAAGCAGGTAGGCCTAGACTATACACTGTAAACTACCCTTTTCTGCCCTACTCCCGCCAAGCCGCATCGATGATCTCCCTGACCGTGCGCGCCTTGATTTCGGGGAACTCCTCATTCAGAGTGTGGGCGGGCTTGAGGTCGAAGAGGCCCTTTTCAAAGAAGATACCAAACGCGGCGAAGAAGCCTTGTAGCATCGCCTTCGGGAAGAAGGGGTAAATAGCCGGGTGAGACGGCAGCTCAGTGATCTCGCCCTTACTGAGCTTCTCGATAGAGTCGGTTCCCACGGTGAACTTGTTGCCCTTGGCTTCTTCGGCAACGGCGATGAATTCGTTCCAGGTCACCTTGCCGCCGATGATATAGGCCTCCTTCTCCCAAGTGGACTTTTGCACGTAGGCGGCCACGAACTTGCCAATGTCCCAAGTATGCGTGAACACGACGGGGACGTCCCCAGAGCCAGGGATGGCGGCAAAGTTGTTGGCAATGTCGGCGACGAGGACCAGGGGGGGCATGTACGACTGGACCTTGGGCACGGCGAAGTAGTCAATGAAGTAGCCGGTGAAGATACTGGTAAACTCGAGAGAGGAGGCCTCGAGCGCGGCGAGGGTGTCGATCTTGTTCTTGGCAGGCGGGAAAATGGCGGCCATGCTGTTGCTGGCGTGAGCAAGTGTAGGCCGTGGAGATGGGGTCATGCCCGATAAAGGTCCGTAAATTGCTTACCTCTCTTGGTCTGGGACGGCCCAGATACTAGGAATGAATCTCTTGGTGGTGGATGACTTGTCAGCCGCCGCGATGAGAGCGAGATCGGGAGAAACAGGCGCGGCCGAGGTCAGGGTCGAGATGACGGTGTCGACCTTGTTCTTCTCGAGGACCGTGGTGATACTAGGGACATCGTCGTAGTTGATTACGATGATTTTGCCGCCAATTTCCTTCTCCCTGTCTTCCGAATCCTACGCGTGACACGAGCAAGGTCAGGTCTGCAAGCGGCTCAAGGAGAGTTGACGGGACGAGTGTGCCGACTTATCTGTCGAGCCAGCACGAGCACCGTGATCTTGCCGGTGGCGTTGAGAGCGTCAACGACGGCGCGGCCCAGGTTGCCAGTGCCTCCGGCTACAGCAATGACGGACATGATGAGTGTTGAAGAAGGGGCAAGATGGGGATGGATAAGTCAGAGATGGAGCGACGAGGTGGGTAGTCAATGTTGTTTGATTGAGACTTGAATACAGGGCTGCTGGAATAGAGGCGCGATCCACGACTTCTTATAAACATTTCCGCCCTTTCTAGACGCCCGGTCACCATTGGAAGCGTTCGGCTCTCCATAGGCGCTGTCATCGCTGTTGATTGCATGGCTCTTGGTTGTCGTGTGCTGGGAGCATTAATAATGCCTAGAGAGCTCCGGGTGCAAAATGCATCCGCCATATGGTCGTTTGCGGGGAGCATTAATAAGAGCTTCGGGTACAGAATATATCCGCCAGATAGTCGGTACGGGGAGCATTAATAATGCCTAGAGAGCTACGGGTGCAGAATGCATCCGCCAGCTTACCAGTACAGGGAAGGCCGAGGCAGGGTAAATTGACTCCATGCCTGACACGCTGCCTCTGTCCTTGGAGATACTCACACACGCATTTTATCGTTTGAGCTATAGAGTAACGTCGCTCTAGACTTCTAACGGAGTTTTATGACGCTGTATAGAATTGAATTCGCACGGAGGGTAAGCGCTCCTTTCGGTCTCGGTGTATACGGCTTCCCCTCGATATGATTACCAGCATTCGAAATTGTCCGAACACTGAAGTTGATCGCTGATCTTTAAAAACAACTCCACGCTGTGCTAATCTGTACCGTGATATGTCAACGTATTTCTACACGACAGTGAAATATAAAATCATACCCCTTCCCTTTTTCTCAGGATTGCAATACCTCACTTCCACTGTCGTCACGTCTTACCCTTTTCAACTCAAAACATTATTCCAATGGCTCCAGTCATTAAGAATGTTGCCCTTGCTGGAGTGAGTGCCATTTATGCCGACTTCTAATTGGCGACGTTCTTTCACGAACGTATTGCCAAATTTTGGATATGTTGCCCTAAACATTGGATTCACAGGCAACTGGTCGACTAGGATCGCGCATCTTGACAGCTCTCATCAACCTCGAACAATTCAATATCACTGTATTGACCCGTAACGCTTCTACTGTTACTTTCCCAGAGGGAGTCATTGCCAGACAGGTTGACTATACTTCTGTGGAATCTCTCAGTGGTGCAGTACGAGGTCAAGATGCGGTTATTGACTCCACGTATAGCCATGATTCCCAAGGGTCTTGCCGACTACTTGATGCATGCGTTGCGGTCGGAGTTTACCGATACATCCCGCCCGAATTTGGTTTGGATCCTACCAACTCTGACGTTCAAGCACTGCCAATTTTCCAGCGCAAAACTGAAATCGCCAAATACCGGGCCGAGAGGTTGAAAGGTTCGAGCCTTACCTGGACCGCCGTAGCATGTGGAGCCTTCTTGGAAGCCATTGAGGACGGGTTTTTCGGCATCAACCCCCAAACCAAACGAATTGAATGGTATGGAGAAAATGGGCATGTTGTTGCCCCTTTCTCTACGTTGGAGGCCGTTGGAAAAGCAACTGCCCAGGTCCTTCTACACCCAGAAGAGACAGCCAACCGAGTTGTGTATATCTCGTCTGTTGACATTGATCAAAGGCGCCTGGCAGAACTGGCAAAGGAGGCTCTTGGAGACGATGGATGGGAAGACTTTATCCTCAATATTGAAGAAAACTACAAGTGGGCTTTGGGCAAACTGCAAAAGGGCGAGGTTGACATAGAGGTCTTGCTAACGACACTGCGATGGTTAATAACATCTAAAGCTCACACGTATACTTGGGCGGAAAACGATAACGGCTTGCTTGGAGTGGAAAGCCTTTCAGATGGCCAGGTTAAAGAGTTTATTCGAAAGGCTGCTGAAGGAGTTTAGTCTCATAGCTAAACGGGTTTGGTTCGGACCAAATGCTCGCACAAGGATTCATAGTTCTCTTTAAATTCGTATCGTTGATGAATTCAGGTTCGGGAGTTGCTTCATTGCGTTCTCGTACTACATTCTTGAGGACCGGTGCAAGCTTTGTGAATTGCTGGTCGAAATAAACTAGAAGGGTTCTGTCTGTAAAGCCTGAGGGCTTGTACATCATGGTTAGAGTGTGCGTGATAGACAGTGGCGGCCCTCAAATGTCATCGCGCTATGGGCTTCAGTGTTCTATGACGTGTTGTTATGAGTGAACTAGAGACAGGACGTGTCCTGGGGATTTGGGAAACATATCCTTGTCGGCATTGGTATCTTATCGCGGATGGGTACCTTCAAGCAATGCTATAGCCGCACGCATTGATGCTGCGGAAGAGAAGGCTACTACGTCGAGTAGTGGTTGATCAATGTCATCTTTCATTCACAGCTAGCGATTACCGGCCGAAACTGAGGCAGCTGGGCCATCTGCCGGTGTTGCGGTGCCCAATGATATTGCTGACGGCGACACTCCCCCCCGTTTGGCTGAACAAACTGCGACGCACAAAGGCTGTCAACTAATAAACGCAGGTCCAGACTAAGCTCATGTATCATTCAACCGTCTAATAACGTATTCTCGTCTTGGGCGAAGCGCAAGGTGTTATGTTCGCTGCTAGCATTGGATTTACAGGCTTCGTGGTGGCGGCTGGGCTATGCCGGAGGAGGATGAATTGTCAAAGCCTGCGGTGGCCTCACAACGTTTGACCTCAGCAATGAATGAGTTCCATCCTAGGGGAAGTGTGCATGCTTTTACTGCGATGGCTGAAGCTGCTTTATAGTCTATTAAGTCTTGGCAGGAAGGATCCCTGACGACTACATATCTCCTAGTTAAAGGGATGTCCAGAGTAGGTTGCTACGCGGAAATCGAGTATTAACTCACCATAAAGTGCTCTCAGAAGGATATATACACTTTCACCTCTGATCAATAGGCGCGCCCCTCTAACTTCTGACATGGAGAAACGAAGTGCACTAGGCATATCCCAAGCATGCAAACTAGCCGTTGCTCTTAGCTATTTTCCCCTTGCCAGATTAATGGGCTCGGCCCGTATATGCACTGGCAATACCTAGGGACTGGTTTCTTAAATAATAAAAAAAAAAAAAACCTTTCGTGGTTAGACCCGCATACTATACAGTATATAATATCCCTATCATTTTCTAGGAAGTAGTATGCGATCATCCAGCGGATCGCCTCTACCAAGTGTGACGTGACAGGAAAGACAACTGCGCCTTTTGGGCGCTAATAGTGCTCTTCACCGTCTGGAACGTACAAAGTCAAGTCAAATACACTTCACGCAATATCGGTGCCCTGTTCAGATTTTGACCAACGGGCGACAAAAGAAGGTCATGGTCCACTGTACCCCATCAGAATATTGATACAAAGATATATAGTGGTATATCCCTGCCAGCGACCACATTGAGAAATTTGGTGTTTTTTCTTCTAATACCTACACTGAAGATCTCGTAGTATTGTTCTTTCGGTCCCGCTGTTTTGTATTATAGAGGAGTTGCTCTTTGCTCTCTTTGTTGTGGTGCACCACTCCAGACAGATCTTTTGACGTTGAGCCCACATCGTTCCAGCAAGAATCCAAGATTCAGAGTATTTGCAGTGATATGTTCTTACCTGTCACTGAGCCTGCTGTCAGCTGTCAGATGCGATGTATTCAAGGCCTAAATATCCGACGGGCATGGATATATATGCGGCATCGCAGACAGCAAAAAAAGCACCGAAATCCATTCGCTCAGAATCCTCCGTCCTACGACCACTGGGCAAAAATAAGCCCTCCAAACCCCAAACTTGGGCCACGCTAGGCATGCTTGCTTTTTCTGCGGTGGGGAAGAATGCCACGACGAGATCGAGGCTTCGAGCGGGGCGGGGCTGTCTTTTCGTGTAGACTCGGACTCAGATTTCAGTAAGCCTGAGGTAACCGGATGGGAGCTCCTCTCACGCCAACGCCCTCGTAAAGTAATAATAAGAGTCGGGTTGCCGAATGAATATCGGCCGGTGCGGCTCACCCAGCTCGGGCGGGAAAAGAAGACAGTTGATGTGTCGATCGATACATCACATTTCTCGCTCCAACGGTTCGACCCCAGATCGGCGGACACGGATCGCCCCACGAGCGATGGACACGAGGGCTTTTGTGCCGAGCGATGGACTACTGGGGGATCTTCTTGGGAATGCCTTCACTTGCAGCTTGAAGAACGAGGATGAGCGGATTTTACAACTCGCGAGGTCTGCCTTGGCCAATGCGCTGTCCTTGGAGATACTCAACCTCGTACTGGTGGTACGCAGTGGACAAGTGGACACTCTGGGCAGGACTAGCAACAGGCTGCAGATAGAGGAGCTCCATCCCTGTCCCCTGGTTCAATTTCGGGTTCCTTGGCCTTCTTCGAGCTTCCTCCGACAAAATCGAAGTTACTGACACATGCAATTCCAAATTTCAGGTCGCCGACTCGCCTGTTTCATCTCGTTTTCCAGCAACGAGTCGGTGGAGCCTCGAGTGCGGCCTCGACGCCTCCAAATGGACTCGCACAGCTCGGCCAGAAACACCCGAGGTTAGGTCGAGGCGCTAAGGGACGCACCAGCTCAAACTTGGCCAACCGAGTCATGATCCCAGTCTTTAGAGTTCGATTTCAGTGGGGCCAGAGGGCCCAAGCGACAATTCGAGCCGACGAGGCCGGTGGGCGACGGAGTCGACTTGCCCTGATGGAAGAGGATTCCGTTTGGAATAGAGGTTGCGGAAGGTGATGCCGAGTCGTGCTATCTCGAGATATCCCTCAGGAGGGAGCTGGTGAGGCATTGAACGCCAATTGTATCATGTATACATACTCTGCTCTCGGAAGAAAGCCATTATCGTGCGCCGGCGCCACCCCCTTTCGCCGCCGCGGCACACGATCTGGTATCGACCGTGACCAATGGCCTGCATCGAGGCAGATGAGGCATCGGGGGTTCCAACTCAAAATCGAGATCTGGTTGGCCACGTGGATCTAGCCCCTTGTGGTTTCATCTGCGATATCCTGATTCCTGATCCCTGATATTATTTACTGTCACTGAATCCTGATCCTGCGCCCACACACCCCCCGCATTCCCTGCTCTCTCTCTTTCTTCCCTTCTCCTCCTGATTTTGATCGCAAACTGACCTCAATTCGACCATCTCCCACAACGCAATCATGCCGGCGCCGGCGGAGGAAGCAATTCGCGCGGTCTCCGCGATGGCCACGCAACTCGGCAACCAGATCTCCGTGCACATGCTCAACTACATCAGCACGACAAAAGACCTCCCAAGCGGCTTCCGCGAGCTGTCCCACACCTTCCTCGACACCTGCCGGACCCTCTGGGCGATCGAAGCAGGCGTCACCGAGCTCGCATCCGCGAACCGCGCCCTCCCCGAGGTGATCATCACCGAAGTCGAGAAGAAATTTGTCGCCGCATACGCCGACTTTCAACAGCTCGAGAAACTCATCCTCAAACTCGTCCAGTACGAACACCGTGGGACATGGGGGAAACTACAGCGCGGGCTACATCGCCCGAACCAGGAACTGCATCGCATCCACGATAGCCTGAAGAAGACGAATGAAACCTTGCAAATATCCGGGATGGCATTCCACTGGTCGCTCGGCGAGGCGCGTCCCGAGGAGTCTGTCGGGATAGGATACGCGAGTCTGGCTGCTGCCCTGGATCGCATTGCAAAGGGCCGCTCGGCGATGGCGATCGACAAGGTGAACCCCATTGAGCTGGATCGCTCAGCGCGGTCGCAGTCGCCCTCGCACATGCAGTCATCCAACTCGCTGCGTTCGTCGAATTCGTCGCCGTCTGTTCCACCCAAGGACTCGGTTGGTTCACCCAACCGGGCGCGGTATGCGCCGGTCGAGGAGCGCGAGAGTCTGTCGCAGGAGGATCCCCAAAGTCTTGCGGACGACATGTCTTCCATCTTGTCGCTGAACACGTTCCTGGTCTCCGGTCGCGAGGGTGAAAAGTTTGGATCGATTGATCATCGCTCCGCGCCGCCTCGAACAACGAGCAGACCGGCTGTGACCACGAGCTCCGTTTCGGACGTCTACACGCGACAGAATGGCGATTCCAGTCCCCTTCGGTCGTCGCCCAGCCAGTCCGGTCGGCCGATAGCGGACTCGTTGCCTCGAGCGCAGGTTGACGGGCACATTCCGCGCAACAGTCTCACCTTTGCCATTCGAGGCCGCAATTACGCGCGGCTGGAGCAGCTGCTGAACAGTGGAGTGTCACCAGATACGCAGGATGATATTCATCCGCTGGTGGAAGCCGTGAGTCAACGCGACATGGAGAGTATGCGCCTCCTGCTCTTCTACAAGGCGGACCCCGACCTCCCCAATGCGCAGGGCAAGACGCCCCTTCTTCTCGCTGTCGAGCAGTCATATCTGGAAGAAGCAGTCCTGCTGTTGAAATTCGGGGCCGACGCCAACTATCGCTCAAACGCAGAACACGACTCCCCTCTGCAATGCGCCATCGCGAACAAAAACACCGACATGACAAGGACTCTCCTCGCCCACGGCGCGAACCCGAACCAAGAAACACGCAGCGAAACAACCCTCCTCATCCAAGCCATCCGTGACCGAGCACCAGCACCGTTGATAGCCCTCCTTCTAGAAGGAGGCTGCGATGCAAACCGCAAAGACAATTTCGGCAAAACGGCCCTCTGCGAAGCAGTCCAGAGCAACCAGCCCAACCTGGTAACAACCCTACTCGACCACGCCGCGAACCCCAACCTGCCCGGCCCCGAACACGCCCTCTGGTCCGCCGTCTACCGCCCCGACTGCCTCCGCATCCTCCTCGCGCGCGGCGCAGACATCCACAAGGCGCCCGGACTCATGGAACAAGCGACGAGCGTAAACAGCATCGACGCCGTCCGGGTCCTTCTCGACGCGGGCGTCGACCCGAATCTGAAAAAGGACGGAATCTACACGCCCCTTTGCTCGGCCATCCGCGACGATAGACCGGATATCATCGCCCTCCTCCTCTCGCACCCGACACACAAGGCTGATCCAAACCTCATGGCCTCAGAATACCCGGCGTGGAAATGCATTACGCACAACAGGCTGCACTTCCTCCCGGATCTTCTCGCCGCGGGCGCGGACCTGCACACGCCCCCCGGAATAGCAGAGTGCGCGGTTGAGCACAATAACATGAAGGCACTCACCTGGCTCGTCGAGCACGGGCGCGTGAACCTAAACGACCGGAACAGCCTAGGCCACACGGCGCTGACGACAGCCATCCGCGAGGATAAACCCGACACGGTAAAATGGCTCCTCGCGCACGGCGCAGACGCGAATCTCCGCGGGCAGGATTGGCCTATCTATATGGCGACCAAGTCACCCGCCCTCCTCCGGTTGTTATTACCATCGATCAAATCGCTTGCGGCGCACAAGGGCGTTGTTGAGAAAGCCGTACATGCGAACCAGCTCGAGAGTATAAAACTGCTCCTAGCAGCAGGCGCAAGTCCCGAGTGGAAAAACGGCGGCGTCTTCTCGCCTCTCACAACCGCGCTCCGAGAACGACACACGGAGATTGTCTCGTACCTCCTCGAGTCGAAATCCAACGGCGGGGCGGGTGCAGACCCCAATGCCCCCGGTGAGCATTTACCGCTGGTAAAAGCCATCCGGCGGTGTCCCGAGAACGGGGATTTCTCGATGATTGAACTCTTGTTGGAGAAGGGGGCGGATCCAAATAAGTGTTATCGCGAGTGGAACGCGATTATGCAGGCGATTGAGAATCGGGATCTGCGGCTGCTAAGGCTTCTTATCGGGAAAGGAGGACCAGTGGATTTCGAGGTAACGGATGATGCTGGGAGGAATGTGCTGGAGATGGCGGAGATGGAGGGGTGGGCGGAGGGGGTACAGGTATTGAAGGAGGGTGGGGGTAAGTAAGTATGTCTGTATGTACGATGGTCGGTGTTGGGGGTCTGCATGGCACTGAAGGTGTTTGTGATGCATCTACGCTGTTTGTTGTATATCCCCTCCTCATTGTTTCTTTTCCTTATTTCTGCCTGTTTGTTCCCTTTTCTCACGCTACAACGCCAGATATCCCTTTAATGTTAGCATCAAGATTGGCCTGATATACATGTACTCTAATGAGAGCTTGCAAATGTGCTTATCTTTGCTTTATATTGTCTTGTCATGCCTAATGTCGGAGTTCTTCCTGGGTTGTCTCGAGCTACATACACGATCATCAGCAAAAGAGCATCATCGGATTTGATTATATACCAGCTTTTCCTGAGCGAGTAAAAGCCCTTGTGAACTCGGCAGAGACCAATATCGTAGGGTATCGCTCGTCCGGCCCCGAGGCCAGCTGCGCATACTCCGTACGGGACATGGACGCGCAGGGGCTAGGGCTACCCATATGGGACCCGTCCGGAGCGATATTTGAAACGAATCTAAATAAACGTGGGGGATCGGGTAAGTCATCCTCTCGCCTACTAGTTACTCGGTCCCTTCCAAACCAAGTCATGCAGAGTGCTCATGCACCACAGTGGCTAAGCCCTTTTCAGAGTCTGCACCTACACTCTCGCAATCCCGAGACGAAACTAACAATACATACATACCTACATTTTTTCTCTTGCATCACCGGATTATTGCATGATTCACGATTACTCAAGACTAGGCTGCCCGGGTTCCATTGGCGCAGGCCGAATCTGCTCAACATGCTACTGGCGTATCTTGATATTTTCTCTTCGAGGTAGACTATGCTTAGCGGATGGGATGTGACGAGCTGGCGGTCCCAGGGACAATGAAGAAGCATCACAGAAGGTGCGATCGCCATATTCGCTTGGCAGATGTGACGAGATGGTCCTCACCCGCCCAGTAACGACCGGACTGACCTCCACATTCCAGGCGCAAAGATGTATAAACCCGGTCGAACGAGCCATCTTCCTCGTCATGAACTTGGCACACACAAGGTACAACAGCAACAGCCATGTCTGCACCGGGCCGGGGGTATGGGAGTCGTGGGTTTATTCTCCGAGGGTCTTGCAGAGGTTCATATCGGGCTGGCCTTCGACAAGAGGGTTTCTGTGGATGGAGGCGTGGTTCATCCGTTGCAGGTTGCCAGTGAGCGTGTGCCTCTTGTCGAGAGTGGGATCGCGCACCCGAGCTTTATTGCCAGTAGTGCTGTGGGCATCGAGGAAGCGCCGGAGTATTATAGGCGGTTGAATTAGTATGAGGACAGTACGGTGGTTATCCGGGTGGGGTAGGGGATGGGAAGACTTTGGGTCTGGGAATGAGTAGTTCAAATCGTGTCGATCTATGTATTGATGGATATGGAGAGAGATGGATGATATTTAAACCATGTACATCAATTGGTAGAGACAACATGCGAGCGTAGGATATAGGTACCTATACAGACTTGATTTTCTAGAATCAACGTTCGGGGCTACAAAGTAGAAATAACAGCAGAGCAAGACAACGGCAACGCAAAGCCCGCATAAAACAGCCAAAAAGGCAAGGCCTTGCTCGCCGATATTAACCCCATACATATCTCCTTAAACGACAGGAAACGATTCGAAGAAGGAGTAGTAAAATCCCATACGTCAAAGCGGTATAGAATGTGGAGAAAAAGACCGCCGGGTCAAGGGCGTTTATCTCATACGGCTTGATCAAGGCGTTGTATGTAATCTGGCGAGGGTTCATCTGCGCTTGCCGAATCTCGGACTGGGATTTCAGACCTGCGTGCCCGGTTCGAGCGCCGAGACGCTGAGCTCGCCGGCGGAGAATAGTATCCGACGAGGTCTCGGGCATGGAGAAAAACATGAGAGCCATGATGGGAGCGGACAACCACAGCAGCTCCCATGAGCTCCATCGCCAACCCTTGGCCTGGACTGCAAAGCCTGCAACAAGTGGGCCAAGCGCCGGACCCGGCATTGCTCCTCCGCCCCACAGAGCAATGACATAGAGCATGGCAGTTGCGCCGTAAAAGTCACCGTAGCTGGCCCCCGGAGTGGCAAGACAAGGTGAACAAAAGAATCCAAGAAGAAATCGTAAAACGAGTATACCACCGATATTATTGACCAGAGACATTGGGACACAAAGAATCGCAAAGAGGATGTAGGTGACGATGTAGGGCAGTGTGCGTCCGACAGCAGGAGCAGGGATTTCCGAAAGAGGCGAAAACAGCACCGGTCCCAGACCATAGGCGAAAACGTACATGGACAAGCCCAAAGAGGCGATAATGTTGCTGACGCCGTAGGTCTCCACGATATCAACTGTTCCGCTGGTATACATCGAGGAGCCAATATAGACGGTGGTGTAGAGGAAAAGTAGCATGGCAACCCAGAGCTTTTTGCCAAATGACCAGTTGTATGGGTTCTCAGGGTCGTCATTGCCATACCAGCTAATGATGACTGTGATGTTGGTATCCTTGCCGGCGGTCTCTATATGCGCGTCGTTTAATGACCGAGGGCATTTAGGCTCGCTGTTCGATGGCCGGCTCGGACTCAGGTATCCAACTGGCAGTTGGAAATCCGGTTCTTCTTCGGGATACCGGGCTAGCTTCCTGCCACTGGCCAGACGCAGACACTGCCCGAAGATCGAGTCACGCAGTAGATCCCACATCTTGACGATAGATATGGGTCGCTGATGAACGACATGGGGGCCGGCCACTCGCTGCCATACTTATATGTTATGGATGATTAGCACACCGGTATTGCGGCTAAAAACAGCGTACTTCTTCTCGCTGTGCCTTATCAAACTATACTAGATGTGTACAGGGCGCAAAGCTAACCTAATTCAGCTAGTTTTGCGCGCAGCAGGGGGTTTCCCATTGCCCAGGTGCCGTTGGCGCTACTGGGACGTCTTACCCCGCCAGGCTCGCACCTCAACTCTACCTCTCACCCCAGCGCACTAAGTCTTCTACAGAGGAGTAATAATGGACTCTGATTGCCACTCCTCTCAGACAAACCTCGAAAAGTATGCCTCCGCAATCCATATCAACTCTGTGAGCTACTACTCGCCATCGCTAACAACGCATCCAGGCGCCACCAAGCTCAAGCCCCTGCTGCTTCCCCGCTGCACTATGAGTCGCGGCCCCCTCTTAGGCCCGAAGATCGGGTGTAAGTCATTCTCGAGACATGCTCTTGTCGGATCCTGGGAAATTGACACTGAGCTTTCTTGCAATGTCCATAGTCCCGGGGCGCCGATTCTCAGCGTGAAACTCTCAACCGACGGGCCTGAGCCCATCGAGCTGCGAAATGTTGACCCGTCCAGCTATCACGGGCACCGCCTTGATGTTAACGTGACGGTCACCTACCACGGTGTCAACGAGAACGGCAACGAAAGGCTGGAAGAAGCGCCGCCAATTATCTTCCACACGTACGCAATAACAGATCCGACCGTAGCCATGTCGTGTTACCGCCAGAGAAACGACAACGAATGGGAGGAGGTCGAGTCTGAAGAGGGTTGTCTGGGCTACGTAGATTTCCCCAATCAACGCGTGCATGTCAGTGACCACGAGGACTTTGTCAGTTTAAAGGCCGGCGAGAGCTGGACGACTGTCTATGCAGTGGCTGATATCAGTTATGCGTTTCCCACCGACGTGGTATCAGGGGATCAGTTTCGGTTTCGGTTTGATGGATGCAGACTGGACTGGTGGGACTGGGGCAGTGTTGAAGACCACGTTGATACTGTGGTGTCCTTGCCCTCATTCGGGACGTATGTTTGTGACCCGCGCGACAATGGGGGGAGGCCGGAAGTCGTGATTCCAGCCTCGAATGACATTCACTTTACATATGTGGCCTAGGTACAGTGACTGAGCCCTACGGTAACCTGCGGGGTCCTGGATTATATGCTGTTGTGGGAGGCTAGAGAGCATTCAGAGACGAATCTCGTTGTCGTTGCGAGGCCGAGTCGGGGCACGGCGTCGCTGGCGCGCGAGGAGGCGCTTGTTGCCATGTGTGAGTCTTAGAGCACATATCCTGTCTTGACATTGTCGGAGTCTTCCCTCTGTCTCCCAACTTGCCTTGCTTCTTTCTCTCTTCCGCCCACCTCTCCCACCTTCCTCCGTCCATGCCCGCGTCTATCCCTGACCCCTCCTGGCTATCTCCATAGGTATGATCCACGCGCGGTGCGCAAAGCCCTCCGCAAGCGAAACTGTCGCATGTTCGGCCTCGGAACCGATGGCTACGATTCCTGCTTCTTAGGCGTCGACAACGACTCGTACTACTCGTACCGTCTTCTCGAGTGGTGGACGTTTGACGACAAGAAAGATATCGTTAGCCTCCTTGGCAAGATCATGCGCGAAGCCGCGGTGTTGGCTCCTACGGGGAATAGATATAAAGGAGCAGGGTCAGACCTGGAGGAGGAGGGTCAATAAATCTCTTGCAGGTTGGAGTGTGGTCTCTGGGTTTTGGTGGGTCGGTACGTTTTCGCTACAGAATTATGTAGATTAGAGGGGGGATGTGGGACAAGCTGAGGTCCACGGACTGAGAAGTAGTTGGGTAGAAGATGGGTCACGTCTACTTTGTCCGTGTGGTTGTGAGCTCAAGGTGGCATACGGCTTACCCTAAGCGTTGTTGTGCTTTGCGTGGCGTTCAGTCTTTTCTGCCTTTTTATATAGTAGCCATGTGCTCAAGCCTGGATGTCTGGCTTGTCTTTTTCGATAGCGAGAGAGAATGACATCACCCATCGTTGTTCATCCATAGATATTGACAGTGCAAGTTGCGTCTTTCTCTTGGATATCGAGCGTTGACAGCGGATAGCATGCGGCTCTGGCTAGTGATGGAGGCTCAAGGAGCACGCGACCAGGACCGAGCCCGCAAAGGCATTGGCCCGCATACCGACTTCTGGCTGTGAGTAATACGGCCCGTATACTGTGTATGTACAGTTATCTTCCCAGGGTTGTTGAAGGCCTTTGGGCTCTTAAAAATGGATTTCTTTGCTGTATATCCTCTGCTGTGGTTACTGCTATTGAAGCCCATACACAGCGAGAGTCAACGCCTTCGTTCTCCTCGAAAAAAAAAGAAAGAGACCACGCCAGTCATAAGGCTCCAGTCGAGAAAGACCACAGGCCATTTCATGTAGCCCCGCAGGACAATTGGCTGCACTGTATTGTTGAAGAGTAGAGTAGGTGTTGAAAAGGGTATCGGGGCAGGTGGAGGGCTAACGCGCGTCGACTCTGCCGCGGAAAAGTGACACGGCCACACGGCTGGATTGCGAGGAAGTCTTGGTGTGAAGGGTGTTTACTATGCCGCGAAGAGGATGGAGGATGGTATGGCGCGAGGAGGTCCCAAGGGGCTGTGTCCTTTGCGTCTCTATACGTGTAGGTCTTTTTGAGCCCTTACAGGGCTTACCATAGGTGTACTTCCGATGTATAGACCTGAGATAGGTTGTATGCTGCAGCAGTAATTGGCTGATAGTTGCCACTTCTCTTGCTTGTTTTGAAAGTGAAGTTGCTATTAACTGCTTCTTTCCAATGTAGGTCAGTTATCTTTGAACATATTTGGTATCTAGTTTACCTCCTTGCTTAGTTACCTTTTGCCTCTGCCAACTCCTTCCATACTTTTCGCTTGTGATTATCCCAAGAGCTCATGGCGCTAAACCAATATATCATAGCCTGACTTTTCCGCCTGCAAACAGCCATCCAAGTCTCAAAGCCTCTATCAACAAGAGATCATCCTAACCGCGACCTAGATGTCGTGGTCTGAAGCTTTTCCCTCTTGACTGCTTGCAGTTTTGCACAAGTGTACAAGTGTATTGTTCATTTTATCCGTGGCGCGGCACTAAACCAGGACACGTTAGGCGCTGACGATTGTCATGCAAAGAGCGGGGCCTTGTATACAACGATTGGCTCCCCCGCTGTCTCAGATAATCTAAGCGGATCCAGCCACGCAAGTCGAGTGGAATGTGGAGATTCGCATCGGGCTTGGCGTGTCAGCCGCGCGACCCCCCTGACTTCACCAAACTTTCAGGTCACTTTTTTTTTTCTCTTCTCTCTTCCCTCTCCTCAACCGCGGAACCCACAGGCGCGATCACGCCATAGCCCTACGGGATGATGTTCTCCCAAGCGCCCCTATGGCTGCTGCTTGCCAGCTACAGCTATACACGCCCAGCACTCGGAGCCCTGATCGAGACTCAATCCGAGGACGATCTGCTCTCCTTCGTGACGGTATTTGCGACACGACGCCGGTAAAAGACATTCTGGATTCCGCGCTGATGGGATTAGTGACCAGCTCCCGAATGTCCGCGCACTGAGATTCGATGTCGACTATACAGATCGCGACCGCGTTAGCCCGGGGTACTGGTTCGTCTCGCCATATGGGCAGATGGATCCCGAGCCGCATACCCAGCGATATACGCCGTATCAGGTTGGGCCGTATATCTATGATGCGGATGGGGTGGGTTCAGTTGAATGGAGCGGCTTCCTTAAAAAGTTGCATGCTAACCAGCTTTATCGCGTAGAACCTCATCTGGGCCGGCTCCCCGCTTTACGAGAATCGCAACGTCTTCGACTTTCGCGCCGTACACAGTATCGGAGACGAACCGCACCTCTCATTTGTCCTCCAACACAATCATGAAGGCGACCTCGGCAGCGGCATGATCATGGGCAACGACTACGAGATCAAGCATCAGATCAAATACCCCACGGATAAAGGCCTGGGCGCATTCGACATCCACGAGTGGAACGTCCTGGACGACGGAAAGACAGGCTTGGGAATCGCCTATCGTATCCACGAGGTCGGCATGGATTCTCTAGGTCGGCCAGCGGAAAAGACACACGTGGCCGCTGCGGGGTTCACCGTGCTGGATCTCGAATCCGGAAAGCTCCTCTGGGACTGGGATGGTGTCGACCAGATTAGTCTGACAGAGAGCTATCGGTACGGGCCTGAGTCCCTGCCTGCAGCCTTCCCCGGGTGGGACTACGTGCACGCCAACTCGATTGACCGAAACGCCGAGGGCAACTATATCATGTCCATGCGATTCACCGACACCATCTACATGATCTCCGGCGTCGACGGGCACATCATGTGGTGACTCGGCGGGAAAACCAGCGACTTCAAGCAGGACTTTATCTTCTCGCGGCAGCACGACGCAAAATTCCTCGAGTCGAACGGGACACACCATGTCATTTCCTTCCTCAACAACGCCTCTGACGAGGAGTGGGCCGGCGAGGTCGTCTCCTCCGTCCTGATCGTCGAACTCGACGCAACCCCCGGTGTAATGACAGCCAAAGTCTTGCGCCGATACAACCGGCCAGACGGACAACTGACGCGCCTCCGCGGAAACGCGCAGCAACTCCCAAACAAAAACATGTTTGTCGGGTGGAGCGAAGCCGGGTATATCAGCGAGTTCGCGGAATCTGGCGAGCTTTTACTGACAGCGCGTTTCGCCTCGTCCCGCTTCAACACCTATCGCGCATACAAGGGCGAGTTCATCGGCCGACCCAAGACACCCCCGGACCTCGTCGCAACCGTCTCGGGGACAAACAAAGTCGACCTCTCGACGACCTTCTACGTAAGCTGGAACGGCGCGACGGAGGTCGCGAGCTGGAGGTTCTACGCGCAGGCGACTGAATACAGCAGCCCAGTTCTTGTCGGCGAGACGCCGCGCGTCGACTTTGAGACCATGTTTATTTCGTCGGGCTTCCTCGACTGGGTGCGCGTCGACGCAGTCGATCGCGACGGGAACGTCCTGGCTTCCTCTGCCGTCCAGCGCACGCAGACGCCCAAGTACTGGCGCTCCGCTGCTTTTGCGTCGCAGGATGATCTCACGCCGACGAACCCCGCGCACCTCGTCTCCGCCGCCGCGACAGCCAACTCGACGTCTGCGGCCTCGGCCTCCAGCGGCTACGCCCCCTCGACAGCGCACCAGCAGGACGTCAAAGAGGTCCTGGCTGTCGCTGATGAAACGTATAACCTCCTGCAGATGATCAGCGGTCTCTTGGTGTTCGTCATGCTGCTTGGGCTTGCGTATGCGGTGTTTGTTAGTGGGTGCTGTGGTGTTTTGCGCAGGCGAGCGAAAGGGAAACAGCCGTATCGGCATAAGGGGGATGAGTATGGCGAGGAGGCGATTGGGTTGAGGTCTGTGCCGCCTCAGTGATACGTGTCGGGCATGTGGCGTGTGGACAGCCGGGTTGGAGCTGCCTTGTTTCTTTAACATTGTATATTTTTCCCTCGATATATATTTACTTAGCGACAATCGGTTGCGGTGTATAATTGCTTGTACTTCTATATTGTTCCAAGACTGGTTTGGAAACCATATCAAGAACAGAGGCAGTTAGTGAGCCCAGTTCTCCGTGTATCCCCGGATTGCGCATCCCCTGTTACTAGATCGAACCTGAGAGGACTATTCTAGAAGGCGCATCCAAGGGTTCTATAGGGTCTTGCCTGAGGAAAAGCGCGTCTTGTGGTACTTCCCCCCTCGCTATACTTCATGTGTACTATGTGCTGGAGTGGTACAAAGGTGACCCTTTTGGTGCAGAGGCAAGGATTCAACAGCTGCCTACGACCGACTGGTAAACTTGGATGTTTTTGCGTTGAATTACTGGCACATGCTTATTGGTCCTTGGTCGAATTTGGTTCCAAGGTCGAGGCAGCTTCTTGGCGAGCCAATACATCGAGCCCCCCCATAAATGACTTCCGTACCTATGATCATTACCTTGGAAGAGGCTTCCCTGCCAACCAAACAACAACCGCTTGGCTTGGCAGGCGCCAAAGATCGTGGGTTGTCGCATGACTGAGACTCATGACATCAACCGAAATCTCCAACAACCGATGTTTCCGTCAATTTGACTCCCTTCATATCTTGTCAAATGCAGGCAACTTCAACGATGGAAGGCAAAAGGAACGTGGAATCTCATACCAAGGCAAGTTTATGTATGCTTATCGCCAATACTATATCCATACTTATCGCTTTCACCTCTTTGTCAGCCGCTCTCTGAGCGCGACAAACATATCCTCAGCATCTACGGAACGGTGCCATCTGGAGGGATCCTCGGACAGCATGCTAAAGTACGTCCGTCTTGTGTGTCATGGCTCACTCTAGTACAGGGCATTCCCTCCGTCATACATAGCTGATGTAAAGATAGCAGCGAGTCTACTTCGACTCGGGCGATTACGCCCTTTCTGCTGCCAAGAGAGAGACTGACAGCGGCGCCATCCATACTGGCACCTCGCATCCTGTCCGCGGCAGCATCTCGCATCCTTACGCGCCGATCCCCAACACCAGTAATGTTGTAACGGGTGCTAATGGTCCTGGCTTTCATGGCAAGGATTATCCTAGCACGGGACTTGTCAGCAGTCCGCTTTCTCAGGAGAGTGATACTACTGCTGAAGATTATTTCGGAGACCAAAGTGAAGTCACTGATTAGCGTGTGATAAAAGTGAAGGTTACTGGAGGGTCAATAACAGATGCGGCCATAAAAGCTTTATCCATAAGTCTTGCAAATTTGTGACAGCGTGATAAGCTATGTGGTGGGAATTATGATATACCATAGCA
The DNA here is from genome assembly GCF_044049435.1 of Aspergillus pseudodeflectus. Lineage (NCBI taxonomy): Eukaryota > Fungi > Ascomycota > Eurotiomycetes > Eurotiales > Aspergillaceae > Aspergillus > Aspergillus pseudodeflectus. The sequence continues at coordinate 377,284 of NW_027263797.1, read as the reverse complement.
CTCAAGATTGCAATTCGTAGGTTTCACACTTATATGTTATAGGACGTTGACCTCTTGCAACAGCCCGGAAATATAATCCGAGGCTCGACTGGGATTTGATGAACCGGCGACGAGAAAAGACCCCATCTCGTATATGAGGTCTAGGCACGTCTCTGGGTATGTATCCCACCCCCGCAGCAGCAAAGACATTGCAATTCCAATGGACATTGTACTCAGTTATGCGATAACACACCCATGTTGAATAACAGCAGTAAGAAACATGGCTGCAGTAGCGAGCTAGGCAAACTGCCTGGAGGCTGGTGTTTATCATGTTACAACCCTGATGGGTATATGAGCCGCCAAATCCTGCGGCTTCTGCGACTGTCCTTCTTTTACCTTGGTACGGCCCTACCAACAGCCTTCAATTCGACCTCAACGTTCTCGAGATCGCCTAAGCCGAGGATACCAACCGGACCCTAAAACCACCTCCAACGCCAAGCCAACCCCAGCGTCCCCATCTCCAGTACGGCAACAAACACTGGCCCCACTCGCGACAACACCCACATCTGCGCCAAACAAGCCAAATGACAAAACACAAGATGATGGCTCCTTCCCCTCGGAACCGTTCCTTCAGATAACATCTGATTTCAACAGATCATGGTCCTTCGCCGACTTCACCGACGACCCATCACTCAACGCCGTCGGGACCTTACAATGCGACATTTTCAGGCGACATTCCTCTTTGAGGAGCTACAGCAGACTGAGACCTACGATATACTAAAGTTACGACAGCTCTGCAAACAGGAGAAGATATCATTCTGGCATTTCGCGCAGGCGGTACCTTCTTTTTCATAGACCGCGAGGATATTGATACTACATCAAACTATACTAGTCAGGATCCATCCCACCCACAAGCTGGAACGGGAGCTGGCCTTGCATTTGATCCGAGCTTGTGCTAGGATAACGTTGTTCTGCAGGTGTCCGTCATTTCATCCACGCTCTCTGTCTTTAAAGTTGGAAGGCAGTGGTTAAGCGTGTCAAACGTAATATATCGCAATGATATTTTCAAAATTAGGATTGTCAACGGTCCGTGGCTGATGCCCTGTCTAGCGCTGAGCCCCCTTTGTTACGAATTACCCCGCCAAAACAACCACCTCACACCTACCACTGACGATCAGCCATGACTGCCCTTCCTCCAGAGGTCTGAGCGGATATATGTCTGATTGAAGCACTCTAATACTATCAGACGATACACCCGGCAATTTTGACAGGATCTAGCTGGAGAAATCCGACATCTCAGCCCTCAGCCGCACCTCTCGGTCCTATCACGAGATTGCAACGCCTTTCTTGTACAGTTCGCTTCGAGTCCATTTCCGCGATCCTGATACGCTTCGAAATGCAGTCAATGAGGTCCTTCAAGAGGACAGACGATTATTTCTCAAATATGCCCGGACACTTGACATTGTATGCTTGAAGCCCCTGTCACGGACACAGAGAAGAGCCACTACCTCTGGAGCCTCAAAGACTGGGAAATAGAATATATCCATTGGGAGGAACCGGCGACAATCAGCAATGGCTTCCTATATCCGCAATTGCGATCCTCAACATCTGTTCGTGGACTGGGCCTTCCAAGGAATGACCTGGGGAGATATCACTCTAGAGAGTGGATGCGAGATTGGACCCCTATCATAGAACTCATTGGCCGCTTGAATGGTCTGGAAGATGTCAATTTCGTGGCCGATAAGACTCCGTTTGAACCGGTGTTGTTCAAAGCTATTACAGGCCATCATCCCGCGTGTAGTGTCAATATATGGTCACTTCAGGCTGTCGAACAGAGTCTCGCACCGTCGAATGGGGGAAAGGACGCTCGCTTCGACTTCAATGCTCTGCAATCTGAGATATCCGTACGCTCGCCGTCAAACTGACCCGGAAATATTCAGACGAGCATGGGTATGAGGATCTGGACGAGATGTTGCCCTTTCTTTTCCTGGCTCCCAATCTCGAACATCTCGTCATCGCTGCCTCGAGGAGTACCCGGGGGGATATCGAAAAACCAGACGAGAGTGGGTGAACGCGGCCCGCGCTATCCAGCCTGCCCCAGTTGCCTCACTAGAGTCTCTCACGTTGCTCGACTATGCCTACCCGACTTATGTTCTCCCGAAGCTCTCTGCTATCATAGATCTGAGCAGCCTCCGGTCTCTGGATATTACCCTCACCTACGATATAGACCTGTTCATAGACCTGGCACCGACGCTGGTCAACTTGGAACGGCTTTTCGCGGGCGTCAGCCCTCGTCGTCTCCCCGATCTATCAACGGCGAACTTATCCACCGATAGCCCCGAGGCGATGGCTGCAGTCCTCGCCGTGAAGCCTTTGAAATATCTCTGCTTGCGCGGCCTAAGGGAAACAACGAACCTACATCGTATTCTAGACTACCATGGTGCAACACTGCGCGGATTAAGCCTTCAGCCCTATGTGCGAGACCACAACTGTGGTCCTGAAGAAGGGTCAAACAAATACCCCAAGATGGCAGCGTCCGATCTGATCCTAATGGCAAGGACATGCCCGGACATTGCCGAGCTACGCCTCCAGATCCGACGGTCCGAGGGCAACACACAGGAATGTGAGATCTACCGAGCTCTGGGGCAGTTTTCCAGACTGCGCACTATCATCTTGGATCTCCATTTTGACCCACGTGAGCGAGGTCCCGACCCGGACACCGTGCGTAGGATGTACCCCGATCAGTTTGGCGGTGATGACGATGACGAAGAGGAAGGCCAAGCAGTTGACCCTGTCCTCTTCCAAACAACACTAATCAACGCCGCCATGGACGAAATCCTAGCGCTGGGTATCTGGGATCTCATCGCCTCGTCGTAGCCGTCTGGGTGTCTGCAGAACCTGCGCATCGCACCGTTCGGGCTGGAAATGTTCTCACCTGATGAATGTTACTTCCTCATTTTCCTGGCGCGATCATTCCTCGTGTCGCGGTTCGGGGTCAAGGACCCTGGCGTCGAGGAGATTGGACGGATGGCCTAGATGGTCTGGCAAGAGGATACGTATGGCCCCGGTGGGCCGTGCGTGTTGCCGCGGGGTGCTGAGGGGGTCGTTGCTGCGCACTGGCCTGCTCTGGCGGGGCGGGATGATTGGTCTAGCGGGTGGGCGAGTTTTCCTTTGGAATCCGGGGTACATTGACATGGTCGTGGTTCTTCAGCTCCTGGTTGCCTGGGTGGCTGATGAGTTGAGTTGCTACGTGAGAACCGTGAAGCGGGACTGGCGCGGTGCATGTACCGGGTGTGTCTGCATGTCTACCCACTTCATATACTAAAGTTACTCCTTTAATTAATTTCTTTCCATAATTACCAGCTGAATCGGGTCTAAGCTCACTTTTCGGACGAAGATGCGGGTCTGCGCACGGAGGAGCATGCAACGTACATTGGGAGTTTGATGATTATGTGGATATGCCGTGGTGGAGAAAATTTGTGTCATTTATGCAAATGTGATACTCACATCATAGGTTCGTAGCTACACAATCAATGAGGTCTGGAATGGAACCTTGGGGGTGCGGAGAGGACCCTTGGGCCCGGGCCCCGCGTTGCGCGCGCCCAGGGTTAAAGGCTGGATTTCCTCTTAAATTGGTCGTGCTTGGCCTCCGACTTTTCCCTGAACATTGACGGCCCTCTCAGAGAATTCTATAACCTCACAGAGTCTATTTGAGTACCAGTAGAGCAGTCATGCCCGTCCGATATACACCACGAACACCCGACTGGGTCAAGGTGACCACCATACTCCCACCAACAACAATGCACAAGATACTAAACCCACCCAGACTAGAAAGCCAGTCGCCGACTACGACTCCGACACCGACTCCGAAACCGACACAATAAGCGACACCGAAAGCATAGCCTCTTACACCTCAACATCCTCAACAATCACATCCCTCTCCACGCACGCCGACGCAGAACAGGGCCCAACGCTCCTCATCCCCCTCCGTTTCCGCCCCTCGCTCATCTACCCACCTGCGCAATTCACACCCCGCGACATTGAAGTCCCCCGCGGCCGCTGGGTCTACCTCGCGTGCCCGCACTCGCGGGTGAAATGCTCGAATTGCGGCGTTCATGTTGCACATACGGATGCGATTGTTATTGCGATGGATGGGGCGTGTCGAAGTAATGGCACTGCCCCTTCTGCTAAACCGGTTTCGTCGCTGGGTGTTTTCTGCGGGTTCGCGAACCCGTATAATCGCGTTCAGAGGCTTGCGGACGAGGATGTGAGCGGGAGATATACGAGCCAAGTCGCGCAGTTGAAAGCTTGCGCGAGGGCGCTTTGTCAAGCGGGCATGATTGGGGAGGATCGGGCGCTGGGGTCTGGAGATGCCCATTGGTATGGACATGGGAATGGACACGCCCATGGACACGACGTGCGATTAGTCATCATCAAATCCGACTCGGAGTACATCGTCCGCGGGGTGACGGAGCTGATGCCGCGGTGGAAGGCGAATGGGTGGAGGAATTCGAGGGGCGTGGAGGTTGCGAATGCGGAGGAGTGGAGGGTTGTTGATCGGTTGGTGTATAGTCTGAGGGGCGACGGGATTGCGGTGCGGTTTTGGCTTGTTCCCAAGGGGATGAATCGGCAGGCGAGTGGGATGGCGCGAAGTGCACTTACGTTGGGACAGATTTGCTAGTAGAGCTGACTGTTGTTTTGTTATTTATGTAGTCTTGATAGGGTCCGCCTTTTGTGTCGCTGCGCAAGGGTGTTTGTTGTTTGTCCAGTAGTCCATGGTATTCCTCTAAATGCTGGGATCTATCTCATCCTAGAAATGTCCAACTGAGGGATTGATAGCGGGGGAACTTTTGGATTACGTATGCCTTGTGCCCTGTTACCAGTCACTTATTCATGTCAGATAAATCCAACCGATCCTGCTTAAGGTCTGGAAGGGCTTAAGGTTATTCTGATATGTCGACCTTAGGATACCGCTAGGATCTCATTTTATTCAGCATCCACTCGGTCATTTGATATTCCGATATTCCCAATTTGGTTTAGTCATTTACCCCTTTATTTTATGTATTTAGTCGTACATCGCAGCTAGATAGAAGAGCAGAGACCTCCATACAAGCAGGCACGCAGCAAAGGTTCGATACAAGTCATTACGTTGGACCCGCAAGTTCGACATGATATTAAAAGAGAAGACTGCTTCTTAATGAACTAAGGTAACTAGGTTTCTAAAAGGTAGGGTAGCTTTAATTCTAAAAGTAATAGATAGTAGCTAAAACTAATTATATATAATAATAAGTATCCTTAAATACTATCTAATATTAATTACTTGTTCTTACATGTAGTATTACTTACTTATACCCATAGTATCACTTCACTTGCTTATACCCGTAGTATCACTTGCTCATACATGTCTAATTACCTAATATAACCATAGTCCTGTTTTGTCTTAGCACCATGTTCCTAGCCAGCCTGACTAGAACATCTACTAACCCGGCTATCATCGCAGTCGGGGCGCGAGGTTCTCTAAGAGCAAAAACTGTAAATCGATAGTCAAAACACCGCCTTCGACGCTCCCAAGTGAGATCGAGGAGGCTAAGACGGCGCTCGCCACAAGATCCGATATCGAGCAATGGGCCAAGCTGTCGGAGAGTCCTATCAAGCCAAGTAAGAGGGAGGATACAGAGAGTGCGGATCGTTCACCGAAACATCCTAGCCTTGAAAGCGCGAATAAGAGAGCCATCCCCAAAAGCGTCACTCGCCCGTGTTGCAACAATTGATTGGTTGACGTGCGAACAACCAAAAAAAAACCCCGGATGAATACGAGGCCGGGTGGCACCTGGCAGGCTCCAGCGACGATCCCACCAAGCGATTTCCCCCGCCTCCCTGCGAGATGGACATTCTCTTACATAAATATAAATACGAACGAGCCTCTGCATCGTATAGGCCGCACAAAGCCAGACATTTGGGAAAAATTTCCTGGTCATGCCAAATACCCCAGGCTTGCTAGCACTAACAGTGCTGTGCAACACAATATGCGCAGACTCAATCCTAAACTCTCTCCATCGGCGGGATCTGAAGAGTCTCCGAATTACCTGCCGCGCTCTGGACGACATCGTCGTCGAACAATCCCACCTCTTCCAGCGCGCCTACATATCAGCCGCAAAAGCCGACCTACACGTCCTCGAAGCCATATCCACGACGCCACGACTCGCATCGCGCGTCACAGAACTAATCTGGGACGTGAGCATGGACCTACAATACATTGGCCAAAGCGAAACGGCAATACCACTCGCCCGGGACCGCGACTGGGACGCGACAGTGGCGTGCACGATGGATGAGTACGCCAAGGTCCTCTGCAAGGGCGAGGATTTTCGCGTTCTGCTGACGGCTCTTCCTCGGTTCCCGCGGCTGCGCGGGGTGGTGTTTACCGACCTCATGTCGGAGTGGGCGGCGATTCCAAAGGAGGAGACGGCGAATTTGTATCGCACGTCTGTTTTACCGGCGAGGCCGGGGATGCGCTCGTATGAGTCGCCCGCTATGCGGGAGTGGTCGCGTGTGAAGGTTGGCGGGCTGGGCCCCGCACGTATTCCGTGGACTCCAGAGCCGGATGCGGGCGTGTATGGCGAGTTGCAGATGTGGGCTGAAGGGTTTGTCAAGCGATTGAACGTGACTATGAGCAATAATGAGGGCCTGAGCAGTGATGACACGACACCCGCTTTGGATATAAGCAGTCTTCGCAACAAACATTACAGGGGACCGATCTTAGCAGTGGCCGCATTCCATGCGCACGGTCGGCGGCTAAATAGCTTCGCCGTAGAAGCCGCGCGGAGGGGCCCATATAACGAGTTCTGCCGGCGGGTCTCGCACGTCGCATGGTTAGGGCGTCATCCGTGCTTCCAGGGTCTTGACGTGCGTCGCCTTGGTGAATTCACTGGACTAATCGATGGCTTCGCCGACGCGTTTCGTTCTGTGCGGCGGCTCTGTCTCTGCCTGGAAAATCGGCACGATGAGGGGAAGGAGTCGACCTGGAGGCCGTACGTAGACCGGCTGTTGGTATCAGCCCACGAGCTGCGCACGTTGGAGCTGAGGATGAATAATTGCAAGGAGGATTTCTCCGAGTTTCGATTGCCGATGTTGCCGCGTCTCCAGTCTTTGGTATTGGACAGCTTCTCGATTGCGAGGGAGGTACTCTCCGACTACTTGCTTGATTGGAGTCGTAGAACGGGGCTGCAGGTTCTACACCTTGTTGACTGTCGGATCTTGGTTCCGCGTGGGACATCGGAAATGGACGTTCTGGGCTTGTTTCTGGATATGGATATCACCACGGATGATGATCAGCACCCCTCACCCGTCGAGGAAAGCGATATCTGCCTCAATCTCCACATTCCGGACGACTCAGAAGCATCAGAATCAGACTCCGAAGATCCACCCCCTTCCCCTTCCCCACCAGGCACACCAATCCCCTTCAACGATATCGACTTCGGCCCCGAACCCCCCTCCCCTACCTTCGACTACAACAACAGGGAAACCGAAGACCCAAACGACCCAGAGTGCCGCCCCTGGTCAACCAGAATGTGGAACGAGCATCCGGACGCGCAGTTCGCGGCGCAGGACCCGCCCGCGTGGGCCGACTTCTTCGAGCAGGAATACTGGAACGACTGGCACCGGTTCCAGGAAGCGAAGTATGACGGCGACTACGACGCCGATACGCCGGATATCGAGGACGAGCTGCCCATTCCGCGGGTGCGGGCTGGTCTTGCGAGGCGGTTTGGGTCTGCGGGGAAGGAGTCGTTTGAGTTTGTTGTGCCTGTTGCGGCCCTTAGTGGTGGCAGCGCCGGAGTCGCGTGGGGCGGTGACGGCGAGCGTGGGGACTCAAGAGCGCAAGGGGGAGGAGGGGGGCAGCTGCAAGGGTCGAGGAGCGGGGAAGTTATGAGGATTCTGATTGATAATTTCTGCGTAGAAGCCCTTGAAGGCGTCGAATCTTAGAGATCTTGGGTTTGTTCTGTCTCCACGCACGGCCGGCGGCGAAGCCGGGGAGGATGATCAGTCCTGGCGCGACCGTTCATGGCGCCGATGAAGCGATTGTGACAAGTTCAATTCGGAATACGAGGCGATAGACAACGGTAGAGAGCGTGAATTTGACGAACTGGTCGCAGAAAAGACCACTCAGCTATATACATCCCCCCGACCAAAACAATCACGAGAGGAGCACTGTTGACCTCACCAGAGTACTTGATCATTACTGAGACATATGGCACCTAGAGAGAACACCTGATGGGTAATATGCCGTTGCTAACTACTTGAGGTATGTCGATAAGGAGTCTGAGGGCCGCTAAGTGGGTGAGCCAGAAACCACCATGAGGAAACCAGCACTACGAAGAATTTACAGCAACAAGTGTACGAGACTTACCCTGTCCCGGTGGTAGTTGGGTATTGCTTGTGTCTGTGGGTAAGTCCCAGTCTGTGAAAAATAGTCTACATCCAAAGATACTCCGCAATCCGGAGCCCTGGTCGAACAAGGTAGATCAAGGTAGATCAAGGTAGGTGAGGCGTGGTACCGCATGGCGGTGTTGCGTCATGGAAGCAGTTTTCGCTTCTAGTGCATATCTATGTACAATGGGTACGGGGACTTTCTCTTCTAGCATAAGACAAACGAGACCGTTCTATTCCCATTCCACGTGTCATCCTCTAATGCGATTGATGTTCCATCCAGTTCAACTCAACTTGGCACCCTCTATTCCATCCCAATCTATTCCTTCATGGGCGAGTACGAGCTCTGTTGTAGATGCCGGAGCACTTTCCGATGTTCGTCCTTTAGCGCCTTGAATTCGTGGTCGAGCTGGTTGTGCCAGGGGTACAGGACGAAGACCTGGAAGGCGAGGGCGGAGGAGGCGACCGCGAAGTTGACGAGGGAGATTCCGCGCGTTATTAACATTTTGGAGAGGAGGAGAGGAGATGTGCTGTTTTTATAGCCACGTTAACAAACGCCGCATATTGATTCAGCAATGGAGGGACAAGACTTGCTTGGGTCACGAAGAGATGCGTTAGTTACCGGGAAAACATGGAAGCAAGAGCAGCAGTTCTGCGTTCAGGGTATGCGACGGGGCCTCGGGAGTTCATAAATAAAACCCGCCCTAGCTGACTTGCGATGACGAGTTGGCCCCGGACCTGCATTTATTTTGGTCTCCTGCCCTGAAATCACGAGCACGTCGGCCCAAATGCCGATGTAGACTGGGAGTGTCATTGGTCGCCGTTGTCGGCAGCGACCCGCAGCCCCATATCCCTCGGAGATTGTTCGTATCTGTCGGACCCGACAACGAAGCTGCAAAGAACATTCCATAGAGACGTTGTTTAGGCTTGAATGACACGAGGGCTGTGAGGCTGACGGACAAACTTTGGAGCCAGATATAGTAGTATATTCCAAGCAGCATAATTTCTCTGAACAGCTAATGTACATTCAGTTTGTAGACATCATGTTGGCCGTGGCGGCCTCACAACCTGGAACCCTTTCTCCTTCGTCCTCGGCTCGTTCAGCCTCCTACGCGCCCGCTCGAAAACACTAGGTCGAGGAGCGTCGGAACTCTCCCAGCTCTCGTTACCCGGAGTAGGAGATCATTCGTCGCCGAAGGTTGTCCTCGGCCTCCCATAGAACGAATCCGACTCTCGTGCAGAATAATCCACCCCAGGTCGCGAGGGGCCCTCCAACAACTCGTCGAGACTATCCCTCGAGCGCGCCAAAGCCTGATTCGTCGATGACGAAAACAAACCCGAGACTGAGCCTGAACCCACCATCTCGGAAGCACGGGGATCAGAGGTCGGCGGTCGAACTCGCGCCGAGGAACCGGGTGCCTGGTTTCGCGACCGGGGTGCTCTATAGAACGCGGAGAAATCCGTTACGTAGTGCTTTGTGACGAGTGGTGGATTGTTGTTCGAAGCCGCTGTGCGCGGTCGGTTCTCGTTCCAGGCTCGGTAGGATGTACCAGCGGAGGTTGGGCGGCTGGTTGGGCTTTCCGTGTGGCGTGTGAGGTGTGTGCGTATGGGTAAGGAGCGCAGGCTCATTGCCTGCATTTGTTAGCGGGTTATAAGGAAAGATGCCGGTGTCCATCAGGGGATATCCTACGGAATCGGGTTCCGATGGAGCGCGAATCGACTGCAACCTCAACCGGGCGGCGCGATACATCTCCAAGCCTGAGCGCAACAGGTATCCGAAAACAACCGCTGCAGCGTGAAGGCACAGGGTGAAGTAGCCTAGCCATTGCTTTGTAGTCTCCGGGGTAGGGAATGCAAAAGCGAGGCTCAAGGTAAGCGTCAATACACGGATAAGCGTACACCAGACGCTCCTCGACATGAACGAATTCCAACGTCGCTGTATGACGAGATATGCTAGTAGCGCCATTTCAAAAATATTGAGCAATGCCAATTGAACGAGCCCCCAGTCCTGAAGCCAGCCGACAACTAGGCCATCGAGGAGCGCGACGGCCTGTGGGAGGAAATGCTGGAACCGGAGGAGCCAGGCCTTGAGACTTGTCTGCCGGCGTCGTTGGGTAGAGTGTTCTGAAGGTATTGCGACGATGTCTTGATCACTGCTAAAATGATTATGCGCCACAAAGTTCAACCCGAAAAACACAGTTGTAACGAACGCCATAATCACGACACGATAATTAGGAAGATAGCCAATAAGCCTCAACTCATTCGACATGAAGGCCATGAGCGGAAAGCTGAAGAATACCAGAGCCGCACCCAAGACAAGATCCCAACAAGCAGATATAAGGATGTGCCTTCTAGTACCAACCAGCTTGAATCTTTTGCACGCCCATTGGCTGGCCAAAGGCAGCGGCAGTGCCACGGTCAACAGTCCTCGAAACGCATTCTAGCACAAGGGTAAGATCCCGACCAACACTACTAAGCCTAAGCACGAGGCGGCAGACTGAGATTCAGTCCAACCAAGGGCGGCGCCCCCACGGCACCGAGTAGTTGGGCTTGTCGGTCGTATCTCGACGGCTGGCCTAGTCCACCGGGCTAGTTGATCAAGCGAAACTCCGAGCTTGAAGGGGTTCGCCTCAAATGCACGTTAGGGTCTCAGTTCAATGCCAAATCAGACCATATTCCGAGGTTGCGCCGAGTTGCCGCATCATCAATCCTTCGCATTGGGATCCACTTTCAGGGTTTTAGAATAGTGATGGTGACCACTTCTTCCTCCTATCAAACGGAAGTATAAAACACTACGCGCTGGTTCCTGACTCGGAGTTCTATGCCGTGGCGGCACGGGCGCTGTCGGCGATCGACAGGGACTATCAGAGCCCCAACGCCTTGCTCATCTTCGTGCTAGACGACCTTTGTTTCTTGCGCGTTCGGAGGTCGAATTAACCCCCCCAAAAAAAACTAATTATGAGCCACCTGAAATGTCCTATGCCAAGCCATTACAGCGAGCTGTATCCTTTCTGGTGTCTACCTCAATCTCGCCATGCATTTCTAGCACCAACCAGTGCACGGAGATGTTAGAAGCAGTGTTGGTGCTAGTACTACTGAGTTGGAGAAGGCATCCCAGGTCGCTCATTTATGTACGCTAACCACACCACGTGCGTTCCTGCCCAGTCCGACCCGGAGCGACCACACGCGGAGGTCAATGGACCAGTCAGACCCTTCAGAGGCGTGCCTCCAAAGACATTCCAAGGTTTGCGCCCATATGCAGGCACCCTGTGCCACATGCTTTAAACTAGTTGGACCGCATCTGAAGCCCACCTGGCACTGCCAGCAAAACGGTCGTTGAACACCACAGCATACTGAGCTCGCCTTGGGCTCAATTCGCTAACTTCAGGATTGTGATTCGCCCATTTGCCATACTGCCAAAGGACGCGGCTGTTGGTAAAAGCGTTGAGCAAATTTCGCATACCTAGTCATGAAGCGTGAAGTAATCTGCTGTGCTGCGCGTTGGGACAGAACCCACCAAATCATGGCAGTCGGTGAATGTCCAAACCAAGACATTAATATTGACGAGACATTAAGCGGACTGGACATCTTGTCCTGGGTCAATATTGCCGCGCTGTATGCGGCTTGAGGTTGGAAGATCGAGTGCTCCACTTGTTAGATCCAGGCGCCGCCGTGGACCCTAACTCCCGAGGCGGGCGAAACCTTCTGCGGCCCACCCGTGGTTCAGGGCAACTTCCGTGGTATTGTTGGTACCAGTTTCACCCGTGGTAGTGCCTGCCGGCTGGAACGACCAGCAGGGGGGTGCATTGAGCCCGGGCCACCGTAAGCGCCTGGCACTCGCAAAACATCTCGTGAAATCGCCGAGCTAGTGATTTTCGATCCCATTTTCCTGAAGAGGAAAACGAACCCAGGGCGCCCAGTATAACACCCCTGCACAGGCTGGCACGGAGCATGTGATTGTGCAATATGGCCTATTAGTGGCTAGGCGCTAAGAGATCAAGTGAAATTACGTCGATGGGCGTCCATCTAATCAGGACTGTTGCAGGCTCATCATGGTCTAATTTCAAATCAGGGTAACCCTGCGAACCACTGTGGCACTGCATGGCATGAGTTATTATTTCCGGTCCGCGATTCCCATCCATGGTGAGTCTCCCCACCATGCACCACACCTGTTGAACTCTCATGCAAAAACTTCAGGGTCCTAATTAAACTATCACCAGTTAACCGCGACAGTCTTCAGTATCTGACCGGCCAATTTCTCACGGATAATAAGTCGCAAACTGCTAACCAGCATGCCGTCCAAACCTTGCCAGCGGCACATTCAATCTCCCTTCGCTGCAATAGCTCACCTGTATTCGGATCCATCCCTTCGGGCTTTTTACTCGCTCATGATAGCCATACTAACCTTGTCTGGCACTATTTAGCTTCATCTGCCTACTCGTCCCCGCCTCGTACATTCCACAACTTACCCGAATCGCTACTAGCAACCAGAATGGTAACTCTGCGATTTCAGGCTGGTATATTATTCTCCTAACGACCAGCTCCACCGCTCACTTGGCCACACGGTTGAATTGCATCTCCAGTTCCGAGGCTTGGAAGTGCGTCCGACATGGCGAACTTGATGGGCTCGATGCCTTTTCCGCCCTTGTCGTATATATCCAACCTTTCCTGCACTGGCTGTCAGCAATACTGCTGCTATGCCTTTACGTTGCGTTTCGCAGCAAGCCCCCGACTCGACATGAAGGCGATATCGGGGCCACTACACCCTCCAATTCTGCTATCCTCGCCATCGTCATCACCCACGCAGCGATAACACTCCTATTGGCCTTCTGCCTCCTCCACTTCATGACAGGCAAGGATGGCCCATTCAATAATCCCTTCGTTTTCGTCGTGCATACCTACTACGAGCTATTCCTCCAGACAACCGGCCTACTCACCTCGCTCACGGCATTCATCCCACAGCTGCATCTCATCCTTACCCGGGCCCGCGACAGTCACCATCACTTTGACCAGGGTACTCTGAGCACGTTAAGTATCGCCCTGCAGGTCCTTGCATTCACACTTCTCGCCGCCTCGCAAGGGTGGCGCATGAGACAGCGGCCATGGACACCCTCGGAGAATGGAGCGACTTGGATAGTGCCTACTCAGACCTGGAGTCTGAAGTGGTGGGTTAAGGTTCTCTTCGGAGGTGGGCGTGCGGCTGGGTGGTTGGGGCTGGCGGTTTCGCAGTTGATTGTCCTGTGTGTTGCTCTTGCGGTTGGAGGTGATGCCGGGTATATTGCGTTGTAATGGAACTAAGTACTTTGATGTATTTTGCTAAATTTGGAGAGAATCAAGCCTCAAGATCTTTTATTGATCAGCCCTTCTCCAGGCGGCTAAGGCAGATATCTGGTTGGTGAAGATTATGTCACGAGACGTGTCATGAGGTTCAAGGCAATCAAGTTGTCCAGAAGCCTCTCTGCTTTCGCACTAATCCAGCAACAGCCGTTACTTCACTCAATACATCAAGGCTAGCCGATTTTTCGCTTAAAGCTTTTAGTTATATCCTTATCAGCATCCCTAGATGCGCCCATCCAATCGAGACGAATTTGCGATCTCAATCATTCGCGCTCTGACCCTCGAAGCGGACGCAGTTGAAGACCTTTTCAACGAAACCTACCTTGCCTGACGAAATTCCCCACCATCTTCTACAAAACTCCCCCAACTTCAGGAATCACCCTAGGCCTACGCATTACAGCAAGGCTAACCTTCCTCTGTACAGAATTATTTTCTTTCGAACTCGGGCAGAATACATTTTCAGCCACAACAGGCCGTCAACAACGCAGCCCTAGCCATGGCAGAGTCCAGTTCTAGAAGCGCTGGGCCTCGCCAGAATATACAGAATGAGGATATCGGAAGTGCTGAAACAAACATTAATGGTATTGTTAATGCGTGCTGACTTTAGAGCACTGTTTACTTAATTAGCCTATAGGCTAATTAAGAACTATAGAGTTATAAATATCTAAGTATATTTATAAGGGCCTTATAAATACTAAGTATTTAAAATTTTAAGTTAATAAACTACCTAGTGTGATGGGATTAGCTAGAGCTATTGTAGACCGTGCACTGGAGACGATAGTGTAATAGCTTCGAGGTATTACTATTAGGCTCTCCTTCACGTTCGCTAATGTTTCCCAAGAATGTTATAGCTGGCTAAGCAGCCTCAGGACAGTGCATGAAGTATAAGTCGGTGTCTTCATGGCCACGGTCAAGAAATCGTGGCCGTGAAACACAATTCCAATGATTTGCGTAAGCCCTACCAGGCGGCGCCATCATCGGTTCCTGTCGATCAGAGTCCAGGCCTAAAAATAAAAAATTCGAAGAATAATACCATATTAAAACAAAAATTTCATCTTCTTCCCTCCGATTCCTCGTCCTTCACTTAAGATGCCCGTCACAGCTGGAGGGCAAGCTTCCCCCAGTTCTAACGCTTTTCTCCCGATCTTCTTTTCCCCGAGGCGTCCACTATATTGCCAACGGTACCGAAAAGGCCACTATGATCAGACCTGATGGTCTGATCTGCCTGGATCATACCGTGGATGCCTGACGACTCAGGCATCAGTTGTGACACGAACCGGGTGGGCGCAGCCTTTGTTTCTTCAGTCTCTCATTGAACGAAAGCCCATACGAAGTTGTTACGTTATCATCCATGGTTCAGCGTGTTCAGCCTGCTCCAATCCAAGGGGGCAAGAATAGGCAGAGAGGACGAACTTGCAACCTAATAGAAGATAGAAATAGCTGCACGGCTTCATCGAAGTGGGAGGTTTCTGTGAAGGGATGAAGTAAGATTTATATTCAATCTAACTAGGCCATGAACTTTCTACAAAAAGCTTGGAGAAGAGAAGTTCTTCACACGTGTTCTCCGCGTTAATATGTGTCGAACTTGCGGGTCCAACGTAATGACTTGTATCGAACCTTTGCTGCGTGCCTGCTTATATGGAGGTCTCTGCTCTTCTATCTAGCTGCGATGTACGACTAAATACATAAAATAAAGGGGTAAATGACTAAACCAAATTGGGAATATCGGAATATCAAATGACCGAGCGGATGCTGAATAAAATGAGATCCTAGTGGTATCCTAAGGTTGACAATATGCCAAGGTCACGTGAGCGGGCCCTGGCCCGTGACAGTTTGGCGTGCTCTGTAGGGGATTGAGGAGGGTTACCAGTTCCAAGAATGAGCACAGGCAGCTTGTACTTCGACCAAGTAGAAATGGTGATTGACTAAATGAGCTTGATACCCTCATAACACGGGGCTGATGAGTGTACCCGGGCCTAATCTATCCATATACACTAAATAATGCACGCAGTAAAGCCCTAGCCACAGATGGTGACAACTAGGGTACTCTACGGGGTATAGCCTATTACTTAAATAGTCTTGGTCCCTTCCCCCAAAGTCCAACATCCACCGAAAGATGCCCAAGATGCATCTGCCTCTGAGAAGAACCATGGCTAAAAAAGCTCTCTCTCAACTCGCACACACCGTCAAAGCTGCGCGCGTCGCGGATCTTCCTCTCCAGTCTCCTCATCTGGCTTCTGCTATACTCCTACTGCCGAACCAATTTCTGGCGCGATCCACACTCAGCCTTCTTCCAGGAGGACCACGTCTACGATCTGGATTACAACCTCTACCGTGAGGGCGAGGCCTGGCATTTCATCTCACAGCATAATGCGGCTATCGATCCGCCCGACTACACTATAGGTGCACTGGGTCGCACTCCTTCTGTCTGTGTAGCCATGGCCACTGTGCATCGAGAACTGGACACGTCCTTCGAAGCATCGGTTGGCTCGTTGTTGGAGCGGTTAACTGAGCGCGAGCGGAGGGCGCTCTATCTCAGTGTTCTTTTCGCCGATACAGATCCGGCAGCGTAACTTATTGAAAAAAAATAAAAACATATCCTATATAAAAAAGTTAATATAAATATTATATAAGGCCTTATAGGGCTTAATCCCCCTTAAAAATATACTATATTTTACTTCCTTTTATACTAGATTAAATATAAACTTTAATAAATTAATTACTATATATAAATATATATCTAGTAACTTTGAAAGCTCCCCGATGGCTTCGAAACATGCCAGCGTCCCACGGAACTTGAGGGCTCCTGGGTCAATAAGGATGAAGCCATAATTCCAACCAAACTAATGGTAATACAAAATCTGTTCAATCTTGAATATATCTTGCTCACCAGTGCAATGTAAGAATTGGGCGAATTCATCTAGGGAATGGCAGCGAACGCCTTGGTGCTAATAGGGGACGGTGAATTGTTTACATTGCAAGGGACATGTCGCGATGAAAGTTACCATGGATAAGAGGTCAAAAGCAGCTTGATTTTCTAGCTAGTTGTAGCGTCTTAAGTGCCCATATATTAGGGATCAGTTATGTGACAGAGTGTGTGATCTACGTGGCTTGAAACGCGGGCTCTGGCACGTACGGTGTTTACTAGTGGCCACTTTGAGCCCTTGACAGTAGACTTGATCCCCCCATGCTATTACGACGGCAGTGTGTTCGTGCACCTTACATTTCTCATCTGAGGTGGGCAGCTATTATTCGACTGCATTGCACAGATCAAGGAAGGTATCGAGGCAACGACTTAGAAATATTCTATTGGTGCGATTAACGGACACCCAGCCGGACCATATTGCAACAATTTTAAATATGGTAAATTCCCCTTTGTTGACCGTCACCTTTAGAGTCGCCGAACTCGAGCTCTGCAGCGGAATCTACCATCTTAGTGGGCGCTTCGAGTGCCTTGATTTCACGATAAGAAGACCTCATATAGCGAATAACCTAACAGAATTCTTCCCACTAGACGCGGTTCATCGTGGCTCGCTAGCACTCTTAGACGCAACAACAATATGCTTCATAATCATTAAAGCTTGAACATGGAACATTATACGGGGGTCAGGCCAGATGCTCTGTCACCCTTTAGATTTTCTCTTCAATCTCAACTCGCCTCATGGTCATCTCGTTAAACCTGCGGAGTGAGACACCTCTGGCGAAGAGTTCGTCTATCTCTTCGAGCGACTTGCCCTTGCACTCTGGAACGCAGAAGTAAGAAAATAAGATGGCGAGAACGGCGAAGGATCCAAAAATAAATCCAACCTTGGAGCCCAGGTTGGCATATGGGGCATAAAGCAGATACGGAATGCAGAACGAGATGGCAAACTGCACCAGGATGTTGAACGCGGAGCCAAAAGCGTAGGTGGCGTCTCGAAGTCGGGCAGAGGGGATTTCCGCCGCGACGATGTGTGAGATGGGGGCCCAGCCCAGACAGAAGCCCACGCCGAATATTGTCGTCATGACTGCAATCGCAACTCGGATCGGGTAGCCAGGGTTGACAATCGTTCCTAAGCCGCCCATAGTGAATAGAGCCGCTGCTTGGATCACCGCGCCAACGAGTAAAAGTGGCCTGCATTGGTAGGAGGTTAGTTACCGTGACTATAATAATAATTCACTTCGCGCTAAAGAATGAAACCTTTCTTTCTCTATCTGTATTCTTTTTTTTTTTTTCAACATAGTTGGAGTGTGCGCGCGTGTTGTGAGAGAAAAAGGGAGGAAGGGGTTAGGGTTAATATGGCAGACATACCTACGGCCAACTCGGTCGGTCAGCAACTGCGAAAAGAGCGTGAATACGGCGTTAACCGCGGTGTTGATGGTGGTCATGGTGAATGCATTTACTCCGTTCAAACCAGCCATGAAGACTGCTCCGTAAATAGTGACAAAAATATTGCCCGTTAATTGCAGGAATAAGTTGACTCCTACAGAGACCAAGGTACGCTTGAGATTCACTAGCAGGATGATTAGTACGGCGATATAATTGACAAGTCAACCAGCAACTGCACAGAAGATATCTGGGTAGCTGAGACATGACTGCGAGGTTTTGTTTTATAGACGGAGTCACTCACTGCCTCGGAACAGCTCGACAAACCCTCCTTTCTCAACTGTCGTGGCTGACATCGCAGCTTGCAAATCCTGGTATTCCTTTTCGATCTCTTCGTTGGAGAAGGCACCTCTTCGGAGACGGACAAGACACTGGTATGCATCTTCGCGGCGGCCCTTGAGCAAAAGCCAACGGGGCGACTATGGAAAATGATTAGCACTGGAACATCTAAGATGGAGCGTGTTCGGCACTGCAGATAACAGCACGGGGGAATCCAGCTATACCTCGTCGGTAAACCAGACACCACAGGCAACGAGTGTTGGCACGACAAAGAAGAGGCCAAAGGGGATGCGCCAAGAATCGTGGCCTGGGATATCGCTGGTGCCACGGCAGACCACTGCCATGATGAGACTGCCAATCTGGTTTCATGCGTGTTAGCAAGCGAAGACGGGCGACAGGCCACAGGTTGAACCAGACGCAACTCGTCAACCGTCTGATTTCTAGCACTCCGACTTACCAATATGCCAGATTGGTACGAGCCCACGACGAATCCTCGAACGTGCTTCGGCACCAACTCGGACTGGAGGACTGGGATCACTGCCAGTTCCATTCCCACATACACGTATGCGATGATACGCCCGGCGAGCACCTGCTCCCTATGCTCCGCCGTGACAATGATTGTGGCGGCAGCAATGGCCCAAATACACATAATGAATATGGAAAGTCGTCGCCCAAACCGACGGCTAATGTAGCTGCCTGACACCAAGCCAAACGCAAAGCCGATATAGTTCAAGCTATTGAGTAGCGAGAGGAAGTACGGCTCGAAGACGTAGATTCCGGTGGTGGGGTTCCTGGTCCCAAACTTCTGGACGAAGAAGGGCATGGCCTGAGTTGCCGCAAAGGCTTTCAGATCCATTCCAAAGTTCATCTGCGAGAGGGCCAGCAGCCCGCACGAGAAAAGAAGGCGGCCGTTGAAGGCGCTTGTGATACGGCGGAAGCCGCTCGTTGGGCGGACTGGCGTAGCTTGCTCCATTGTTACCAAATCTCGGGTGGTTGAAGGAAATGGTGACTTGGGCCAACTGTATAATGTCGCAGCAGCCTCGCAATACTTGCTCTCAGCAGTGTTTCAGCGACCGCTCTTATATAGACAATGCCCAACAGGCCATAGAAGTCGTGTATTGAGGCGCGCGTTGTGCGATTTTAGCCGTAATCAGCACTGATTGGCCTGTAATCCAAGGCCCCTGCGAAGATGCTCATGGTCGCCCGACGTCCTAAGCACGCAATCCGCTAGACAGGGGAGAGCCCACGATAAATGCCAATTGATCGATCGGATAGGTTCCTAGGTTTCTAGATAGGCTTCTATCCTCATGGATTAAATTGCTGGGGTCTGGGGAGCACCGGGGAGCATCGGGGAGCAAGGGGGAGCAGTTTCATGCTGTGGATTCAGTTGCCAAGAGAGCAATTGCGTGCTCGAGTGGTGTGGGACGCTGGCCCGAAGGAGGCCAAGGGGTCAACAAGAGCCCCGGGGAGCACCGGGGAGCAATTTTATGCTGTGGATTTAGTTGCGCTAGTGTTGTGGGACGCTAGCTCGAAGGCGGCGTTGTCGCCCTGAGCCTCTTCATTGGGACTAATAGTGGCAATAGACCTATGCCCATATCTCGTTACTTTTGTTATTAGTTTCGATGATTAGAAGGCTTCTAGGAAAGCCAAAGCGCCCGTCAACACTAAAGCTAAGAATCATTCTCTGCTCCACCCGGGTCTTCGGATCGTCATGCGAGTACAAGTTAACCACTCCCAAACAATACCGGAGCACGCGAGCAGCAGCGGAGCCGTAAGATGTTTCCTGGGCAATACTTTACGACTTTACTTCCCAGCTTATGATCAGCGCTGGCTCGAGGCGTGATCAAGTGCTCGCCTGCATACCGTTAAGCAAACGTTAAGCAAACGTTAGGATGTCCCAAACACAGGCTTCAAGGCCCAACTTCCTCATCATCGTCGCCGACGATCTCGGGTACAGCGACACTGGGCCCTTTGGCTCGGAAATAGAGACGCCGGTCCTCGATAGACTGGCCAGCTCCGGTGTACGACTGACCAACTTTCATACGGCATCGGCGTGTTCGCCGACGAGGTCTATGCTGTTCTCAGGCACCGATAACCACATAGCTGGCCTCGGTCAGATGGCAGAATTCATGAAGGACAGCCGCTACGATGGTAAACCAGGATATGAAGGATATCTAAACTTCCGAGTTGCAGCGCTCTCGGAGGTGCTCCAGGACGCCGGCTATGGCACATTCATGTCCGGCAAATGGTATGCGAGCCCAATCATCTTGCTGGCTATCTCACCATCTAACATGGCGAGTCGCTCCAGGCACCTAGGTTTGACAAAAGAAACGGCACCTTGCTCTCGAGGGTTCGACGAGGCCTACGCGTTCCTCTACGGCTGTGGCAATCACTTCAACCACGAGCCGCAGCTGGATGACCTTGCCGCCGACCAGTTTGGACCCATGTCCGGCGGCAATTTTTGGATGGAGGGCGACCGATTTCTCGACCGCCAACGTGACATCCCAGACGACTTTTACTCCAGCATGTCCTTTGCCGACAAACTGGTCGAATATCTCGACAATCGGACGGACAAGGAGCAACCTTGGCTGGCTTATCTCCCTTTCACGGCCCCGCATTGGCCCCTCCACGCTCCCCGCCAGGTAATAGAAAAGTACAAGGGTTTCTATGATGAAGGGCCACACGTACTGAGGGAGAGGCGTCTGAAACGTCTGGTAGAACTGGGCATCATTCTGGAGAATGTCGAGCCCGCAGAGATGACGGCGGGTGCGAAGCATGAGTGGGAGCATATGAATGCGGAGGAGCGCGCCACGTCAGCTAGGAAGATGGAGGTCTACGCCGCCATGGTCGATGTCATCGATCAGAGCATCGGGCGCGTAGTCGATCATCTCGATAGGTCTGGCGAAATCGACAACACCTTCATCCTGTTTATGTCTGACAACGGGGCCGAGGGATCGAAGCTGGAAGCCGTCCCGCTCATGGGTGGGGAGACAACGATGGGCAAGGTCATCGACAAGTACTACAACAACAGCTTGGACAACATCGGCATGAGAGACTCCTATGTTTGGTACGGCCCGGCCTGGGCGTGCGCATCAATGGCGCCGTCGCGCGGCTTCAAGAGCTGGATCACCGAGGGGGGCATTCGCTGCCCCTGCATCGTACGCTTCCCGCCCGCCGTCGCCCCAACCCTCTCACAGACGGATTCCTTCTGCACCGTCATGGATATCATGCCCACCATTCTAGATCTCGCATGCGTCCCCCCACCTAGCAGTCCGTTCCGTGGTCGGGATATCGTCCCCATGCGCGGCTCATCCTGGGTTCCCCACCTCAGCGGACGGATTGCTTCGTTCCACGACGAGGAAAAGAAGATCACAGGTTGGGAGCTATTTGGGCTCCGTGCGATCCGGGAGGGGCCGTGGAAGGCTATTTACATGAACGCCCCTAGAGGCAGTGACACGTGGGAGCTGTATAATGTTACTCGTGATCCGGGCGAGATCCACAATGTTGCCCTGGCGGAACCGGAAATCTTGAAGAGATTGATCAAACACTGGGAGGTTTACTACTCAGAGACGGGCATGTTTGACCCCGGGCAGAATTTCAGCATGGTTAAACATGTTTGAATAGTCGGGCGCGCACTCGACACGACCTAAAATAAGACGCCGAGTGAATAGACTGAATGACCCAGGCATGATGTGGCTCGCATGTATAGAGATGGCGCCGTGTTTTATGAGACCGAATCTGCGGTCCGGGCCATTTTGTGGCTTGAATTATATGGTTAAAAACTGTCCTCGATCAGAATCAATAGGCGATACATATCGGCCGTTGGGTTGTCGAAAGATGGTTTGTGGCCAGCAAATGTTTGTGGTTTGTAGAGGGTTCTGGATTTCTCGTCAAGACGGCCGATTACGCCAAACTAACAAAAGTGGAGCACTCCTGCTATTGTAGTTGCATTTGTGATTTATATAGTATTCTTCCGCGTGGCATCTTTCATCGCCATGTCGGCCCTATCCCTGTTTTCTGGCGTGCCTCATGAACAAGTTTAGTAAGTATGACACGCATTCTTGCAATGTCACTTGCTGCAGTTTCCCACTTTTCTAGCATATCAATCGCCATCTGTAGCACGGTGGGCCAGTCTTCTGGCGGTTGTAGATCCTCTCGATTGGCGAAAACGGCTGCGAGAATCAGGAGCGCGCAGGTGAACGTTCTCCGGGAGATGAACCATGTGCCGCCGTGCCGACCCTGCGGAAAGTAGTGATTGATCAGACACGCGCAGATGCCAAGGCACTCCGTGGCCAGCGCCATCACCTGCGGGTCTACAGGCTCGTCGCCACCATGGTGGAGTGCGAAGTAAAGAAAGGGCCGGCGAACAAGCTCGCGCCAACCCTGAAAGCGGCCTTTAAGGAACACCGAAAGTTCATTCTCTGGGTGCCCTTCGAGACTGAATCGTATCACGGATGGGAGATGGTGGTACCTACAAGAACCATATATGGGCATCAGCATAGAATCTTGATATCCGTAATAAACACGTTCCTGCGCGCTCTAAAAGAAGGGTACATAGGCAACTGTATCTGATGGGAACGAGCTGGAAAAGAACGAGTAGACTGCATATCGGACACAAAGTCTTACCAGACTTCGATCTGCCGTTCGCATTCTGTGAATTGGGCGAAAGCCAGGTTTATGTTTTCCATCCAACCCGCACCGGCTTCGGTGTAGAGTACCTTGAGATGGTGGTTCAGGATCCGCCTAAAGGAGATATCTGCAGTATAAAAGAACCAGCTCTCCTCCTCCTCTATCTGTCGAGGGTTGCTTCCGCTTGAGTCAACTGAACAGCTGGATGGCGAACGCAGGCCGGTGGCCTTGGCCAGGCTCTGCGGGGGAGATGGGAACGGATAAGGGTACTCAAAGTTCTCAATCCCACTCGGCGGCAACGGCAATTCTGCCACTAGGTCGCTAGTCAACACGTTAGCAACGACCGATCAAGTAACATATGGGCAGCGATGGCTATGAGGACGAACCTTTCCGCCTTCATACATGACCAGAATATCCGTGGCTCTAGATGATCGGCCCGTTGCTCGTGCCCCACCCGGCGACGACTTAACAGGTATGTTTGGAGGCGGGAACAGGCATCCTTGATATAGTCCCATGCCTTGATGATGTTCAGGGTTGCCCTTTCGTACATGGAGGCGAGCAGCAAGCATTGAATATCAGTGATGGACGATTGTAAGAAGCCGATCCGCTTCTTAGCCTCTGTGTAGTACGCCTGTGGTGTTAATTCATCTTCTATACCCGCGGGGGTTAGTTCGACCCGGCCGGACGCTGCTACACCGTCCGAAGAGAAGGACGAGCCGCAATGGGCTAGAGCAGAAGCGAGAAGCTAGTCAGGGTCAGTCCCCAGCTGTGGTGTCCGGGTATGTACAGCACATGTCAAAGCTCACCACTAGACAGGTCCTCGCATCCCATGTGAGCCCGTGCGCCATAACATGATGAGCAGATTCTATCAATCTGTCCCCATCGAGAATCGGGTTCCTCCTATGTATCGTCGAGAGGAATGCGTAGCATAGATTGACATAATTGGCCCCATGAACCTGGTGCTTCTCTGTGAGGTCCTCTGAGGCATTCTCCTGCTCAGAGGTTGAAGGCTGCCGGTGCCCCGACGCTGCGAGGTCGACCATCTCATCTCGATCAGAGCTACAATCGAGGAGGAACGACTTGGTGTTTGATACCTTGGCAGAAACCACGTCTTCAAATACTGGCCACTGTAGTAGTGTTTCGCATCGTGTCGCCGATAAGGCCGACGCAGCATATTCCTGCCTCCATAAACTGTCACTTGCCGATGTTGAGGCCGAGGCTGTTTTGAGATCGACGCCTCGGTGTGTTCCAGCGATCGAGTACGTCTGGTCATACCTAGCGGCGGCGCCAGCAGCACTACCAGCAGCGGTCGGAGGGACCGCGTTGCCGTGGGAGAGAAGCGACTGTATCGCACTAAGACGACTCAAGATCTCCTCGCTAGCGGCATCAAAAGGTAAGCGTGCCTCCGACGAGCTCCCATACACGCATTTGGCCTTGTGCTGGGCGCAGAACCCGCAGGCCGGGCGGGCATTGTCGCACTTTGTCTTCCGGACCCGGCAGAGCTGGCATGCAGTCGCCCCACGTTTCCGGGGATGACGGGCGGTGCTTTGAATTAGATAGCTCTTGTTCGTGGTCACCTCAGCTGCGTCTCCACTGGATCCTTCGATTGGCTCCGGCCAAACTGCGCTCCCGGTGGAGGAGAGAAACATCTCCCAGGCGGCACTGCCACAAACAATCTGGGGTCAACCTTTGCAGTCGCGTCTCTGGGGTTAGTTCGGGTCCGGCAGTGTCATGCAGCGCCCACCGGGCAGGAGTGCGGGTTGAAAGGCCGTGGTGGTATTTAACAGCCTTCATTCAGGTACACGTAATTTATTTCGCCGATGGTGTGCTCAAAAGCTGATTGAGAGAGCTTATCCAAATGGCATTCGGGCAGCCAATAGCCGAACCCCAAAAGGCCCACAGTCCCCATAGTACTGCCCAATTAGGTATGCATGGAACCCTACGCCAAGGCTCACCAGCATCGCCAGCACTCGTTCCTCCTCTACACCGAGCCAGTCTATCGTCTACGCAACCCGGAGGGCTACTTCGGCTACGCAGACAAAGAAACTGCCGACCAGGCTTCAAGCCACATTGGCGAACTTGTGAAAATGGGGGGTACCTCGAACGGAATAGCCTTCGACCCAGGGACGGAAGTGAAGCACTTCTCGCGACGCCCCTGCAAAATAATTCCGCCGGTATACTACGGCGATAGTAAGAAACGCCCTGAGAAGGCCATGAGGTAGGCTAGGGATGTGGCGTGACAGCACGTTGTCTATTAAGACCACATCGAGCAGTGGACGACCAAGGCCCAAGACTTAGCCTTCCACCTAGCCCCGTACGAGGAGCCATCAGAGCATTCGTCGAGCCGGTATTGCTCTACAGCGCCGAAGCCTGGTACCCTAGTCTGACTCAACAACAATGGACAACCAGAGGGTACAAGGTCGGTCAAACGACTGGACGTTGCCCGGAAGATGAACAAGCCGGCCAACCTCTCGATGCGAGCAATCCTGCCGCTGTGGAGGACCACGCCGACAAATGCTATGCGTTGACCATCATGGCAGACAAGCCCAAGTCAGGGTTCTGCCCAACCGCTTGGGAGACATACGGTTCAGACCAGCCCCAATCTCGCAGGATATCCTCCAAAACAGTGGTGAGTCACACGTCCACAAGCATCCGATAGACTATCATTCCCTTGGTGCAAGCAGATATGAAGGATGAACAGACATGTCTCAAACTTACAACACATGGCAGTAAAGGAGCATACGGCCCCGGTTCATCATCGCAATGTCGTCCAATAATGGACCCTCTGGTCGGACGCTAGCTTCCCGCCAGATGATGCACTCCGCGTAATCGTGTGACTCTGCTCTCCAAGTTGTGCCTGCTCGTTTCTGGTCTCTCAATCCCAGCCGGAATGTCCCGCATCACCTACACGTCATTATAAGGTTTACTCTTACTCTTATATGGTAGAGACCTCCTCCCTATTCAAAGCTGTAACCGATTCCAGTTCTCTTTATCTCACTAGCCTCAACTAGAGTCAAAGTGGCTACCTCTTCCAATTGAGAAAATGCGCCTCTCCCTCGTGCTAGCTACCCCCCCAATTCCCCTATTCTGACCGCAAATTCCAAAACCAAATAGAACACCGCAAATTCCGATCATGGTAAGCCGGAGCCAAAGCTCAAACTCGCCATGTGTCAGAACAGCGCCCCTCCTTTCCCCTTCAAAACCATCTTAATAATACTAAATTTACTGAGAGATGCACTTCCGCATGACTAGTGAGATGGATGTACTACCTACTCCGCATTACACCGTCCATCTTTAAACACACTAATATATCAGGATCCAGCATGTGTATGATCAAGAAAAGGTTCTCAGGCCGCCGTCTTGTCCACTCTATCATCTTACAGGAATGCGGCGACAATCATAGCTCCAGCAGCGAGGAGAATGTTCGCAGACGAGAGGGTCGAGGCACCGTCTAGATTCCATCAGCGTCTGGTGTCAGAGGGACATGAATAAGATAAATTAGAACAAACTATACCTTCAGAAACCTCCTCATTGGTCTCCTCTTCAGAGTCACCACTCCCGCTCTCACTGTCGCTGCTCGTCTCATCCCTAGAATCACTTTCGTCTGCAGTGTCACTTCCACCACCACTTTCAGTGTCCACACTATCACAAACACCCCGAAACTGATTATTAATATCCTCAGGCCCAAGCATCATAGCCCGGATATCCTCTTCGTCGCAGTTCGAGTTCGGACACTGAAGCCACTCCTCCAGCACGGTGAGCGTGGTCACGTCGCCCTCGCAGAAGCATGCAGCGTCGTCTAGGCTGCAGCTGTAAAGGGACTCCATGGTGTCCAGTGCGCAGGAGTGCACGCATCCCGGGAGGAGGTCTCTGATGAGGTCTTCGACTGAGGTTTGGGCGAGGACCGGGGCCGGGAGGAGGAGGAGGAGGGGGAAGGTGAGAGTGCGGGTGAGTATGCTACGCATTTTTGATCCGGCGCCCAGAGGATCTGAGATAGACTCGTTGAAAAAAATGGATACAAGAAGAGGAGCAAATGACGGAGGCAGGGTCATCGGGCATTTTATAGGACGTTAAGACGGTGAGAGAACGTTGCCGGGGAGCCTCATCGGCGAGGAAAAGTTGATTGCCAGTCCACCATTGGAGAGACCAGCGAATCAGCTCGTTGTTGTGATCATCTATCGCCTGTAGCCAAGCGCGTAAGGGCAAAAGTTAGGGCTTGGCTGGTGCGAGCCAGTGCCCGTCTGTTGGAAACGGTCTTGGCCAGTGGACTTGGCCGCCATCAATACGAAATCCGGGGCAACGCGAGGATGTCATTGGTCGCCCATCGATTTGCAAGGGGTTTTGGCAGGCGCCTAGGTGGTAAGTGACCCCATGGAAGAGAAATAGATGAGTAGCCCACATGCACATGGCAGTGCAATGTCAAGCGAGATATCTGCCACATGGTTGGGGTCGCTGATGACACTCTGTGATTGTCTTTCGCGCGTCCGTCTATATCCGAAGGTTTTGTGATAATTCCATCCATCATTACTACTATGGAAAGTGATCGCCAAGACCATTAGAGCTAGGTGAAGTGGTAATCCTGCAAGTAAGCGAGTTTTGAAAGAACTTTTAACCATGAGAAGATGCAATCTAGGCTATGCTGCAATGCAAACTTTGAGTTTTACGCGAGATTGCCCCCAAGGGAATGATGGCCTTCATTCACCCTCGTTCTGTTCTTGAGGCGGTACCATGATGAAAATACTACTTGTCCTCTGGTATGTTATCTATATTACCACGGCTATAGCCAAGGGTTAATACGCGGAGACTGGGAGGAAAGTACGTAGTGCTCTGTCAAGACGAATAGTATGACCTTGAGAAAGGCTCATCAAGAAATAAATAAGCTTCATTCAAGGGCCTCTAACGTGGTTTTCCGAAGAGCGAATTGAACTACTGAACAATGTGGGCAATCATCTCGCACGCTGGAAACTGTGGCTTGAGTCTTGTCTTGGTTGCGCTTGGTTCCTTCATCTTTGTAAATCACTCTGCCAATGACCTTTCTTTCCAGGCGTCTAGCCTGGGTGACAAATATACATACGTGTTTATCATTTTGTATGTATATCCGCCCTCACCATGATACCCACCCCAGTCCTACAATCCCAAACATACCATTCAAGCACCTCGATTGGTTTTAGATCTTCATTCATATCATTGCTCCACTGAGAATGAGTCGGCAATCATACTTGTAATGGTTCCTGTGAACTGAGAACGAGAGGTTGGTTACTACGATGCAGCAGTCTGAACGTGGTCTATGGACCGACGATAGAGATTGGGCGAGGTCTCAATCAATGTCATCGACCGGAATCTATCTCACGCAGCTCAGGTTTGTCGTAATAATCAGCAGCAGGACAGGGGGGATCCTCTAGCCCAGGATAGTAGTAGTAGTAGTAGTAGTAGTAGTAGTAGTAGTAGTAGTAGTAGTAGTAGTAGTAGTAGTAGTAGTAGTAGTAGTAGTAGCTATCATTGGTTCATCGCTATGTCACTGGATGAAGGTAATCGGCCAAGGCTCTCTAGGCTTATATAGTAGCCCGCAGAAATTTTCTTCCTTTAAGCATGTTGGGTCCTGATCGCTGGCATACTTCAATACAGCTTGGTTGCTCTGCGACTTCATCGGCCGGGCACCATTGCTACCTATAAACCTATAATATGGCTACAACAATTGCAAAAACGAAGCGAACTTGCTCCACCGCAATATACCCGCATACTCATCCAGCTCTCTACCTTCCCCTCCTTCCATGCGCAAGGCCCGGATCCTTGACCGGAAGCCCTTCTCATACCCGATCTCGCTTGCGACGAGGCGCAGCAGAGTCCTGGATACCATCAACTCCAAGCACAATTGTCCAATGTGAAAGTGGGAGAAGAGGGAGAGGCAGGGACGCACCATAGGATAAAGCGCAATCCAGTGGAATACACACAAGGTAAAGAGCCCAACCGAAGGAGTGGGCCGAGCCGCGCAAAAGCCGAGCGCACGCGTATGTCCGGCCAAAGAGCGAACCGTTCTGCGCGCTCAGGGCTGCTGGGGACCGGAACGAGGGTAACCCCATCCCAGACCACCTCGTAAGGTACCCGGAGCTTGCGATCCGCGCCAGTGGGCTGAGAATCTCACGATCTCGTCGCCGAGGGTGATGTATGGGAGTGCGACGCAGATAATACCGTGGTAATCGTGAGCGAGACGTGTCATCGGTTGTGGGGGTCGACTTTGACAACCCAGGCGGAGATCAGGCCCTGGGGGGCCGTGGACCGCAGGATTTGGAATGTGATGAAGAAGCTCTCTGCCACGACGGTTGCGACGGCGAAGACGATGATCACGTTGACGAAATTTGGGAGGCTGCTGGTTCCGTACGAGTCGATCGCGATGACAACATGGATGGTGTGCTGCCGCTACTAGCGAGGAAATCGTCATGAATCAGCGAGTTGAAGATCCTAACGAGAGTAACAGAACCATTGAAGCTGTTGAGGAAACCTTGCCCATCCTGTCAGTTCTTGCCATGGGGTATCGTTCTTTCGGGACGGCGCTGAAGAGGGGGCGGTGTCGGCAATAATGAGGAGGATGACGACGAGGATCTTCACGATTGCCGTGACGTATTCCAAGGTATTGGAGATGGTGGTAGGGAGGCGATGGGTTAGGGACACGATGAGAATCACCTGCAAGACTCTCCCTGCACTTGTTAGTCTAGGATGCTGGGGATGGGTCATTCGGGGACTCACGCCACACAGCTTCACGGGCCGATTTACGGGCCCAGCATTACATGAGAATGGGGAAGAAGGTCGCTGTCGATGTGATGAGAACCTTGTGGCGAAGGAATAGGGCACCGTCGTTGAAGCGGTCGGCCTTGTCGATGAAGTTCCGCAATGCGGAGAAAGCGAGGGTCATCTCCAGACGAGGCTGAGGACAGCTCAAATGTAAAGACCGACAACTGCAGAATCCAAGTGCCGCAACAGGCAGGGGTGAGACGTTGGAGAATCTATCAAACTGTCCCAACTACATTCAGAGTAATAGAGACAAACGGATGAAGACTTGGATAATACGCGTATGAACAGGGGCTGGTAATAATGGTACAGCAGATTTGGGTATTTTTATTTTTACTCTATTTTGAGACAGTGGTCCTCAACTGGGTTTCTTTTTCTCATTTTTTTGTTTGTTTTATTTCCGTGTTTCAGTTGACCTAAAAACCCCAAAAGAGAGAAAAGAAAGAGAGTCAAGAGGCAAACAAAGCAACCAAAACTATTCCTGGCAACTCTTTGACTGCAGCCATGTCCTCTTTCGAGCTCTCTATCGACAAAGAAGGTGAACCTCAGTCACGGTCAAAAACCCCATCTACTCTCCGTCTACTGCAGCCATATCCAAAACCGTCTCCTACATCCTTTTCCATCTAACTTGATTCGCATCTTCTGAGTATCCACCACCTACAATTTCTATCATGGCCAAGAAAACCGCTACTCGAATCCACTCCCCTGTCCCGAACCGTGAGTCTGATAACCAGACCGCACAAGGTACATCGCTCGGAGCTTCACCCAGCAGCACTACCCAAGCTAATCGGTCTACCTGGTTTCTAGCCTCTTCGCCCGCACCCGCCGACGTCAAGCGCCCAACGAGCATGGAGCGCAAGAGGAAGGCAATCGAGCCCCCGGACAGTCCGCAAGATCCAACGGGAGGATCAAGCTCGATTGAAGCACAGTCTTCCGAGGGTTGTGAGCCGGGGGTGGAGCAGCAGGCGCCTGGAGCTTCTGTTGAGCCTCTGGACAGTCAGGTTGATCCAGCAGAACGACCCAGCTCGATCGAAGATCAGACCTGCGACGATCGTGAGCCAGAGGTGGAGCAGAATTTGCCTGAAGCATCTGGCGAGCCTCAGGACAGTCCGGACGATCCAACGGAACGGCCCAGCTCGATCGAAGATCAGACTGCCGATGGTTGTGACCAGGGGATGGAGCAGCAGGGTCCTGGGGCTTCTGCCACGCCAGACAGCTTCTCCGCCAGCGATGCAGAGGCCAAGCAATGCATTCCTTCCGACCAGCATTCCTGGGGTAAGTGTCCTAACGGCCCTTTGCGCCCGCTTTGCTAAGCAAAATTGTTTCCTCCTAGCCGATGCCAGCGACATCTGCTTCCAGAAACCTGCCACAACACCGCGTGACGATTCCCCTCTTCCCCTCTCTCGTGCTGGTCACCGAGCAAGCAACGGCATCCTGAGACTTGCATACATCGGCTTCGCAGCGGACAAGACCGAGTGCATCGTTGCCATCGAGGAGCCTGACGACCAGCAGGCTCAGGACCGTACGCTCGCACGTGATTGTATTGCTCTCTTCGCCAAAGGAGGATTCAACGCCGTCGCCCGCCTTGTCGAACCGCTTGTCCGACCGTTTGCCGAGGCGGCGTCCAAGGCTCCTGCAGAGACCTTTGAG
Organism: Aspergillus pseudodeflectus; assembly: GCF_044049435.1. Classification (NCBI taxonomy): domain Eukaryota; kingdom Fungi; phylum Ascomycota; class Eurotiomycetes; order Eurotiales; family Aspergillaceae; genus Aspergillus; species Aspergillus pseudodeflectus. Next base: position 345,834 of record NW_027263797.1, on the reverse strand, counting down.
TCCTTCTTGTCGCGCGCAGAGACCTACTTGAAGCTGGATCCCGACACCGAAACGCTCGAGCAGTTCCCGGATTTCCCCCTGGAGCAGATGCCCGAACCGATTGACTGGAACTACATCAAGGACAAAGTCACTCAACTCGATGGCCGTCTGTACCAACTCTCGGATGTCGAGCACTTTCGCCAACTCACAAAACGAGTCTATGAGGTTACGATCAATGGGGAACCCGTGATATATAAAAGGGCGGACTGTTATTACTCTGTTTGTCGCGAGCTTAATGGGCTACAGGGGGCGGAGCTGCTGAACATCCGCGCACCAAGGCTTGTAGGGGTCATTGGTGCTGATACTCCGTGGGGTGGCCTCTTGATGACCTTGGTCCCCGCTTCCTTTGATCTCTCCGACCTGAAGAGTCCTGCCGATGGCTCGGGCGACTCTGCACCTCGACTTCAAGCAACTACCGCGCAGCGTCGGAAATGGTTTGAGGACATTTCCGCTGCGTTTGAGGGCTTCCACCGCTACAACTTCGCCTACGGGGATGTGAAGCCGGCAAACATCTTGATCGATGACGACCGACAGGCATGGCTTATCGATTTCGAAGGGGGTCTTACCCCCGGCTGGGTCGATAAGAACCTGCTGGACACGGTGGAGGGAGACTTGCAGGGCTTGGCGAGACTGCGTGAGTTCCTAGGCTTGCCGGAATAGACAGGAGGTACGGGGATTGTGGCATTCGTTCCTTGCTGCTGAGCTGTATGTGGGAGAGATCGACCGATAGGATAGTAGCTAATCAAACACTCTTTACTTTCCGATGCCGTACTGGAGCCTGTGACTTTGTGGTTTCCTCATCCATCTGGATGCTGGAGTGGACATATTCTTCCCCGGTGAACCCCGACCCCGGGGCAACAGGCTGTCACATTGGAGATACATGCACCACATTCTTGATGATGCAAGAGGGTGTCCCCACTGCGCATCCCCGTAGAACCCAAAGCAGATGACGCCGAATCTGCACCAGTTCTCTGCCAATGTAGCTGCAATCTCTCCAAAAGAATATGAGTGAGACAGGCTCACGGGGTCTAGACCCTGTCAGCAATAAATGCTACTGTCATTGGCTTAATGAGCCACTTTGTCTGGCAGTGCCCAGCTGACCGACAGAATTGAGTTTGTCGCAGCTGGCCCCAACCACAAGCTGTGCTCGGAGTTGCATGCATCATATCAACCGGCTTTGGGTATTCCTGGAGCGCTGCTCAAGCCAAACAGTGCAACATGTGCAAACCTTGTAACCACCTTCTCTCCGCGCCCCCTAAGTGCATAAAGGGACCCTCAACACCCACCATCTCCTTCACCTCTTTCCACCCTTTCCTCCCATCCTCCGTCTTTCCCATCTTTTCCAGGTCTCTCCTCTACTTCTCCGTCCCCTCCATCACGCTCGAATTCCCTTTTCCCAGTCCTCCTTTAGTCTTCAAGACCGGGAACCTTCGTTGCTAAACAACGCTACGTGACCGAGCTGGTAATACCATCTCTTTTCCTGGCCGACCTTCTGTCAAGACATTCATGATGCTCACTTTCTTCTAGCGCGACCCATTCCGACCGCGACAATGCCTCGCGGCAACGGACAACCGAAGAGCGACAACCCCTCGCAGCAGGATGAACATTCTGCCCCAGCGGCCGAGGGCACAATCACGATTGAGAGGGTGCGAGTTCGCGGAAACCAAGTTGATTGCTTCGGCGTCCAATTTAGACCACGACAGACTAACCCTATCACCCCGACGCAACCTCCCAACGAGGCCGCCCAGGCTGCACAGGGCCCGGCGACAGGCACGGCAGCTGCGCAGCGGCCACAGAGGGGCGGTTTTGGAGGCGCGCAGAACCGGAGGGTGACGGACCTCAAAAAATAGGGGTCGATGGAGCATCTCGGGCATTTGAAGGGTCGCAGAAGGGGAGTCAGGGGTTGCAGTCGGGGTAGTTAGGCGAATGATGTAGGGAAATTGAACTTGGGATTTGCTCGCTCTGCTCTGCTAGCGTTCGCTTCACTGTAAGCGACCGTAGTTCCTCTTTCTCCGTGCAATGACCTAGTCGAATGTCAAACCCCCCCGCCTACGAATTCTATGAGATCGCGGTGCGTTTGCAATGCTGGGCAAAGTGAGAAACTCTCCAGGCCTCTCAGTCGGTGGGCAGCGTAGGCGAAAGCGCAGGCTGCATCTCGTTTGACTCACAAGCCTTCGATCAGCTGCGGTTTGCAGCCTGCCGGACGGACTGTCCACGGTCAGCTGCAAGCCCACTGCTCCCTAGAATGGATCAGCAAAAACACTCATCTACGACCAGACTTTATATCTCTGAGACGGCTGATTCAGAATAATCAGCGCAGGTCGGAGGATCGCGACGTTGGCAAGGGCATTGCAGGTTTTTGCTTTTTCCGCTCGTGTGCTTCTTGCGCTCGGTGTCTGGTCCTCCAGCTCTGTCGACCGCCTCACACTCCAGACACGATGGGAGGCTGGTCACTGGCTCAGAGCCCAGAGTGAGCCCAAACAACCGTATGTTGTGGTGGAAGTTGTGGCGGCTGCGGCAAATGTCCCCAGGCAGCGAGCTGCAGGACGACGTTTCCCCAGATTTCCCCTGACCTCCGGGCCAGCGCCCAGGGCTTTGAGAGCAGTATCCGAAAGGTGCCCTGGGCCGATGAGCACCGGAGGCTTCGCCAATGTATCCTTCGCCCATGTGCGGTGAGACCTGAGTCTCCGCCTCTCCGTGTCTCAATAATTGCGCTGCCCTGCGAAGCAGCAGACATCTTCCGACTCAAACAAAATTCTCGGCTTCCTTCCCCGGAAGTGCGCGTATGAGATGGACCTGTGGAGGGCTGGTATCGGAGTGAAAAAGCAATGATGCGGCGTGATGATTGGGCTGATATCGTGACAGGTGTGGGGAACAATAACCGAGGAGGGCTTAGTAGATTTTGACCTCACCTGGAGCTACAAACAAGCAGAAGCAACAAATTGAGCGAGAGCAGCAGAGCTTGTCTCACTGATCGGATAACTGCACTGGTTGCCTGGCTGGCCAGACCGCCAGCGCGTTGATCTTTCTCGTCTCCTTCCCTTTCTCCCCCCTTTCCCCGGTTCCTCTGCGATCCCATCCCACCGCATCCCATTGCCGGAGTCGCGGCGGAGGTTACTCGCGGAGCTCCCGATGGGCATCTTAAGGAGTGAGCTTAGCAGCATGGCTATGGCGGGACAGATCAGTTTTCGTTGCAGGTGGTGGGAAAGTCTCTCGGGCGCTGTCAAGGCAGGATCCCGCAGTATTGAGACATCCAGAGATGATCGCAGCACTGCCCCACGGAACATTGCCATCGCTCACCAGGCAGCTCTCTCTCTCAAATTGGGTACCGACATGGCCGAGCCTGGAATGAATTCGCTCCTCACCCCGCCGCCTCACTCAGGTAGGTCTTGGCTCGTACGCCCAAGGCTGGAGCATTGCCCAACTCTCTTGACGGTAGGACCGCAGTAGACACAGCTAGAAGTAAACTCGTAGCCGGCCAGATTGTGAGCCACAAAGGAAAGCCATAGATGGAGGCACGAATGGGCTCCCCGCCCCGTCGCTGCTCTCAGATGAGTGGTGTTGACTCCCACGCTTGGTGCCGGAGCTCTGCCAATCCTCTCCATGGTGGGTCTGGAGGAACCACAGCTCCAATGGACATCTCATCTGCTGCGCGAAGCCGGTCTAAATTTTTTGAGTTGCGAAGAGGGCCAAAGGTGAAGATATCAACTAGCCGTGACAACAATAAGAGGCTCATCTGGTGTCCGTTCCCCGCGCAGAACAGGACACGTTTGGCGACAGCTCGTTGGATGCGGAGTGGCCGAGTGACTAGGAGTGACTCTCGGCAATGCCACCGCTCCGCCAATAGCCACTGGGGCCTCCCTCTCGAGAAGACCAACAACCTCGCATGGCCCAGGACACGGTAGGGATTGACCCTGTATTCCAGGCGTATCGAGGGCGTCAGCTGGGTATCAAAGCTAAACTGAGCGGCGGCTTTCCATTCCGCAACACAGCCCCGTCCCGTTTCCTCTCTCTCCCATCTCCGCTCGTCGTTCCGAAGCTTTGTGTTGTGAGCAGCGGTTCTGGTAGTCCATCCCCGAATCCTTCCAGCCTGATCTTCTCTCCCTTCTCATAGAATCAAGGCTCGAGGGGTTTGCACTGAACGCTGTCAGAGGGGACGTTGACGTGTGTCACAGCGGTACTTTTAACTCTCACTGTAACTAATCTTTATGCTACGATCGTATCTCCAAGCTACAGAGCAAAGTTGTAGGCAAGAATTAATTGAATTCTAAGCATAAGGAAGAAACAAAACTAGTTTTAGTAGTTAAAGAATATTTATATTCAAGGCTTAGTTATCTACCAAGTTGACCAATCCACACCGTACTTTTTCGCCTAAAAGGTATACTCCAGTTTTTCCCTCCTGCTCCCAAGGAATAAATTGCTTCTATTACGCGTTGCGTGGTATCGGGTGCCAGGTGATGGCCCCCGTGACTCAGAACGAATACGAGGCGGCTTGAATCTTCCCCCCTCTCAATCATCCAACTTCGCAATTTTTTTGGTAGAGCTACAGTTCTGTGCTGGCCTTTACTCGGGGTATCTTGCGAGACCATTTCCTGACTAGGTGCTCATCAGTCACCAATCTGATCATTATTGTCGACCGAGCACATCGCTCTAAGTACAGCGCACCAATGCCACGTCTGCTTGACACCGTGAAATTCCTCCTCTCCAAAATCCCCTTGGCTCTTAAGACAACCTTTTCTCACATCTTCGGATGGAGCCCAACGTCGCAGAAATGGGATCTCCGCACTGCACTGATAGTAACCATACTCCGAGATATCCTCTGCAACTCTCCCCCATCAACTATCACCGAGCAGCAACAAACCACCATGCACGATCCCGGCGTTAAGGGAAACATGTGGATTAGCAGAGTCACTATACCCCCAGAGAACGGCCTTAGAGATGTCTTGTTCACCGCAATTCGATCGCTAGGGACAGGGACAGAAGATTTCTCAAAACCCTTATCCGAACCCATTACAGCGGAATGGACGGGTTATCGGGCTAATGCATCGGCGAAGACATCAGAGCCAGCGATATCCGAGGCCGAGAAGTTCCGCTGCCTGATGGGGGAGGTTAAGAGTGACGTGACGGTGCTATATTTCCACGGTGGCTCTTATTATCTCATGGACCCGTGCACACATAGAGAGACTGTTGCCGGGTATGCAAAACTCACCCAAGGCCGTGCGCTCTCCGTGCGATATCGTCTTGCACCGCAGAATCCCTTTCCAGCTGCCCTCCTCGACGCTTTGACTGTGTATCTATCGCTCTTGTATCCTCCTGAAAACGCATTCCATAACCCAGTCCCGCCCTCTCACATCGTGCTAGCCGGTGACTCAGCAGGCGGCAACCTCGCAACCGTCCTTCTGCAAACAATACTCCACCTCCATCGAACCGCATCACCTAGTACACTCCCAACCGTCCTATTCCATGGCAAACATGTCCCTATCCCCCTTCCCGCTGGCATCGCCCTAAACTCGCCATCCCTAGACCTGACCCGCAGCATGCACAACACCGAAATAGGCACCCGATACGACTACCTTCCCCCGCCCTCCCTGAACCCAGCAAATTCTCCACCATGCACTATCTGGCCCGCTAATCCACCCCGCGCGGACCTGTTCTGTGAAGGAAATGCCCTCTGTCATCCTCTTGTCTCGCCGGTCCTGGCGGACTGGAGTGGTGCTCCGCCGATGTTCATTTCTTGTGGGCAGGAGCTGGTTGCAGATGAGTGTTGCTTCCTTGCGCAGAGTGCTGCGAGGAAGGGGGTTGTGGTGGTTTGGGAGCAGTATGAGGCTATGCCGCATTGCTTTGCACAGATTTTGGCTGGGACAAGCGTTTCGGGGAGGGTCTTGGAGGGGTTTACGCGGTTCATTTGGGATATTGTGAGGGCTCCTGGGTCTATCAAAACGCATGGGGAGTTTGTTGAGGCGAAGACGTTGAGGAGCTTGGCTGTTGATGTGCGGAACCTTGTTGATTTGGATCTGGACGAGGTTAGGAGGAAGGCCTATAGCACGCGAGATGATATTGTGCGTGAGTTTGAGGGTAGAAGGTAGATAGTCTTTGGTTGTGACATAGCATATACTGTATTCTGACAATGGCAATCTCTGCTCTGTTGTCTTCAAATGGGCTTATCCAAAGCAACAGCAAGCTAGTGTTTTCTCAAATCCCTTTCTTTATATTAAAGACGCCATAAACCTGAAGCCTCATGATTAGCTAAATAGTACATAGCCTTTATTAGTTAAGGGCTTATATAATGGACTAATATAATAGATGGCTTAGGACAAGCCTGCTGGTTAGGGGGGATAGTTATTATAGTAGATGTGGTAGATCACCTAATTACATGAATTAGGGCCTGGCTAAGCAAGCTCAGCAGTGATAGCCTTTCTGGTTGTACGAACGGTTCTGCCTAAATCGGCCGCCTGTTACACAGTGTAGGATAAAAGTTGAAGCTGAAGGAAGTTAACAGATTGCTAAAACAGTTCAGCGCCTACGTCATGCCATGGAATTTTCTAGGTTGTGAAGCGTTGAAATTATTTTACGAGCTCTGTATGAAACACAGGCGGATGACTCTGTCAGAACAGTGTATTGTATAAAGCATTAACTTACAACTAATCTATATATGTCCTAATGCAACTTGGCATTCCTTTTCAAACATTGAATAAGAGTTTTGGGGGTCAGGATCCTTTTGCCGGTCACTGTATTCTCTTTAGCACATCAAGGCAGCCCGACGGTTCTGTGTGTTGAACATCGAGACGAACTTCGGTTTCTGCTACGCCTAGCCAGACTTGCGGGGACCCTGGCTGATGTCGTGGGTAGCAAGGTAGGCTTGTGGATGGTCAGAGTCTCGGTTTGTCCGTTAGGTTTCTCTGCGACTGTTGAACACTGACTGCCACGGGGACGAGGTGGGTCAGGTGGATCCAGCCAGTGGAAGAAGCGGGACTCGGGCAAGGGACAAGTGTTCAACACTCGGGAGGGTTGGTCAATCTCTCTGTCCTGATTAGCCATGAAGAAGTAAAGTGTTCAGCACTCGGGGAAGGCCGGTCAATCCATCTGTACTGGTTAGCCATATGGGTCGTTGGTGGACTGTTTCCTGCTACCCATCTGAGTTTGCGGACGGTGCGCGTCTTGGTTGTGTTGCGCTTGTCTGCTAGGTTTGTTCTACAACTGTTGAATACTGACTTTGTTGAATGGACTGCGAACGGGCTGAGGTGGGTCAGGTGGATTCGGTCAGTGGAAGAAACGGGACTCGGGCAGGGGATAAGTGTTCAGCACTCAGGGAAGGTGGGTTAATCTGTCTTCACTGATTAGCCTTGTGGGTCGTTGGTGGACCCTTTCCTGCTAATTATCTTCGCTGGTGTATCACTATGAGGATGAAGATGACAAACTTGATACTAAGGATGATCCATGTTCTTCATGGTTCATAGCGCAATTAAGGTGAAAGAAAGAGGGAGATCACGTATATAAGTGGTGCGTGGGGCCAAGGAGCGCGGTTAAGACCCCCCGTCTTGCTGAGCATCTCGTCAATCAACTCCCTCCTGGACTGTGCTGGTAGTACTATTAGGCTCTTCTCTATCAGCAGGAGGGCGCGATCATTTTTGAGGAGTACGTCGAAGCCTTAGTACATGGGCTTCGAATTACGACTCCCCTGACTCAACGTCTTCGCCTGTCAAGGAGAACGTTTTCGTCGTTGAGGTGGTCTCTGGCGGAGAGCAAACCAGGGCACTTTGAAGTGCGCATACGTTGCGTTTCCAGTAAATGAGGCCACCTACTGGGTTGTCTTTGACAACCCCGGCGAATGGCAAGACCAAGAGCAGCGCACAATTGCGCACGATTGTATGGACTTGTTCATCGAGAACAAGTTCGATAAGATTCGCCTTACTGATCTTCCCGCTCATGCAACATATGTTCCTTGAGGATCACCCAGAGACCTTTGAGGATGCCTGGTTGCGGGCAGAGGCCAGTTACAAGCCTGTTCCGGGGGCCAAGGTTACATTTAAGCCTTCTCCAGAGTTCCTAGAGAAGCCCCAACCAATTGACTGGGAGTACGTGAAACAGGAAGTTAGCAAACAGGGGGTGCTATCTATAACTTGTCCGAGGTCAAGAGCTTCTAGCAACATGGCGTGCGGGTGTACGAAGTTACCACTGGTGAACAAACCATGATTTACAAACGGGCAACGGGTTCCTCGATCTGCCGCGAGATCAGCGGCCTACTGGCGTCTGCTACTTACAATCTCCGCAAGCCAAGGCCCCTCGGACTCCTTGGCGCTGGTACTGAGTGGGGTAGGATCTTGATGACAGTGGTTCCTGCTTCCTGTTCTCTCTCCGGGCTTAATGCTACGCCTCCGCCCTTAGAAGCAAGTCCCGCGGAGCGCAAGCAATGGTTTGACGAGGTATCTGCCATGATCTGCAGCTTCCACGGCGACGAGTACCAGGATGCTTACGGGGATGTGAAGCCGGATAATATCCTTATTGACGACGCCCGCCAGCCATGGCTGATTGATTTCGAGGGAGGACGTACAACAGGCTGGGTTGATGAGGAACTAGTAAACACCATAGAGGGAGACCTTCAGGGGCCGGAAAGGCTCCGTAAATGGCTTGGCTTGGAGGTTGAGACCAAGAATGAGCCCCAACCGCCTGCCTAACCGCTTTGCTTTGTATACAAGTTTCCTGTCGTTGTATCCTTCTCGGTGTATTACTATTTTATGCCTCCTCATTTATTTCTAGCGGGTGCTGTACCTCTTCCTTGCCAATCTTGTTCTCATCCACTACACAAGGCAGGCTTAGAAGTCGATCTATAACACGTAGATTATTAATCTTCGTTTCTGAATGCTTTTCCAAGGCCCGAGGTTTCATGCTGCATTCTGCTCCCCTAAAAAACAGCGGGAAGATTTTTAGTACCTTGACACACGGTTTCAGCATTAGGGCCAGTGCACGCAGAATCCTCATCGCATACTCATCCGACTAGTCGCGAACGACCGAGCGGAGGTGAATGTCCGCATGGTGGAGAAGCTTCTCGATGAGAAGTGAATTGGCATTGGTGGCCCTTGAGCTTCTGTCATCTTCCCAAAATCTTCTTGTAGAAAAAAGACAGCTGCCCTTATGTCGTACCGGGTGAAAGAAAGATTGCCCAGAGAAATGAAGAATTATTCAGGAGCGAATGGGCAATCTAGATACAAAGATGGGGTGCAAAGTCCTATCAACGCTTGCTGTTAACTGAGATATATCACATTGGGATATCTACTTTTTGCCTTTGGATTGGTCATCTATTGTCTTATTCGAGTAGACGCAATTTCCCAATCAAACAACAACAGGCACATCCTGAAACTCAGACACCATAAACTCCCTCAAGGCCTTCAACCCCTCAACCATAACCTCATGCTCAGGCACGAACCCCACGCGAACATACCCCTTGAAATCCCCATCCTCTCCAAAGCACCGACTCCCAGGAACAAACATGACTCCCACCCTGTGCTGCAACCGCTCACACAGCTCGACATCATCAACCGGCCTGCCCTCCCTCGTAAACCGCAAGAATGCTGTCGTCCCGCCCTGCGGCTTCACCCACTGGACAACGTCCGCGAACTCATCCACAAACTCACCCAGCAAGAGCAGATTCTTCCTCGCAAGGTCGATATTCCGCGCAAGCAGATTCTCGACCGTCGGCGAGGAAAGCGCAAACGTCGCAATCTTATCGTTGATGCGGCCCACTGAGATGGTCGTGTAGTCGCGGGCCGACGCACACTTGTCGATAATCTCGCGGCTCCGCGAAGCGATCCAGCCGAGCCGGATACCCGCAAGACTGTATGCTTTGGACATGGAGCCTACGGCTACAGTCTTCTCGTAGTCAAAATCTAGGATGGATGGTGGTGGCTTGGATCCATTGGGCAAGGAGTGGAAGAGGGGTCTGTAGACTTCGTCGCTGTGGATTGTGATGCCGTGTTTGCGGGCGATGGAGACGATTGCCTGTAGGGTTTCGTGGGTGAGGACGGCGCCGGTGGGGTTTTGGGGGTTGCTTTGGATATGAAGTGTTAGCACAGTGCTTTCGACAAATATGTAGCACTCAAGAATGGGTGGCAAGACTCACTTCAGCACAATCATCTTCGTGTTTATTCGAATCAACCTCTCCAACTCGTCCACATCAACCCCCCACCCTCCCTGCTCCCCCTCCTTCGCCTTCCACAAACTAACCTCCGCCCCCAACGACTCCGGAACAGAGTACAGCTGCTGATACGTCGGATAATGCACAATAACATGATCCCCCGCCCCCATCTGCGTATACAGAGCGAGGAAATTCGACTGAATAGCCCCATTCGCAACGAGGACGTGGTCCGCCGAGACACCACCCCGCTCCGAGTCATACAGGGCCGCGATTCGGGACCGCAGAGCAGGCGAGCCACGGATGTCGCCGTATACTTGCACCTGGCTGGTGTCGAGCATTTGGCCCAGTGCGGTGGCGGGCGAGTCGCCGCTCAGTGCGGCGAGGGACTCGAGGGAGAGCGAGGCGCAGCATGTTTCGGCGAGGTTGTGCTTTGCCCATGTTTCGTGTTGGTCCATCCACTGGGAAGGGACATAGCTGGTTATTGATGCTCTTCTTGTTCTTTGAATTCTTTTCGGAGGACTCACCTGCTCGACTGCGAATTCCTTGATATGAACCATTTTGATGTGGTGAGATGAGAACGAGGTATCTAGGTGAAGAGGTGATTGTGGATTGGCAAATCGGCAAGAAACTGGAGATTTTCCTACATATAATAAAGCCCCAGGGAAAGCCATGGATCTTTCTTCTGCTTCGGTGGATACCTGGGTACTCCGGAAGTACAACCGTTGTTCGGATAGCCCCACTTTTCCCAGTCGTCTGTACGTAAAACCACGCTGTGATTCGTTGGATCGGCAACTTGACCTGATCAAGCGGCATGATACCTCAGGCAGGACTGGTGAGGCCGGATATGGAAGGGTTCCAATAGAAACGGCGTCCGAATTGGCCGCAGCGTGTTCGGCAGGTAGGATCGTCCAAATTCATGACCACCCTGGCTTGTGCTCATGTCCTGGTGTACACGTCCTTTCAGTCCGGGTTGATGGCCAGATATGGCCTTTCGAATTGTGCCTTCCACTGCCTGTAAACCAATCTGTACTTTGGGACAAGCTGTTGCGTAACAAATCCAGAATATCGCCTTCTGCAGCCCATATTAAGCTCTTCGTGGTGCGGACTATATTCTGATTTTTTTTTTTCTCTCAGATAAACAGTGCCTCCTGGGCTGATTCCCATGGCACATTCTTAGCCGACAGGGTATAGTAGGCGTGGCGAGTTGGAAAGGGGGGGAGGTGGATATTCCGTGCGTATATCTGAATAACCGGAGCCAGTGATTCTTTCAGGGAACTCAAGTGTTGCAACCTTGCCGAACTTACGTAGTGCATGGATTTGGCGCTGGGTCAGATAAAACAGTTGAAGAATGCGTGCGATTTGATCTAGATAATCACAGAATCCCCTTCCTCAGACCTCAGCTTCATCCGACTTTGTCTTTATCGATGCCTTCCGAAGCGGGATATCATCGTCACTAACGATCTTGCTAAAATTCCCCCGTCCAACAACGACCGTCCCCATCCCCGTGCGCATTGACTCGTGCGTCCCAGAAGTAAACCGAGAACGAGAACGAGAATGCGAAGGCTGAGGGTAGGAAGCATCATGTCCAGCGGTCCCGGAACGAAAGAGCGGGCGGATTAACGGGATAGACGCACTGATGATAACGAGATACGTTTCAATATATAGCCACCGCTCGAGGTCGACGGTTGCGCGGGTCGGGTTGTTGTTTGCGTTTGAGAGGATGTGGAGCTGGATTGTTTTGATGATCGAGGCGACCATTGCACTTGATACAAGGAAAGGTAGGGTTAGTTGGACGCCAAAAGACGGATTAACAAGGGTGGGCACGAACAAGATTCCCAATCCGAGAAGAATGATCAAGCCGATTTTGACTCGCCACTTCAGGTTTAGATTCCAGGATATGTAGGCTGAGAATGCGGCGAGGTAGAGGTCTGTTGCTGAGTTGAATGCTGGATATGTGGTATCATAATGTCAGCTCATCCTGTGCACGTGTCCAAAGCCCTATCCTGCAATGCCGCGACTCACCTCCCTGAAAATACCCATAGTACGTCTGAACCCTCAGATCCCAACATTTCTCTGCATCATCCGAGTGAGAGAGGATAGCAGACGCATGGCCCGGACATTGCAGGAAGATTATCAGTATGAAAAGAATATTGATGACGACTTGCCCTCCGACGAATGCCCACAGAATGATGCGGTCTCGCTTGTTGATGCCGAGGATCCCCAGAATGAAGACAACAAATGCTACCCGGCCTGCAACGCCACCGGCTATCCCGAATGTCTGTCCGATATAGTCATATAGAATAACCGTTGAGGGCTTGGAGACTTGAGCTATCGGGCTACCGTAGCCTTTTCGAACGGCGATTGTTAGGATAGCGGATCCGACTAGGGCGAGTGTCTAGGTACGAGGTCAGACAGCGCGAATCAGTACGAGTTTCGTTCAACACAGGGACAGGTCAACGCAAACTCAAGGGCAAACTGGGCAAACAGGCAAACAGGCTAACCAATGCAAAAGCCATGAGCATATCATCCCAGCTAAATTTCTTGATCCTAGCTCTCGCCAGTATCCTCAGAAACATCACCACAATGGACACCCCCGCGAATGCCCAGACATCCCGCAGCAAATGCGGTCCGTCAACGGAGGCCGACATGATGCCGTTGCGTTCTGCGAACTCCGGGGTTGACAGTTCCACAGGCTTAAATACGATCTTGAATTGATCGGAGAGCTCCGCCGCTTGATAAGTGGGCACGCGATAATGGATCAGGCACAAGCGCTGATAGGCCAGGATAGGGGAAATTCAATAGATCAACACGCCATCTAGTTGCAATTTGATAACGGAACGATGCACTATTGGCTTATCTCCAGAAACTCTCCATCGTATCTATCCGCGGTGGCGGTCCGTACCCGGCTTTTAGGATGAACGCACAAGGGTCTCCCACGTGTTGGACTCTAAAAGTCATCAGGTACGCCCATGTTACTCCAAGAGAAACAAGATATGCTTCTGAAAATATATTTAGGCAGACTTTTGAGGTAGCTTTCTTGGCGGGCGCTCTTTCTAGATTCTAAAGTTCTTGAGAAACAAAAACGTCCCCCCTTAGACTTAATTCCTGTGAAGTCTTATCTCTTATGTCCAGTCTAATCGCACCCTGAAAGTTAATCTGGCATGGACAGCTTGGGACGACTTACGCGCGGTATCTACTTAGACATGGCTATCTGGTTCCTCTAAGCTCTCTGGCTACAGCTATATAAAAACCGGCAACTATTATCTCAATGAAGACTAGACGTCTCAGTGCATGGGCCATATGTGCTATAAGCGTTATTATATGTCACGTCAAGAGAAAATATAAATATTGCGCCAATCAACTCTCTTCGTTTCTTGGTGTTTTCAAGGCCAATACACCACATAGCGCAAAGGCTCTGGCTAATGCATGATTTATTAATACGTAGCGACAAGTGTAGTGTACACTTAATTGAACCATTTGCTTGGGGTTTCTATATACTGCCCGAATTTCCCAAACCTAGACGCGTGTAATGTTTGCAGAGTGTCTAATAACAAGAAGAGACTGGGGGATCTCCGGATCGACCATGGAGTATAGGGCCCTACTATACTCTATATATCTGGACCGAATCATGGTGTTTGTGAAGGGTGTACAATCGAAGTAGAGCATCATGGATGGATAACCGGCCATTCGAATGAACGCTACTCTATATAAGTGGTCTCGAGGCTTCTGAATAGCACTTGTCAGGTACCGGGGAAAAATGCCCTTTTCTTGTGCATACCCCGAGCGCGAAGCAGCTAGTAGCTAGGTACAATCAAATCATGGTCGATTTTCTGCCCAAGCCCCTTGTAGCGCCAGTTGCTAAAGTACGCGAAATCACTTTGCTTATCAGCGACATTCGCCGTGCTATGGCCGCCTCGCGAAGCGTATACTCCCACCAAGGTACCTGCATAACTGGTTAGTCCCGCGATAGCAGTAAATGATATGCGCGAAGAGAGAAGAGGGCTTACCCGTAAACCGGCCCGTGTCCCCGGAGACAACCCTCGTGTCGACAGATCCAATGCTTATCCCCTTGCGTGGTCTTGATACAAGACTAGCAGAGAACTGATAGGTCTCATCGTCGTGTGCTTCAACTGTCAGTGTAATCTTCTTGCCCGCCCATTCACGCGGGAGATCTGTCGTGATGTTTCTCAATGGCCCGTCGTAGTTCCCTCGGCCGTAGGTCTTGAGTTGGATAGCACGGGTTACTTTCCCACGGATGGCGGTGTTGACGATGCTTAGGTCGATATGCTGCTCCTGGGTGATGAACACGCTTACCCCTGCTTCGACATGTGCAGTCTTCGAGGTAAAATCGAGATCAACGCTGAAAGAGAAGAGCGTATCCGTCTGCCGGCGAGCGATAAAGGTAATTGGATCGGTGACCGAAGACGCATTATATGAGGGGCCATAATTCGAGGGAGTCAGACGGAGTGTATCGCGATGTCCCCTAGGCGATACCGCATAGGCCGACTCATCAGGAAGACGCCAGTACATCAAATGCTTGGGGATCTCCGACCCAGGCGGGAAAGTAAGATGCTCGGGCTTATTGATGGGCTTCTTCACGGGATGCCTCGGAGGCAATGGCCCACGCATAACACCCCTCACCGGACTGAAAACAGGCCACTCGCCCTCCTGCCAAATCCCAGGAACAAGAACCGTCTCGCGGCCCATGGGGTAATTCTCCCACTCCGGCCCAGACCGCGTAGACAGCGCAACGCCCCACCAGTTCCCGTCTCCATCCTGGAAGAAATCTGCGTGTCCGACTGTCTGGAAGTACTCGGTTGTATTCCTGTTCGACAAGATAGGGTTATGCGGGCATGGCTCCCAGGGTCCAATTCGAGATTTTGAGCGCGCCATTGTTGCTGAATGGTTTGTTTCTGTGCCGCCCTCGGCGATGAGGAGGTAGTAGTAGCCGTCTTTCTTGTAGAGATGGGGACCCTCCGGATATGCGCCGCCTGTGCCGTTCCAGAGGTAGGTAACTGGGCCGATGTCTCCACTCGTGAGATCAAGCGAGTAGTGGTGGATCATGTTGTTATCCGCAGAGCTAACATAAGCCACTCCATCATCGTCCCAGAAAATATCCGGATCGATCCCGTAAACAGGGAAAATGAGCGGCTCACTCCATGCATTGTCTTCGTAGGGATCCGTAGATGAGAAGACTAGCCCGTTGAGATCCGGACCGAGATTCGAAACGATCAGGTAAAAGACACCCTCGTGGTAGCGCAGAGTCGGGGCGTAGATGCCTCCTTGCTGGCCCTCTGTTTCGGCGAGATCAGGGATCTGGCTTGGTCGGCTGATAATATTGCTGGCCAGCTCCCAGGTGCGCAGGTCTTTGCTTGCGTAGACGGGAAGGCCCGGAAAGGCGATAAATGTAGAGGTGACGCAAAAGAATGTTTCGCGTTCGGTGACATACACGCAGGACGGGTCGGAGTGCCAGCCTGGGAGGAGGGGGTTGGTGTATGTGGACACGTCCTTGGATGCGGATGCGAATGTTCCAGCGCCTGCGAGGGCGATGGTGGAAAGGGTTGCGAGCCGCATCTTGAACGAATAGATGCAACTCGTAGTTGAATCTCCTGGAAGGGCTAATAAAAGGCTGGGTTGCGTAGGAACAAAGGCTTTATACGGTCTATTGTGCGGGGGTCATGCTGAATCTGCCCATGACCCCTCCCCACCATGCCGAAGATGTTATGGACAAAACATGGTTCAAGCCAATGATCATGACTTGTTGGACGTCAATGTCTCGGACGATCACTTGCATTTAGGCAGAATGTCACCAGCTTTCAGGCAAAACGGGGCAGATCCGGGGCAACCGCAAGATTTCTCCGTGTGGAGGTGGGGAACGTGGGCGGGGGATTCTTCAGGAGGTCGATTCACAGCCAGCTTCAAATCATTGTGCACATGCTCAGTTGTTATGGAACGTATATTTACCTTGGGAAGTCTACAAAAAGTCCCTTAAATCCCTTATGCTACCAACGATATACTACACACCTACTCGAGGATGCGCAGCCCATCCCGGATGATAGCATTGCTAACAACCTGCGGGAACTTTCTGCTGCCTTACTCCATAGGGCAATCACAGGGCCGCGGAGACACCTCATCCTCAATCAAATTTCAGGTATCTGGCTAAACTATTACAAATACCACCCGGGCAGTCCACAGTTTACTCGGATTCGGATTCGGATTCGGATTCGTACCTAGGCTGGGAAGCAGCCCGACACCCTCCACCTGCATAATTGAGTCAGGGCACCGTGCTATCCTACGGCTGCCTGAGTCACTGGGCTCGTGAGATGGACGCAAAATCTAGTCTCCCCCGTCAGTCGGTTCCCTCTCGCAAAGGTTCTAGCAACCTTGGAATGAAAATACCACCCCTTATTTTGTGCTGGCGGCGCCAAATATGGCATCACCCGCAATTATCACCTCATCATTCAAAGCGCCGTGCACATCCCCATGGCTCCATACCTGGAACAGTTAATGGTTGTTAATATTCGCGTATTGTTCCTCTCTGAGGTGTAGAGACCTGGAATGGCCTTGTAGAGTGCTTTTGTGCCCACCGGTCGGTTGGAAATGTAAGTATCCCGTAGAACCAAGAATGTGATAGCAGCCAACCCGGTTGGGCCTACTCAACAAGCTCGAAATCCTCCACGCTGTCCAATAACTCCGCATCCCCCTTGACCGCATCATTCGCATACCGCTCCTCCAACTCCCGAATCAACTTTACATGCCCCTCACTCCTCGGCACAACCCGACACGCAAACTCCGTCGGATACATCAGCACCCCGGGCTTCGGCTTCACATGATCCACATCAACCTCCTGACCGTCCTTGCCAACCGCCTTGTTGATGTCAAACACCGCCAAACTCAGCACAACCTGCAAGAACAAACTCTCATCGGCAAAGTACCGCCCCGCACAGACCCGCCTCCCGTACCCGAATGCATCACCTGCTGGATCAGGCTCGTTCCGCGGGGCAAGGTATCGCTCTGGATCGAAGACGGCAGGGTCCGCGTAGACAGCCGGGTCGTGTAGGAACCACCACACTGCGGGGAGGAGGAATGAACCCTTCGGGATCGTATAACCGCCATACGTGATGTCTTCGGTTGCAGTGTGCGGGAAGCCCATGGGCGCAATGGGCCACCAGCGGAGCGTCTCCTTCACGACCGCGTTGATATACGGTAAATTCTCGCGATCCTCAAACGTCGGGAGACGGCCTGTCCCAACCACACGATCGATCTCCTCCTGCGCCTTGCGCTGTACGTCCGGGAACCGGAGCATAGCCAGCGTCCATGCCGTCAATGCAATGACAATCGTATCCGCCGCCGCGCCATAGAGACTCGCAGCCGTCCAGATAATCGCGCGCTCGTCTTCCTCCTTGAGAACACCGTCATTCTCAGCTTTAAGCTGCTCGATGAGTTTCGAGACGTAGGACGGCTCATTCGTTCCAGCGGCCATCTGGCGCTGCACGAAGCGGTAGGGGATGTAAGCGCATGCCTGTATTGATTTCTTCCATTGTCGCGCGGTCTTCTTGAAGCCCATACCCGGAAATCCGTCTGGGAGGTGCTGCAGCGCCGGGATGATATCGACGGCCCAGGCCATGGGAACGGCCGCGAGCGAGAACTCGGTCATCATCTTGTCGATCAGCGTGACGAGGGTGTCCGGCTTGTCGGGTGAGATTGTGTACCCGTATGCCATTTTTAGCACCGTGGAACCGGCGTTGCTGTTTTGTTGGTGAATAGTCATCGTTGGAGACAGGAAATGGTAAACATACGTCTTGAAATGCTCCAACCACCTCTCCGGCTCCTTCAACGCCCGCACAAGCTGCCGATGAACACCAGCCTCCTGCACGCCCCGAAACTCCGCCGCAGAACTCTTACTCCCCAGCGCGCGATGCAGGAATTTCCGAGCGCGCCGAAAGGTGGGGTTATAATCCTGGCAGAGGATGACATTCTCATACCCGCAGAGTTTATTCGCCATGACCATCGTCGGGCGTCCAGAAGTCTTACTCGAGCCTTGCTCCAAGAGGTCGCGCGCGGCCTCTCGATCGTGGATGATGACGAGGGTCGTCCCCATGACGCTCACAGAACTAATCCCGCCATAGAGCTTCTTGTGTCTAAGCCAGTGCTCGTACTCGACTGCGCCATTGGGAGGAAAATCTCCGAGGTTGCCGAGGAGGGGGATGCGTTCTGGGCCTGGGGGCAGTGGGAGTTTTGGGTGGCTGGTTTGGAAGAATTGTCTGTAGAGGATGTAGCCCAGGAGGGCGGTTATACCGTATACAGTCCAGGATAGGGATAGGCTTGTCATGTTGATGATCATGGGGGATTGGTGTAGATAGATTGAGGTTGTTGATGTCCCTGATAAGGAACGAGTCTGGATGTCACGCTGCGCCCCGTGGATGCGGGGACAGGATTCTCTTAGCGTTGTACAGCGAGTTAGCGACGTTGCATCAGATTGAGACTAGCCTACGATCTTAATGGAGTTATTAAGTCATTATTACTAGGATCCGTTATCAAAGAGGTTTTCAAATTTGAGATAGAAACTACGCTGCGCGGCTGGCTATGAGGTTCGATAGAGATATCGCTCTACAGCCCTAATTACCACCCTTTGACTACGGAGCGCCATACAACATCACTAGATCAGCCATAGTGACGTAACATGCTGATCTAATTGCAGTTATATGACCCAGCTGAAGACCTAACATGCATCTCTCCGTCATGACAGCCGCCGAGCCCTCTTAGCGCGTCGGCCAATATTCAGCCCTACGGTGCCCCAATGTTTGCTGAACATTCTAGACGCTGTACGGCGCTGAAATGGAAATGTTAGCCGACCCGGTCGTCGAATGAGATTGGCTGCTGGGCTTCTACCTCATCGTCCGGCGTCGATGAGAGACTTTCAGAGGATTTGCCCAATGGCGATTTGTATGCAGGTATATGAGGTGCATGCGGGCATGGGCCAGCCTTGTCAGCCGGTTTACCGTCCGACGGTGATAGATGTGCAATGATCCTCATAGTAATCAAGCGGTAGGCATATCAGCCTTGGAATGCGGAGCGGCTATGCTAATTACTTCACACTTCGCAGTGCGCATTTCGAATGATACTCCCGGAGGTTACACTGCATGAACCCTTGGTGTCGCACCCCGAAAGGCGAGCTGCGCGACTGCTCTTGTATAAATATTGACATCTCTACTGCGCTTCTACAGCTCATCAACTGACCAACACAGGCAACAATCTCATCTCCTCAATCACTCTCCTCCTAGGCTCGCTCGTTTCCCCCCACTCTGCCTCGGCCTCCAACCCCTCATCAGCACGGCAGCAATAATGACCGCTTTACCTTCGTGGACAATGTTATCCACAGGGCAATCATCCATAGAAGCACCAACGCGCCCCTCACCCGACGAGATATATCCGGGTGTCTATACCGCCGCAGGAAATGCCGTTGCCCGTCCACTCAGCACTCAGCACACCCACAGCCCGACTGAAGGGCCATCACTAGCAGCCTCGTCAAACGCTACTTTTTCCTCCTCAAAGACAACACCGCAATGGAACGCTACCTCGTCAACCGGGTCAACGGCAGGTCGCGCAAGAGCGCCCTCCCCGTATTCAGCTACACCTCCAACTCAGCGTTCTCCGCCTGGCTTCACATTCTGGGAGACGAGCCGGTGGAGGTGGTCTTGAGTAGGATTGATTCTGCGGATGTACGGTGTTCGCGGCTCTTTCGCGGCGTGTGGTGTACTAAAGGTTATGTGAAGCGTCCTTATGCTACTGGAGAATAAAGAAGGCTCTTGGACAAATCTAGAGTGGAGTCAAAGGTAACTAGTCTTACATTATGTCTAATAACAGCTGGAGGGATGAGAATCTGGCACGAATGGTTCTATGGAATAGTTTGGTATGGCAACAGCCGGTTTATCTATAAAAGATGCAAGCGGCGATATTTCATACAGTTATTCCCTATATCTAGCAAGCCTATTATAGATAATCTCTCGTTCTTGCAACCAACCCAGCCATTAATGGCTGTTTCTTGCGGGGCTCGCACGCCGCCAATACCCGTACAGTGGGAAACCTATTCTACTCCCTAAATAATCACGAATCAGCCAATTCCAACTCCTCATCTCTTCGTGGGAGGCTCATTCACAGCATTCGCAGCCGGCGCATGCATCACGGCCTAGTTGGTATCCTTCCCCGTGCTAACCTTTCCCTGCGCATCCACACTCGCGTTCGAAGCATTCTCCAACTCCGTTATCTCCTCCCTATACCAACGAGCAAAGGCCGCAAAGTATATAAACCCAGCAATCCGTCTCGCGCTGATGGCCAGCATTACCGCGCTGAGAGCCCATACAGCCTCGGGCGGCCCAGCCGCCACTCCCCAGCCAAACGCAACTGCAAAGGCTAGCGTGAAGACAGTGTGGGCATACACGAAGCCCCGGGTGAATGGCCGCGTAGAGAATTCCTTGTCGCCGTAGGCCCACTGCCAGAGGGTTCCGTCGGTGTCTTTTCGGGGCTTTTGGTTGGGTGAGTCTTTGGGGAGGGGGAGGGTTGGGGATGTGACAATTCCGGGGGTAGTTTCCTCGGGCGTTGGTGCCTTGTGCATGCTCTGTGCAACATTGGATTCATGTGTCTTATCCTGTTTAGTCACCGGCCGTGATTCACGCTTCTTTTGGATGCCGTCGCGATAGTCTGCTGCCGTATTAGCACTACAGCCAAAAAAGAAAAAGAAATCAAACTACGCGCAATGGACAGCTCGACAGCTCACCGCAAACACCCTGGATGGCAGCAAGCAGAGGTACTACCAAGAGGACCAGTGGAACAATCTGGCCGTACCCCATTTTGTCGCGGTCTCCGGGCATACCACGCGTGTTCGACCGAGCAACAAGCACGCTGGTAACGCCGTAGACATTTGCAGAGAGAAGCCACAGGATCCTCCACAGGAAAGACCCATGGCACTCGTGGAATGCCCAGACTTCTGCATAGAAGATTGCGTAGTATCTTTGCGTTCGGAAACTCCTTATTTCTTCGGCTGCTTTGCGCGGGGCATATCGCAGCCACTTTCTTCGGGCGTCGTAGGATATAGTCTGTAAGGATGTAGTCCAGTGGTTCACACGGTCAATCCACTTCCTCGGTGCTGATTCATCGTCGCTGCAGTACAGCAGCATAAAAACCTCACAGTATCCCAATATGATAACAACTGGAACCAGCAACCGGGTCGCGAATCCAACCGGGTCAGACCAGACATCAAGCTGCAGATCACGTACCGCGCAGCAAAAGTAGACATGCGTGTCGTTCTGCCAGGTATCTGAAAACTGCAAGACTAGCAGGGTGACGAGCATGATCGCGCTGGCGAGCATCAAGATCGAGCGGAGAGCTTTGGTAACATGGTGTTTGCGCTGGTAGTCGATCACCAAAGGCATCATAGCCAGATGCACCGTGCACGCGAGGCATCCCAGTGCGATGACTACATCCACAGAGTAGAGGGTGATTTCAATTTGCCTGGCAAAGGTGGCAATCAGCATGGCCAGGTCCGAGGCAAGAACTTGGTCGGTTGTAGATAGGATAAAAGTCCGGAAGGCCTGAAGGCGATCCTCGCACGTTTCGTCGTCAACGGTCTTGGTCACATCTGCCAAGTGAAGTCTCCTTCTGAGAGAAGCAAACCCCCGGCGCAGAACGCGGGCGGCCACGCCATCTACGCCGTTGAGGAACCCACTTGGGATGGAATATGTCATAAACGCGACTATCAAGGCAATGAGCCCAGTCACGGATGAAGCGATGAAGCTTCCGATCACCTGGAAAAGTCAGTGTTTTATCTTTACCTGAAAAGATAGAGAAGGTGTGATGGACAAACCCCCGGTCCGACAATGTCACTGTCAAACTCCACGCTGCCATTGTGTGCCAACTCCCATTGTCGATCAGGATCGCAATCAGATTTCACTGTCATGGTCATTCTGCCGGATGCATGATCTTTCCCGGGGGTCAAGTGGTGTTTTCTAAATTCTATACGCGGATCTAGTCCCACATAGCCAAACGTTCTGATCCAGTTAGTAGTAGCCTTGGCAGCCTTGTCCACCTACAAGAATCCATCCCACCCGCCACGCTCTGCTCACGCAACCTGATAGATCAAATAGCAATCTCGCATCTGTCTAATCCCCGTTGCTGTTTAAGCTTTGAGGTTTTGATCTCATGATCACTCCCTGCGGTTATTGAATCGTGTCCGAGTCGTTTGTCAACGAAACATATGACGCAAGCATTCTTTCCTGTTGCAGCCGGTAGCTACGGTTAGTCAGCGCTCATATGGATCACCACCAGCCTTTTCACATCTGCCCACTTCTGTAGCTACAAATGTCAACCGTGGACAGAGTTCGATTCTTCCAAGTTGGGAATAAGCCATCCATACCTAGGTAACCTCTGGCGCATGTAGCGCACCAGCCACGCAAACAGAAACAACCAACCGGAAGCAATCACGAAGCGCTGGACAGCCTGTTGCGTCGTGGTCTGTTCCAAATACCTTATGACGTTTTGATAGGTATTCGTTTCGTCAGCATGAGGTTTGTTTCTGGAGACACCGGGTGATTTATAGGTAAACTCCCTTTTTGTGTTCATATTTTTCGGCTTTAGTCCTACCTCCCATTTTTGATTTATTCTAGCGCTAATTAACTGTTTAGATACCTTAGTATGATTATCCACCTCCCATAGTGACCATAGCATCAGTAGCAAAAAAGCCACTGCGATCAACAGAGTGGCTTTCCATACTTGTACAACTGGCGTTATGATCTTCTTGGCTATGATGTTCTTGGGCACAAAACTGACCAAAATCTCGTTGTTCCTAGCTATTAGCTAGTTCGAGTTCAAGGTGTGGTGGTGGATACGTCCTAGCATAGCCTTGTCATACCAATCAGCCATGTATGGCCGGCCACACACAGAGGCTTTACTTATTGCGATTTGGCAAGGCTACAAGTTCTGAAAGTCACATAGCTAGATGAGGCATGATGCCAGCTACTATGCAGCTTCCCCTGACTCCCTTCGAATAGAAGAGTTGTTCTTATTGTCCAATATCATTTTATGAGAGCACGGGCTCCCTGCCTGCCCACAAGTAACCCACCTTATTTACACATCTAGCCGTCCTCTACCATTGCCCTACCCCCAAGATCAAAGTAATCTTCACTCAAACCTTCCGAGTTGGCCGAGTAGATTTAGGTACGCTTCTACAAGCTCCGCGGTTGGAAACATCAGCTGACATATAGCTACTCCAGGACGATATGGTAGACTGCCCAATCTAATCTTTGAATAACATGCATTCATCATCCATGGCTCTGGTACGTATCAAGCCCATATCGAAGCGCTCGGAGTCATATTCCTCCAGTGCTAGTAAGTCGACTTTCACATTTCCATGCATGTCTCCCCTATCTGCCAGGAACATGCATACGGCAATTAATCAACGTTTCCATATATCATTCGTCCATGTAGAATCAGGATCTACGGTGTCCTACGGTGACCACCTGCCCTACTACCGACACTTGCAGGATCTACAGTCAGTGCCCGGGCCACGAGCCTTTTAGTCTCTGTCGGTTTAGCTTTACCCTGAATCCTCATCTAGTCACCCCAGCCCCTCGCTATAATATTTTATGATTCAGTCGTTCAATCTTTCCCGGCTCCGACTCCCTTCTTTCGGGACTTGAACATCACCCCAACCAATCAGGTGGTACCGTCCACTAGAATATATGGCTGTTAGGAGACGAGAAGTCGCAGGCAGGCTGGAAGACAATAGAACTGCGACTTGCATATTGCATGATACTTGGTCTGTTACCGGTTCTCGGAAACATTCAGAGGCTCCCACGCTATAACAGCGCGACATGGCGACAGGAAGAGTTGTTGCGAGCACTCTAATGCAGGCACCATCTTCCTAGCTCATACTGATTGAAAAGATTGATAGAATAGGATGGGTCACTCAATTTCCGGGCACAGAATCAGCCTTTCAGCGACAGAAAGATAAGTAGAGCCGACTTTTGCCGGGCTAAATCGGTATGGTCGACGCCGTTCACAGCGTACAGCGGGATGAAGCGGACACAGATAGAAAGAGAGCATGATGTTTCTGCATTGTCGTCTCCGAGCATTGCTCTGTCATACAAGCTTCTCTCAGCCTTATGGTGCGAGGGACACCGATTTCTCTTCGTAAAAGTCGAAGCTCATTCCGACATGTGTACTTACCAGGATAATCCCTGCGACTCGTAGCAACCAACCGAGGCCAGATTTTCCAAACGAAGATTTGTTTGCTTCTCACCATTGTGGCACCATGCCTCGTATAAAACATCCTCGGTTGGCCAGACGATCTGGTCCCATTCTCACGTCAGCTGCAAGATGGAGTTACTTGACTCCGAGGTTCGGCAGATCGCCAGGGTACACCGGGTGGTCAGGGTAGGACGAAGAGTTGATTCTAGAAGGCCGAAGGGTTGAGCTGGCTTATCTTTGAGGGCCAGACCGGAGGCACCCCTTTCAGGCCAGTCCGGTGACTGACTTCCAGCCGGCCTGATTACTGATCGAGCTAATAATGTACATAAGACGAGCAAACTGGTTCCGCGTGGCCGACAAGGCACGTGGTGAAGAGTAGCCTCCGATTCGAATGGGGCACGCATCCACGGAAATGAGCTGCATAACGGACCTTCTCACCGACAGACCAGATTCATCTCAAAATAGACCATGCAGGAGGTCCCTCAGATCTAGCTGAAACCGCCCTAACCATGGAAGGACAAACGCTAGAGATTCGAGATTCTCGATCCACAGGCAATCGGGAGAATTTTAGGCTAAACCCCCGATGCATAGCACATGTGCCCGTGGGTGAATGCAAGCGAACGAGTGAGACCTTCTGGAACAACTCTGCGGACATCATTTGTAAACGAGGCGCTTGTCAGTCCCTCTCATTCGATCGGTCAAGCGGCGCTCGACGACTGACGAGCGATCCTTTGATTCCGGCGTCGCTGGGCGCTTGTCACTCCAGCGAGCCGAACACGAGGGAGACAAGGTACCAAGGCTTGTCCGGGGGGAATTGGCGAGATGACTGGAGGGGGAGATTGTTGGGCTCAACAGTTCCTTCGCCCCCCGGCCAAATGTACGTACCCCATGGACAAGGGCTCGGGAGAATGGAGGACGAGCTAGCTTCATCCATGATAAGCCAAGCGGCGCAGAGCCCGCCAAGGGCATCCTCAAATAAAGGAGGATGCGATACGTCTCCCTCGGTGTGCCGCAGATTCGTGGAAAATCCAGCAAAGCAACGCCACAGTCGCACACGTACCGGTCTGGGCCCTGCGCCAAGGCCCCGCCCAGCCCCTCCGTCCGGGGTCCCCGCGCAAGGAGCAAAGGAAGCTCCTGCTCTCAAGGGAGGCGAACCCTGTTTGAGACCATCGCCGGGGCGCCTTGGAAGCTCAGCCACAAGATAGAGGCATTGCAACGCTGGCATCCTGCGGGCGTCGCTGGTGCAGCGCGACTCGTGCAAAGCACAGGTGCCAAGTCTGCCCAGGGCTGGGCCACGACGGGGATTGGCGACGCGAGCTGAGTGACCTGCCTGCTTTGGGCTCCCGTGTCCGAGGCGCCGTGCCTTGGCGGACTCTTGGGCACACAAGGACAGAGCAAATCGATCCCTCCGCTGGGCAGTTTCACCGTCCGTCTCACTGTACCACCTCCTGCGTTTGCCATGGTTACGACATTCTCAGCTCATATTAGGTGTGGAATCTGGACAGGGGGTGCATTCCTTGCTTATCTCTTCCCTTGAGCCTAATTGACTCTGTTTCCTCCTTGCGGCAGTGGATTCCCCTGCGGACTGCCGGCGCTCCAGCGACCATTCCATTCCCAATGACCCAATCCAAGGATGACGAATGGCCCCGACGATCCATTTCGTCGCACCCCGAATCCCCAATGGAGTCCGGGAGGTTCCCCCGCGTGTCAGACGGAGCTTTTAGCTGTCATGGCGAGAAAAAAAAAGGCGGGGGAGGGTCTTGCTGATCTTATAAGAGTGGACACGCAGCCCACTTTTTGCGCTTTTTTCTCATCTCCGTCTTACTTTTGCGTACGTTCGGAAAAGAAAAATGACCGCAGTCGACGAGAAGAAGACCGTTCTCGATAATGGGAGCAGTGACGAGTTGGAGCAGGGGTCGTCCTCTGCTGGGTACAGCGAGATTGATACCAAGAAGTTGATTCGCAAGATTGATCTTGTCTTGATTCCGTGGCTTGCCCTACTTTACTTGTACGACAAGTATCTGTTTATGCGATATGTGGTATGTGGGAGTCGCTGACCATCGCAGACTGAGTTTCCTCGACCGCACGAATATTGGAAATGCGCGTTTGGCCAATCTGGAAGAGGACCTGGGCATGACCGGACTGGATTACAACGTGCGTCGCCTCCCTTGAGAGTATCTTCTTGATGCTGACTAGAGCTTGGTAGAATGCGCTCGCCATCTTCTTCCCCTTTTACGTCGCCGCCGAGATCCCCTCCAACATCATGATGAAGCGCTCGCGACCCGCCATCTGGATTCCCACCATCATGCTGGCTTGGGCTATTGTCTGCTCGCTCATGGGTGTCGTGCACAACTATCCAGGTCTCATGGCTGCGCGTGCGTGTCTTGGTATTGCTGAAGGTGGTTTGTTTCCGGGTGTCACCTTCTAGTATGCATGCCCTCCCATCTCGACATTGAGGACCGACCTAACAAGACTAGTATTACCATGTGGTATAAGCGCCACGAGTGCGGTCTCCGCATGGCCATCTTCTTCTCCGCTGCCACCGCCGCTGGCGCCTTTGGCGGTCTCCTCGCCCGTGGTATCGTCGAAATGGACGGACTGGGTGGACGCGCAGGATGGGCCTGGATCTTCATCATCGAGGGTCTCCTCACCTTCGTCGTCGGTACGTTTCCACCACAAATACCCCTTGGCTCAGTTACCAGCTAACACCCCTTAGCCGTCGTCGCGTTCTTCGTCATGAACGACTACCCGGACACGGCCAAATTCCTCACGCAGCCCGAAAAGGACGAAGTCGCGCGGCGGCTCAAGGAAGACCGCAGCTCGCTGGCCGACGAGTTCCACATGCGCTACTTCTGGGACGCGGTCCGGGACTGGAAGATCTGGGTGCACATGTTCATCACGATCGGCATCTACACGCCGCTGTACTCGATCTCGCTGTTCATGCCGACGATCGTGCAGTCGCTCGGGTACAAGAATGAGACGGCGCAGCTCATGACCGTGCCGCCCTATGTGGTTGCCTGTGTGTTTTGTATCGGCGGTGGGTTCCTGGCTGATAAGCAGGGCCAGCGCGGGTTGTACATGATTTTCTTTAACGTTGTTGCGTATGTACCCACCCCTCTTTACTCACCGAAGAAGAAAAAGAAAGAAAGAGGGAAACACTTACTGACCAACCAACCAGAATCATCGGCTTCATCATGCTCATCTCCTCAGAGAACCACGGCGTCAAATACGCCGGATGCTTCTTCGCCGCGTCCGGAATCTACCCCAACGTGCCCCAGGGCGTCGCCTGGAACGGCAACAACATCGGCGGGTCGCTCAAGCGCGGCGTCGGCATCGCCATGCACGTCGGATTCGGTAACCTCGGCGGTGTTGTCTCCAGTTACATCTACCGCCGAAGTGACGGGCCAAAGTACACTACGGGCCACGCGACGCTGATTGGGACGTTGACGATGAGTACGGTGCTCTGTACGTTGATGACGATTTATCTGCGGAGGGAGAATGCGCGGAGGGATCGCGAGTACAAGGCACCGAGCGAGTATACCGAGGCGGAGAGGGTGGGGGAGAGGGAGAAGGGGGATAGTGCGACGTTTTTCAGGTATACAGTTTAGATTGGATCTTGCACTGGTTGTCTTGGGGTGGTGGTGAGGGTGATGGTTAGGGTTATGATTAGGGTTAGGTCCTAAGGGCCAGCCCATTCGTTATACAGTTGAAGAACATATATCTCAACTAGGTACACCTCCATAACCTCCAGGCTAGCTCTCCATCTACTCCCCCGGGACACCCACCCCGGAAACCTCTTTACAAACCCTCAACAACTCCTCCTGCCTCTCCACATTTCCCGCACCACTATGCGCCCTCTCCTCCCCACTTGTCGTAAAAAACGCTCCACTCCTCAACCCCGCAAACTCCCCCTGCCCCACCGCCCACTCCGCCAGGACCCGTGCCGGCGTCTCCAATCCCGCCGGAGCCATCCCACCCCCCATCTTCGTCCGCACCCAGCCGGGATGCATACTAACGACCTGGACATTGGGCCACCGCCTCGCAAACGCATTCGCGAGCATCACATCATGCAGCTTACTATCGCTATACGAATGGCTCTTCGTTACATTCTTTAGAGTTTCGTCGCCTCCGTAGTGGCTATCCGAACTCATAAACAATAACCTGCTCCGCGGTTTCCGCATAAGACACGTAAGAATATACGGCGCAAGCGTATTCACCGCAAAAACAGCCGAGACCCCATCAGCCGTAATCTGCCTCGACGAGGTCGCCCCGTATCCGATCCCTGCATTGTGGATGACGGTGTCAAAGGGCTTGCCATCGGGGAAGAAGTTGTTCGCTTCGCTGGCGAGGGTTTTCGTTTCGGAGATTGAGGAGAGGTCTGCGACTAGTATCCCTGCGGCGTTGGGGACGGCGGATTTTGTGGACGAGGCGCGGGATGCGTTGCGGGCGTGGAGGACGACGGTGTGGCCCTGGTCGGAGAGCAGCTTTGCGGTTGCGAGGCCGATCCCGTCGGTGGAGCCTGTTATGAAGATTCGAGACATTGGAGATGGGACTTGGTAATATGGGTACGCGTTCCTCAGGAGGGTTGTAGGGTCGATGTATAATTGTTCTTTCTTTGCAAAGGTCAGATATATTTGATTGGGGGGGTATGAGGTGATGTCACGTTTAATAATCAGGGTGCAGATGACGTCAAGGATGTATATCATTCCACTGCATTATACCTGAAGCTATCGATTATATTAGTTATTAAGCGTCTAGTAAAACGACAAAACATGCCACCTGTATATCGTCAAAATAACATGTGGCCCAAGCTTCCGGTGTCAACCATCACAGGGACGATGGCTTCGACAGTGATTGGAACGGACGGGATGCTCCGCGCCTGTCCATGGTCCGACGGGCCCGTACAATTGTGCCCGTGCCCTTGTTCTTACTCGCAGGGGGAGAGTTTAGTGTTCGATAGTCATCTGCCCTGTTCCGCTCCGCGGAGAAAGGGAGATGCTCTCGGGTGGCTGTCGTGCGGGGTAAGCTGGGGTGATATTGGGGTAATTTGCCTCCGTAAAACACGAGGAGAGATACCGGACGCTGCAAGAAGAGGTGCAGTATGCCTGCCTGAAATAGTTGCGGCTGGCTGTGGTTGACAGCAGGGACGTGCGAGAGGATGCGTGCAGCCTGTTGGGTTGGTAGGGCTTCGGTTGCATCATACTTGGTATAATATAGACACATACTCGACGTTTGGGCCCCGTTGATCTCGTATCATCTTGGTTCTGGCGCCCCCGAGCTCGAGTGGAGTACAGAAACTGAATTTGTGCTTGGTAGACGCTACTAGGTACCTATGTTTCATGATCAAACTGAATGGAAGACGCGTAGATGCAACTCTTAGGGCAGAGCCGGAGCGAGGTGCTCCTCTGCCTAGCCATTTGTTTACTTTGATTTCAAAAGGTTGTCCATCCTGTCCGGTTATGCTCGCTTCATTACAAGTAAAAGGATAAGTGGCTTATTCCGAGAGCCGCGGGTATGCATCGCCCAAGCGCCGCTATGTGAATCTCGTATTCAGGTGCAACGTGTTCAACCATTTCGTCTCTCCATCGACACTCACGCAGAACGAGCAGAACCCAAACTAGACAAGCACGAAGTAAGATGCGCGACCCCGCAGACCTCCCACCAGAACTCTTCGACTACATAATAGATTTCGCCATATGTGATCCCAAAGCCACCCCAAAGCAGCTCTGCCAGCTCTCGCTGGTAAACCACAGATGGCACTCCTTCGTCCTCCCCCACATCTACGCAAAATGGACCTACGATGGCGCGGCGCACTCTTTCTCCTCTCTCTGGAGCTTCGCCATAACTGTCCTCCGGAACCCGCGTATAGCGAGTATGGTCCGGACCCTGGTTATTGGAAACTGGGGGTTTAATCAGTATGAAGCGACTGGGGAGGAGTTCAGGCATTCTTTCCATGACTCGGAGTATATCCGTGAGGCGATTCGGCCAGTGAGTATTTCTGAACTTGAAGAGCAGATATTTAGGGATCTTTCGCGTGGGGATTGTCGGCCGCTTGTGGCTGTGCTCCTTACTTGTCTGCCGAATATTACTATGATCGAGGCGCATGTCCCGAGGTCAGACCCTGTGCTGGGTGCTGTTCTGCAGTGGGCTCTCGAGCGACAGCGGAGCGCAAGAAAAAGTGACGGCACAGCACCTAAACCACCAGCGCCTCTCGCACGCTTGAAGTCCCTCCGGCTATGGGGCGAGGTCCACGTCGAGGCAGACTCAAACAGTGACGATACACTTCTATTCCTGCATGATATCTGGCCGGTTCTCTGCTTTCCTGGACTCGAAGTCCTGCGTTTGTCCGAGATAGATGTCGAGGGCGTCAGGGCGCTGTTGCAAAAGCTAGGTATGGACCGAGGAAGCTCGAGTGTGCAACATCTCACCATATCCTGCTACGATAACACGCGGGGCACATCAGAGGACCTGCAGGCCCTTCTAGATATATTCACACGCCTGAAAAGCTTCTCCTTTTACTGTGTCGATCCAAAATGGTACGGTCCCAAGCGGGATGACAGTAAGCGCTGCATCCGCAATCCGGATCTCTGGACTTTTCTCGCAAGGCATCGCGAAACCCTCGAGTACCTCGACATCTTCCGCAAACAGACCGGCGGCAGCAGGGAGATGGGTCGCCTCGGCCCCCTCACAGACTTTACCCGCCTCACGCACCTCTGCATCCAGCCCGACGTGCTCTTCGGCGCTGGGGATACGGCCGACGCATCCTTATTACCACCCCTCAAGGAGAGTCTCCCTCTGACGAGCTCTAGCGCGCTCCAACACCTTACCATTGATTGCATATCAAGCAACAAGCTCCTAGGCATCCTAGACATCTACAGCGACCCGCGAGAAAACATCCTCCTAAACAAGACGCTCCCCGCGCTCAAAGCCCTCCGGCTGCACGACATGGCGCACCTCGACGTCCTCGAGCCCGAGCCGGGATGGGAACCGTTCCGGAGGGCTCTGGAGAAGTCAGGCATCACGGTTGGCTTTGACAGTGGCAACTGCCGGCACCCGGACCACTTGTTGATGCCTGGGGGTAAGCTCCCTCGTGGGGGCACGTGTCCGGCGCTTTGGCGGGAGTCGTTTGAGATGCAGGTGCGGGGGAAGGCACGGTGGCAGGAGGTGATGGATCTGATTGATCTGCGGGATTATAGCGAGTACTCTGGTGAGTGTTATTGAGGGGTTAGCTTCAACCGAACGCTTTGACGGGTGATCGTACCAGTCGGGAGTCGAAGGTTGGTACTTGAAAGTTGAAGGCTGGACTGTCCGGTTTGAGAGAAGGAACAATCTACCTGCAGCGGGGGTGGAGAAGGGCTCGCCCTGAAGGGTCCGCGGGGGAGGTCTCTTCCAGGTTAACCCCTCCCTATACATTGTCCTCGCGTATATCTGCCAGAGCCCCCTACTGAGCGTCTGTTGCGTGTGGTCACCCTCGTTTATCATGGTATGGAAAGGTTGGCTACTATCAGGTAGTAGCGTTCGTGCCCTCGCAACCCTTACGTCGCCCGTGTAGCGGGAATTCGTCTATCCCTTTCCGCAGACAAATGTTCCTCTTATCGTTAAGTTGCCTGAGTTCATAAAGAAGTAGCGACTACTCGACTTGAGCACAAGACAGCCACCGGGATGGGATATACGGAGTAGTCCTGCTGCTGAAGTATATGAGAAACGTTAACACGGTACCCAAGTGCCATACAGCGCCATGCTGGGATACCTATACATCTTGGCCCAAGTCTCTGGCCCCCATACTCAACTATATATCATATATCAGTGCAACGAGCCGTTACTAGTATGCACGTTCGAGCTCCGCGGCCATGATTAGGGTACTTGGCACTTGGCACTTGGCAAGGACCTTGAGGATGAGGACCCTGCGAGCGACATTCTCGATCGTCCTGCGCACCAGTCAAATCAACTTCCCCTCACCATGTCATTTCAGAATCACAGTCACACGATGCAGCTCCTGTGCATTTGCCTGCTGCTTTTCTGCATCGCGACTGCGGCAGTCGCCCAGCTGCAGGGATGGGAGGTATGTACTAAACCTACATCCTTTATGCTCTCTATGCATTGATCAATTGACTAAATTCTCTAGGACATAACGCAGGTGATCGTCGCAAACATCACCGACATCGAACAACCGGATCCGCGGCAGTTGGATGAGTTTGTCCGTCTCCAGACTCGCCTGCAGCGGTCGACGGGCACGTGGAATGCGAACCACCCGCGGTATCGGCTGCTCATGGCGCTGTATGGGTTCTCACGGTACAAGGAGAAGAACCTTGCGGAGGTGAAGCGGTGGCGGGATTTGTATAAGCATGTTCCGCAGAAGCAGAAGACGGTACGCAGCAATTCTCCGAGGTCCTGCCGGCGACACCCTCTCTAATTTGGCTATATTAGTTGGTCGAAAAAACCATCGGCTACACACGCAAACTCAACACCGTCGAGCACCTCTTCGAGGACAACGACAAGATCGCCGCGGATATTGTGCGGCACGCGCTGGAGTTCTACGATGTCTCGCAGAGCGAGCTGGACGAGTTCATTAAGGAGGCCGAGAAGGACAAGAAGACGCCTGATCGGACGAGCGTCGTGCAGGCCATGAAGCATTTCGTGCGCGACTGGTCTGAGGAGGGGATCATTGAGCGGCAAGACTCGTTCCCTTGTATCCTGAAGCATCTTGCGGATATGGATCGGTCTGAGCGGCCAATCCGTGTGTTGGCGCCTGGTGCGGGGGCGGGGAGGTTGGGGTATGAGATTGATGCGCTTGGAGGTGAGTGCCGACTGCCTCTTTCCTGCTGTTAAGGCAATGACTGATGAGTGCAGGCTTCGAAGTAACCCTCAACGAATGGTCCGCATACATGAACCTCGTGCGCCGCTACGCAACCCAAGTCTCCACGCCCAACAGTCTAACCTACCACCCGTACATAGACTGGTGGTCCCACCACGCCACAACGAGAGAGATGCAGCGCGGCGTGACATTTCCTGACTGGGTCCCCTCGACGTCCAAGGTCGTCATGGTCGAAGGCGACTTTACCTCCGTCTTCCCCGACAGCGAATCGGGGACCTACGACGTCCTCGTAACCCTCTTCTTCATCGACACCGCACGAAACCTCATGGCTTACCTCGAGACCATCCACCGGCTGCTCAAGCCTGGCGGGACGTGGATTAACCTGGGACCATTGTTGTATGGGACGGGCCCGTGGTTGCAGTTTTCGGTCGATGAGATTGTGCTTGTTAGTGAGGCGCTGGGGTTTGAGTTTGTTATTGATCATGAGGAGGACATCTGTGGGGCTCAGACACCTGGGGAGGGGTTGGAGGGAAAGGTGAAGAGTTTGTATGTGCCGTATGGGCAGAATGCCAGAGGGTTGAGTCGGAATGCGTATGATGCGCAGTTTTGGAGAGCGAGAAAAGTGTAGAGGGCGAGCATTCTTGTACATAAAACAAAAATGTCTTATAGACTTGGTGCCAAGGCTGCGAGACCTCAAAGTGATTCAATAGGATACCAATCCTATATCCCAAACGTGCAGTGACAAATTGGTTATACTCCGTACAAGCGAATGGTTCAACTGCTCCACATCTTTCGTGCGGGGTGTAAACAATACGGACAAACTACTTTTCCGCACCGGCTACCTCGAGCACGCCATAGCTCACGTGACACGGCCGTCTCGAAGCCGATCATCGGGCCTCAAGTCGCGGATAGTCGAGGAACAACTTCGCAAACAGGCATTGGCATCATGTTCCGACAGAGCATCCGACGCTTCGGCACAACTGCTCTGCGCAGTTCCGCAGAGACTTCATACTCCGTCCGAGTGTCCTCGGCCCAGGGCGTCGTCAATGGATTGACAGAAGGTAAGCGGGGAGAGAACACCAAAAAGCAGTGCACGCAATTGCTAACTTTATTTCTTTTCTTTTCGCAAAGCAATCGGCAACACCCCCCTCATCCGTCTAAAGCGCCTGTCCGAACAAACCGGCTGCAACATCCTCGGGAAAGCCGAATTCCAGAACCCCGGCGGCAGCGTCAAAGACCGCGCAGCGCTCTACGTCGTGAAAGATGCCGAGGAGCGCGGGCTGCTAAAGCCCGGCGGGACCGTCGTCGAAGGCACGGCAGGGAACACGGGTATCGGTCTCGCGCACGTCTGCAGATCAAAGGGGTACAAGCTCGTCATCTACATGCCAAACACGCAGTCGCAGGGCAAGATCGATTTGCTGCGGTTGCTCGGTGCGGAGGTGTACCCGGTCCCGGCTGTGGCGTTTGATAACCCGGAGAACTATAACCACCAGGCGAGGCGGCATGCGGAGGCGTTGGAGAATGCGGTGTGGACGAATCAGTTTGATAATACGGCGAATCGGCGCGCGCATATTGAGACTACTGGCCCGGAGATCTGGGCGCAGACGGGCGGGAAGATTGATGCGTTTACGTGCTCGACAGGGACCGGTGGTACGCTTGCTGGTATCACGTACTATCTTAAGCAAGTCAGTGGGGGTCGGGTCAAGTCGTTCCTGGCCGACCCGCCGGGCAGTGTGCTGCACAGCTACATCCAGAGCGGGGGCAACCTGATTGAGCGGACGGGGAGCAGTATCACAGAGGGAATTGGCCAAGGCCGTGTGACGGATAACCTGCAGCCGGATATCGCGACGCTGGATGGGTCGTTGAATATCAGTGATGAAAAGTCGATTGAGATGGTTTACCGCTGTCTGGATGAGGAGGGTCTGTACCTTGGTGCTAGCTCTGCGCTGAATGTTGTTGCTGCCAAGGAGGTTGCGGAGAAGCTGGGTAAGGGCAGCACGGTCGTTACTGTGCTTGCTGACGGAGCCTACCGGTATGCGGATCGGTTGTTCTCGGGCAAGTGGCTTGAGAGTAAGGGGTTGAGGGGTGCGATTCCGAAGCACTTGGAGAAGTACATTGTGCTTCCTTGAATGTGCTGTACATATATTGTTTGAATAGACCAACTATAGCTAAGCCTTCGACTATACTTTGCTCTATATTCGTACGTCGCCAATTTTAGCCACAGAATTGGGCACTTTGGACGTGGATCTAAGCCTTGAAATCGTTTTCATCTGCTGACCAATATATATCCTGTCGGTCGTTCTGTACGGTCTTTAGCTATATACATCTACATCCGCTATATCACCTCTATCTGTATATTCACAACTTCGCCCTCCCCGGCGCAAAATTCGAGCCAGCCCCTTCACTAATCCCCTCCACAATCTCATCCACACTCTTCAGAATCCACTCATTCCCCTCCTCACTGGCTAACCACCTCGCCCCTTCCTCTCCCTCAGCATCCTCAACCCACGTCCCATCCTCCAGCGCCTTCCTCAGCCCAAAAACATGCGAAACAACCTGCGGGCCAACCCCCGTCTGCGCCCTCAAGCACGCAATCGCAACAATACTCGTCGCGACACGGCCCACATTCGCCCCGGTCGTCCTCCCCGCCGGATCAGAGAGGAGAGCCCCATAGTTCGCATGCAGGATATGCACGGGGAGATCCGGATGGCTGTCCGCGAGCTTGTCGAAGAGCTTCACTTCAAAGGGGCGGTAGATGGAGTCCCAGAGGGCCTTTCCGCGGGCGGAGATCTCGGAGATGTTGGAGGGGGACGGCGTGCGTGTTGGGGTTGTGGAAAGGGCGGAGGAGATACGTTCGGGGAGGGAGGATTTGAATGCGTTCAGGCAGTTTATTGTTCGTGGAATTCCGTTGAAGCTGATGCATTTTAGGCCGACTTCGCGCATGGTTTCGGCCGTGTGGATTGCGTCGTTCGGTGATTGTGATGAGGTGATGTATTCGTATAGCGCGGTTAGGGAGGCGGGGGAGTTCATTGTCATTGTTGCGGCGGTCTATCAAGTCAATCCTCGATTAGCTTGGCTCGTCACCTAGCTACAGAAAGCCAGATTGACATACCGAAAGCGCAACCCACGACGAGTGAGAGACATTCTTCGCCTGGGCCGTCTGGTGGATCTTCGCATAGATGGACTGGATATTCCGCGGGGCGGGGACGGTGTTTGGCCGGGCAGCAGGCGCATTGATGAGCGCCTTCAGACTCGGAGATAGCTTGGACATCTTGTAGTAGTTCGAGAGGGTCCGCGAGTGATGTCTTTGTGAAAACGGTAGTTTGCCCATCGGAGTTGTATGCGGAGACGACTAAGTAGTCGGGCCTCGGCATTAAAAGTAGTCGCCGGTTGAGAGCCCAATCTGGTTTAGCTTCCACGTGAGATACTCCTCGGCTGTGACGTAGCTACATATGGCCTGGGGCTGAACTACTCTTTTTTTTCATTTTCCATTGCATGGTCCTTGTCTTTCTACAAGTCTCCAGCTGATGAGAGTTCTGAGGTGTCAGGTCCTTCTAGTCGATAAATTGCTCTTTCCAACGTTAACCGGATACTGTTCCAACTGAGAAAGGACTCACTCGGCCTAGCAGCCAGCTATCGATGCTTGAGAGAGAACAAGTCAAGCTCTGCCCTGTGTTCTCTGGCCCGATAAAGCGACCCCGGACGATTCCCACGCAGCACGCATTGCATGCAAGCTCTCAAAGGACATGCATCGAATATCATTCCCACAGTCCTGGACAAATGTTCTGATGTCTCAATGGCACTTGATAGCAGTAGCATCACCTGTGTAGCACAGAACCAGTAGTTGCAAATCCATCTTTGGAATTGCTCCGTCAACATACAAGCACGCGCTGAACAGATCAACCGGATTGTAATCTCCATTTATACCACTTTGATGCAGCACGGCAACCAACGGATCACGGGACCTTCCGTCTTGGGACAGCCCTATGAAGCCATCAGCGGGGTAAATGGCGAGAGCCGACGATAACAACGAGTTCTGGAAAGCAATTATCCAAGCTGCTTCACGATGAGGCTTCATGGTTGGTGCGTCGCCCTTTCAGAGTTTATCACGCAATGGCAGACTGCAGTCTTGAGTGACAGAAAAGGGAGGGGATGCCCCCTCTGAACTGACTCGCAGTGTGGCAGTCATCCTCGTCACTCCTGATAAGTACCTTTCATCTGCAGCTTCGAGTGTACCCCACCTGTTCACGTTCGAACCATATCCCCAACCTCAGCGTCGTAATCATCATGTCCGTCGCGAAGGAATTCGAGGCTGCGAATGAGAAGTATGCGGCATCTTTTACCAAGGGGGATCTGGTGCTTCCTCCTCAGCGGTATGTTCTTGGTATACCTGCTCTAGCCAATAATCCTTCCTAATGAGTAGCGATGCGATAGTAAGGTTGCCGTCGTAGCATGCATGGACGCCAGACTCGGTAGGTACTTCGAACCATCGACAGCAACACACAAACTGATCGAGTTCAGACACCGCACGCGCCCTAGGCCTCGAAGAAGGCGACGCCCACGTCATACGCAACGCCGGTGGCCGGGTGACGGACGCCCTGCGCAGCATCGTGATCTCCCAGCAGCTGTTGGGGACGCGGGAGATTGTCATTGTTCACCACGTGCGCTGCTCCTACCTCTACCCTCCCTTGCTCCATCTCTACCTTGGACAGAATAATCAACTAACGATTCCCAATCTCCAGACGGACTGCGGAATGCTCACCTTCACCGACGACGTCATCCGGTCCAAGATCAAAGCGGAACTGAACCAGAACGCGGACCACATTGCGTTCCTACCCTTCCCAGACCTGCGACAGAGCGTGCTGGATGATATCAAGTTGCTCAAGGATAGCCCGCTCGTGTTGGATGTGCCGATTACGGGGTATATTTATGAGGTTGAGACGGGGAAGATTGTGAAGCTTGAGTAGGTTTTTGGACGGGGCGTATGCGGGTAGGAATGAGGGTGTTGGGTTGTTTTCCAGTTGTTCTCTTCGCAATCGTATCTAGTTTATGATTATGGAGTGATGCACTTCGTGTAGTGGGGTTCACTGGATCCGAGACTATCTGTAGGAGTAAACGTAGCTTTATCGTGAAAGACAATCATGAATAAACCATCAAGACATACATATCGTGTCTCGTCCGAGTGAACTGCAGCTAGAGGAAGTAGTTAAGATGGTTCAGGTTGAAGAAGCTGCGGGGTTGAAAGATGCTTAAGTGTGATCTCCAAGAGGACCTTGGGGGAATTGCCGCCGGCTTCTTAAGGTTTCCGTGAGGGGTGATTATTGTCCAATATCAGCGGCAGTATAGT
Source organism: Aspergillus pseudodeflectus (assembly GCF_044049435.1). NCBI lineage: Eukaryota > Fungi > Ascomycota > Eurotiomycetes > Eurotiales > Aspergillaceae > Aspergillus > Aspergillus pseudodeflectus. The sequence goes on along the minus strand of NW_027263797.1, from coordinate 307,257 downwards.
GGGGTCCCACTTGCTGATAGTGAAGTGCGGCTGTCGATCTAGAACCAGTCCTCGATGTGAAGGTCCAAGCCTTCATAGTATCGGGAAGGAGGTTATTGTACCGTAGGCCACCCTGCTGGCCAGATAGATACGGGGGGGTGGAGCTGAAAGGCATAGTTTAGATACCGACGTCAACTCGCTCTTGTCGGCATAAGGAGTAAGATTTCGTGTCTCAAAAGTAATCTAATATTATCAGAGTCAAATTAGATGATTCATACTATATAGGTTTGTCGGAGACGAGCCTGACTGCTCGCCCACGTTTCCACTTCCAGTTGCGCACCTCGTTGCGCAACTCCCCACAATTCATTCAAACTTCAGTCGAATGGTTCGTAAGAGCATTATCGGAGCCAGAACCACGCTGGCCAGCCGGTGTATTGGTCGCAGCACCAGCGTCCGCTTCAATCTTGCGTCTTGCAGTGAAGAAGCCAGCGACACCACGCTCTTGGTTTTCACCCAGCCAAGGCTTGCGAGCTTCTCCTAGGACACGACGGCCAAGGAAGTAGATGAGCTGGCCAACGATGATGCAGACGAAAGCGATCGGGTACATCCAGTGCACACTGTAGCCGAAGACCTCAATACCAATGATAACACCCCAGAAGTTCATCGTCAGCAAAGAGATGTTGAAAAAGGCCGCAGATGCCAGACGGAAAAGAAGCGGCGCTGTAGAGTAGAAAATCGACAAGCACAGGGTGTAGCCGGCCAAGTACCCGCCAACGTGGCCGTCCCAGTGCGCATCTCGAATAGATTTGCGGTCGAAGATCGCCGCTTGTACGCCATTGATGATCATGCCAAAGAATCCCATTTGGCCGATGACCTCGTACATAGGGGCAGTACTGACAAAGTACTCTTCACCGGTGTTGGCGAGACCGTAAAAGGTAGCTCCAAGAAGGGCGAAAAGATCACCCTTGACCTGGTCGAGAGCATTTCCCCCGTTCGTGCCTTGAATATGATCCGATGCGATCAAGACCCCCATACCGCCAATGCAGACGAGAATACCAACTACCTGGCTGACGTGATACCGAACGCGGAGGAAAAGGAAGGATACCACGACGACAATCGCAATGGCCCAGAAGTTGATCAACTGCGCACTGAGAATGGTGGTGTATTTGTACGCCAGCACCATAAAGTAGTTGCCTTCGACGTCGCAAAAGGACAGGATGATGTCTGCAATGAAGAGAGTCAGTAACAATCCAAGGGCAATTCTCTCCGACTAAACTATGGCACTCACACTTCCAACCCCGCTTCCACAACATCTCAAACCAGCCCTTAAAGCCATACTGGTAGATTGTATAGGAAGTGAAGACGAGGTTCAACAGGCAATAGTTGAAGAAAGACTGGAAGGCCGGAATGTTCGTTCCTCGTTCGGCAAGCAGTCCGTTGAAGGTGTTGGTGCCAGTGTTGGTGATAGCCAGGAACTGACTAGGCAGGGATCAGCGACGCAAACCGATATGCAGGGGATGGGAGTTTCTTACCCAAGAAGCAGGGTTATGTAGAACTCTTTGGTGTGGAAATACGCCAAAAAGCCTTTCTTCTTCTGGTCAATCTGGTCTGCGGCTGTTTCATGACCGGAATCCTCTCCCGACGCGGTAGCATTTACAGCCACCGCAGACGACGGGCTTTCGCCATTAGAATTCGCGGCATACGCCTCGACCGTAGACTGGTTCTTGTTGTCAGACATTGTAAAAATCCTGAACGTCGGCGGTAGGTCTCAAGGTATTGAATGGGTTAACTGAGGATGAGCTCCGTAAAGCGGCGGGGTAACGATAAAACTGGTAGGAGCTTTTGGACCTAAACGAGCGCAAAACTCCCTGAAGTCGCTCGTCTGCGGTCAGTTGAAATATCCCACTCGGAGGAGGTGGAAGGCAGAGAGAGCAAAGAGGAGAGAAAAAAGCAAGCAGCGAGGGGAGGGCAGAAAAGTTGCAGCAGGTGCAGAAAGCGCAGATAGACCAGAGGCGGCGGGACGAGCGCAGCTCGTAATTGGGTGATAGCAGGTCTGGGCTCGAGATCTAAACGAGACGGAGACCGCGTGGGGGTTTCGAAGTGCCAATCATACGCAAGAGTTTGAGCTGTGAGTGGGACTGTCAAGATCCTTGCTTCACGGAGTGGGACTGAAGCTGTCGGGGTCCTCCGACACTGACAGTGGTCAGCCCAGTCGTGGCTGTCGGCTGGAGTTTCCTGCGCTGAATGAATTCGGGATCACCGAATCAGGTTTGAGCGTGGCAAAATGCCTGCTGACTGGGAAGGCGGCAGCATATGGCAGAACTTTGGCATTAACCATCTAAGTGGACAGGAAGCCTTGGTATATCTCGTCCAGTACATCACGTTTACGCTTGAGAGTAGCTTGCTCCATCTCTTCCTCCTCACTTGGCGCTTCTTCTGGCACCCGTGACACCCACGCTCTGAGTGTCCCGTCGCCATGGGCCGAAAACACTTCGATTCCTTCGCCGGAAGCTCCGTTGCCACGCCACGCTAGTGAGTTGATGCGCGCACCACTTAAAGCAGTAGAACGTCCTTGACCTGGTGGTCGGCGGGAGAGAAGACCTGGCGTTCGAAGGCGCTTGACAAATTTGCCCTCCCGAAGCTCCAGCATGAAGATTTCTCCTCGGTCGTCGGAGTCGCTAAAGTTGGCCCATAAGAGGGTTTCGTGGCCTACACCCATGTAACTTTGCGGTATAAGCATCGGGGCTCTTTCTGCCAAGTGAGATGATGAGGTATTTTGAATCCGTGGACCAAAGTGTGCAAGCGTGTTGGCTCCAGTGGCAGCTTGCCAGACACGGATTCGGGAATCTTGACCGGAAGTCACCAGATAGGTACCGTCAGACGTCCAGCGCACACCTGTCACAGCACCGTTGTGAGCGCGAGCGTGAGGTGAGAAGGCTGCGCGACTGCGATATGCCGTTGGGGTACTCCCTGGGGCAACGAGGCCCACTGCATCTTCCATGTCAAGAGTTGCAATTGCGGAATTGTGCCCTGCTCGACGAATGTCAAATATTATAACCCGATTGTCTGTGGAGGCGGACGCCAGTATATGCGGCTGATGCGGTGCCCAAGATACTGAGAGAACTGCTGAACTGTGGCCAGGGAGGCCATGGGTGGATAGGCCGGAACGCAGGTCGAGCAATCGGACAGCTTTCTCGGACGTGCCAACCGCAACAAGTAAAGGCGAGCTGGTATGAGAGGACAGAGAATGCGTATACGGCGTACAATCGAGCTTGAACGTATGGACAGGTACGATACTGGCTGGCTGTAGGGCGGAGAGCTTAAGGGTGCCGTCATGCGAGGTTGTGAGAATAGTGGAGGGTGTAGGATCAAATGGATATATCGAGACGGAGGTAATCGCATGAGTATGCGCTTCGTCATGGGAGAACTTTGTGATCGAGGCGACAGGTTCGTGAACGTAGCTCAACTCGGAGCCTCGAGCCTCCAAATCCCATAAATGTATCGATGGATCCGCACCGCCGGATACCATGAAGCGACCCTCATATTGATCAAGGGCTAGGACGTTTGCTCCTGCTTTGTGAGCAACGAGGGCATCTGGAGTCGCTATCTGAGTGTTTGCCTTGTCGTCGCTCGAAAAGCGGATTCCGGGGGCTGGTTCAAGGCTGTGGACAAGGCGTGTAGTCTGCGCGAGATGAAAGGCCGACGGAGTAATGGACCCAAGGGCCCTGTTTAGAAGATAAGCATTCATTCATTGGGCGAACTGCAATTTGTCCTAGAATAAGTGCACGATGTGAGGTTGACGTCGTGTCACTCCATGGAGCGAGAGGCATAGCTCCGATGTGTTCTTCGCCGGTCACGGCTCGACTTCCGAGTTTGGATGCCGCCGCTTTTATGAGGGGATTATGTAATGAACCACGGTCAGCGATCATTCCAGGCACGTCCTGTCCGGTCCTGGAACACGCACTGAACCATTCCAGAGCAATCCCAGACTACTCTGAGCATGATCCCTGATTACTCCCCGAGTGCTTCCTGAGCACCACGCACAGTCCTCGCTGGTGAGCATTCTTAGGTTTCGGGGTCAAATCAGCTGAGAGCGCCTTGAAGCGGGGTAAAAACCCCTTGTTGTAAGCTAATTAGTGTTGTGAGATTGGCCTAATGCTTATCATTCTAATTAGACCGCAGAATGACCGCTGCAGCGCTTTGCTGTGTGTTAGCTTCCGCAGCCGCCCTTATACAAGATTAATTGCAAATAAGGTGGCTGTAGTGGAATCTCATTCGGCTGAGATGACTCCCTCTTGGCTTTAAAAGACTATTATTTGAAGGGAGGTTTATCTCTACAGCGATTGCCTGCCTGTGACTTAGCTCTTGAGCGTTATTAGCCAACTTGTGGCGAGGTAACAACCGCTGGCCTGTACCAATCAAATCTAACTGAAATTATTGCTTTGCCATCCCAATAGTGGCTTTTGGAGAAGGGAGTAGGGGAAGATATAAAACAGACGGAAGACTAGACAAGATACGTTATATATAATAGTACTGCTACTTGTTTTAACTTGAACTATGTACAACCCAGGGCTCTCGCTTCAGCGGAGATAGATGCCAAGTACAGCAGCATACGCGATGGAAGAATATACTAAAGTTATCCACAAGGGACTGTTTAATCGCTCTTCAGACCAACAGGAGGAGGAAAGGTATCTTTCAGACTTGAGGGTCTACAGTTTGGGATGGGTAGTTGACCTACATTATAGCCGGATGTGCACTTGAAGTATTATTTCAAAGCTTAGCAATGGCCATCCACCTCTCGCTTTTGGCGTTGAGGTTACGGCAAGCAAGAAACACATTTTGTGGCCCCTCGCGCAAAACTTGTCCAGAATAATGCTGCGGCGCACGAAGAATATGCTTTAGGTATTAATTATACAGGAGATAGCACTGCTATATTTTTGACATTTGTTCCCTTCAAGTATCACTAGGAAAAGATACAGCTCGTCTTCTCACCCCCAAATACCCAAGCACCTCCACATGGACATGCATAGAATATCGACATTGAGATGAACAAACTAAGGCTCCGCAGCAGTTGTAGGCTCATCGCAAAGAAATTGCACACTCGCCGCCCCATTCGTCAAGTAGAACTGATCATCCTTATTCGCCGCTGCCATGCAGTTGTAGTTCCCGTCACTGGTTGTTGGGATTCGGATCGCTGTTGCCCGCCCACCAGCACAGTTGTCTGTTTCCCAGAACTTGAGCTTACACCTGGGCCACCCGCCCTGGGCGTAGCCAAGTTTTGCACCATAGGTATAGGACTCAAGCTTTTTGCATTGGCCTAACCACACCCAGCCTGAGGCTGGTTGGGCTTCATAGCCACTGTTGCAGTCACCTGAGTGGTAGACGTCAAGCCAGACGCCGACATCGCCGCGCGCCGTGAGGGGCGCTGTGTCATTGGGGAGGGGGTTGCTTCTCAGCTCGGGGACGGGCGGGTGGTTGGTGGTTGGGGTGGCTTTGCCTATCAGAGCAAGGCTCCCGAGGAGGAAGATGGTTTTGAGATTCATGTCTTTAATGGTGGTTAGTATAACACCTAGTATATCGCATGCTGGAAGGTATCTTACTTTGGTGAGTTAATCAAGGAAAAACAAGACACGACTGGTGGAGGAGGGATGCGCTGATCAAGAGTACTCCGTACAGGAATATGGAGAAGCAGCCGACAGCTTATATCTACTTGTAGACCTGTTGGTTGAAGTATCCAGGCCTGGGAAGCCTTACGATGTAATTGATTATGTTACCCACAACAGCATTGATCAGCAGCGGTGTCTCCCAGCCGCGTCTGTTACCCTGACTTACGCGATAGAGCCAATGACAGATTCGCCTCTTCCCATAAGGCACAAACAGCCTCGTCCTGTGGAGGTCGCCTAATTCAAGCTGAAGGATGTGGGAAATTGATTCAGGGGCATCGCCTTATATGAGAAGTAGTAGCTAGTGGACAAAGGGTTATTAATAGATATAAGTGATTACTGATTGATGGGGAATGTGGGCCTAAGGCGGCTGTCAGTTTAATAGGTCATTCTACAAGTCTGGAGGCTTAGAATCGCAGAGTGCCTATAGTTACACTATGATTGTAATTACTTTTGGGGATTGCTGGGGGTGCAAGAGATTTGGCTTCGTCCACAGTGTATTAGAAATTGGAGGTCTCCAGTTCTCCTGCCCCTGAGCCGGTGTATAAGATGAGTTATTAATCACAAGTATATCATCTTTGTAACCGGGGGAGTGAAAATGAATAGAGATAGTGGATGATAACATATTTGGTGTCATTAGTCAAACTCGGAACAAGACATCTAGACGGATAGTACAGTTTTGGTTAAGAGTTTGAGGAATATACCTTCTTATTCTACCCCAGTAAGAGAGCCGCTTAATATGAACCTGCCGCTATTATATTGAGCTATTTAGACATATCTCAGGGTACCCTTGGACGTATCTAGCCACAAAGCAGTTTGTTTTTGATACTTTATAGAGATTCCAATTTTCCAACCTCAGAGTCTGGACGCCATCCCCGACTCGCGCCTCTGAATGCACTGCAAGGCCATAACAGCCAGCCTGGCAGGTGCAACAGCACATAACAATGCCTCCCAGTAGTTAGCACCAGAATTTAGATTGGGCCTCAGTCCCGGCGCAACGGTCAGGATGCGTTCTGATGTTGACGTCCGTGTCGCCCTAGTTATTATTTCTGCAGCAGTAGTTATTCTTACAATGAGACACGCGCAGTACCTAGATAATCGAAGTCAGAGTGGAATATTTAGGACGTATAAAGAAGCGGCGGCGCAGGTCCCGCTTGCGGTATGCCTTGAGGACGTCAAGGCAGGAAAATAACTACTAGTCGTGTGAAATCCTGCAGGGATAACCCTCCTAGACACGGAGAGTATATGCATTTCTAGTTTGACTTTTGAGGTCTGGGACTCATGGCCTACCCAAGAATTAATACATGTAGTATACACTACTCTGCTATTATATACACCAAGTACCCGCCTTCGCCCAGCCCTAACAGATTCTAATGATATACTCAAAGCATAGCCTTGTTTGTGTCAGCTTAGCTTTCCAAGCTCAAGCCCACTTATTCCCCCTCCCCCCTCTAGCAAGCAATCTACGCCCAGGCCCCTTCACAAATCAACTCCACACTTGACGCCCCACCACTGAGATAAAACTGCCCCCCTTTATTTGCCGTTGCAATACACTTGTATTCCCCAGTTGCAGATTTCCATTTCTTCACCTCCGTGTCCTGTATATACGTGACTGTCGCGTGTCCGTGGCAATCTGGCCTCTCCCAGAACTTTAGCTTGCAGAACGGCCACATTTCCTTATCCTGCTCGAGAGTGCCCAACCGAGCCCCATATGTATATGATTCGATGTTCTTGCACTGGTGTGTCCAAAGCCAGCCTGAGGTGGGCTGGGACTCCCAGCCGGAGCTACAGTCGCCGGATTTATACACATCCAGCCACACGCCCCATTCTCTGCGGGCTTCAAGGTTGGAACCGTGGCTTTGCGCTTCTGGTTGCGAGGGCGCGTCCCCTATGTGGCTGACCTCGACTGGGCTGGACTGGACGAGGTAGGCAAGGGAGCTGAGGGTAACAAGGAGGGTATGTTTGAGATTCATTGTGTTGCATCTGGAGACGAGAGTTAGTGGCCATGTGCTTGGCAGAGCAGTCAGAATTTGACATACCGTGGCCTGTCGAGGCAAAGAGAAAGACAGACTGGGGATCGGATGGGAAAGGGTACAGGAACAACAACGCCCATGGACATTTTATACCAACTGTAAAAGCGGCATGGTCAATACTATCCCGCGTCGTTGGGCCCGCTAAGCATCTTGATGGGCCCCATAGACGATGGTTTCCACGACGATCACTAATCAATCTCATTTTCTTCGTCTGCGGCTGTCAGTCTTCCGTAAGTTTGCCGAAACGACCAATGACAGATACCGCTGCCTAAATGAACATTTGCTCCCTAGCATGAATATTGCGATACTCAACCCTGGAGGGTTGGCATCCCCACTGAAAAAGAAGCGATGTTCGACGAGGATGCAGTCGCCGGGATTGCTCGACACTTAGACCCAGAGATTCTAGACAAACTTTTGAACATTGATGCTGGGAGTTTGCTCCTGGATGAGGATATTTGGGAGGCAGCTGGGTCGAACCCAAGTCATGGCGCAGAAGTTGCTTCTAGAGGCGCTTAGGAGTATTTACCTAAGCGTCATCCCATAGCCCAGCGCGGCTCCCTCAGCAAAAGCACCACATTAGGCTGTCCAGAAATAGAAATCCCAACCCTGCCAGCGAAGAACATGACATATGTCGAGAATCATTGTTCCGTGTCCCCAGTGATGGAGCCTGAGGACTTCTTCCCATGTTGACAAGCCGCGACGCGTCCAAACAACCAGAATTATGACCTAGCAGGCAATAACGATCATGAATACCTTGACACTTTGCGTTCTGCACATATGCTGTTCTCGCTAGTCAAATAATCGATTTTCTCAAAGTAGGAACTAAGCATTCTCAGTCTTGGAACAGGAGGAGTAACACTGCGAACTACTACTATAGTAACATGGCAGCCGCAGGCAATTCAGTGGTCTCGACTGGACGGCCATTCCCTGCAGTAGCACTGTTCCTTCCCCAGCCAGCTTCTACTTCTCACTCAGCTTACTTTCCTCTTTCCCCCAAGGACTCCAGCTCGTCCACGCCTTTGCTATCATTCAACTTCTCTTTCAGATGCTCTGAGGTCTCCAGTCCTCCTTTTTAAAGAGCCATCACCATGTCTCTCTCATTCGAAACCCTGCCTCCGGAGATCCTAGCCGCAGTGTGCGAGATTCTCGCCTCAGAGCACCTCCCGACTCTGCAAGCCCTGTCCCTTGCAAACCAACATTGCTGTGCCCTCGCCAACTCATACCGTTTTCAGAACATCCACTTCGCTGTCGATGCAGAGGATAGGTTTCTGGTTGACATCCAGCATTGGGAACGCGTTCTCAAAAACATGAATGGCTTTCACACCGTTCGACGCCTCAGTGTTGATGACCATCACCCATCATCAAGGTACAAGGAACTGGATCCGTCTGACGACACAAGCACCCCTGGTTATTTCCAAACGAGCTTCTCTGTTGAGGATGAATGGCTTTCTTTCGAAGCCCGCTACTTCGATCTTCTCCATCTCCAAAATGTACTAGACACCGACGACGGGATAGAGGACTTCAACATTACAACTCCCGCCCAGTTAGACGCGTGGAGGCCATTGTCCGGCTTCCTTCAGAAACTTCAAGTTCTAAAAAGCCTGGTTTGGTTGAACGCCTCCCAATTCCCGCCCTGTCTGCTGGAGGTACTCCATCGAGACCTTCCAAGCTGTCGTTTGCACATAAGAGGCTTCAAATTTGATAGCCTTTATTTACAAACAGAGGAACCCTATGCAATCAATACTCACGAATCGGCCCTGGCAACATCCCCATCACTCGCTAGCATTGTATGTACGATCTGCCAAGATTGGGGTAGTTTCGTGAACAATAAAGCTGCGGTTATGCAGATGGCTGCAGGCGCTGCTCCAAACCTCACTGAACTATACATAAAGAAATGGAGGGACTCTGATCCGGACACCGACCCCCCAGTCGAAGTAGAGCCGCGGGACCTATTTGTCGGCTTCCCGAAGACGACCTCTGGTCTTCGATCATTGAGTCTGAATGATCCCAACTGCGATGACATAGAGAGATGGAACGGACATGTTGTTTTCTCAAATTTGGAGATGCTCCAGGTTGAGACCGCCTGCAACTTTACAGTGCTCTCCAAGGTAGCAGAATACCGCTTTGCCAATCTACAATCCCTCATTTTACGTTTGTGCACTTTCATAGATACCGAAGGGCGGTTTGACAGACTTCCCCGCCTGGATAATGATGCTAGCATACTCCTCTCCCGTCTTCCACCACTTAAACGCCTTCTTCTCCAATGCTATTACACAAAGGAATGTGCCAATACAGCTCTGGAACGCCACGGCAAGACCCTTGAAAAACTTGGAATGGTATTCCTCGACTATGATTCTTTTGGCGCCCGAACTACGCCACAGATAGTCGACGAGATCCAGAGCTCCTGCCTTAACCTTCGACATTTAGTTCTTATCCCGCGCTCAAACGGCAACGCAGCCGAAGTGAGCATCTACCGAGCCCTCGGGAGGATTCAAACCTCAGGCATCTTGCTATTGAACTGGACTGTTCGAATAAGTGGCATCGGTTTCTGGGTCTCTCTATGCTCCGAGGCGACCGCAACATCCCTGCGGATAATCCACATATCAAGGAAGCATTCATTAATGCAGCAGTGGACGAAACGCTTATCCGCTCAATTCTTGACATTGTCGCAGGCCCCAGTTCGTCATTGTGCGCTTTGAAAGTCGAGATATTTCTGGGCGATATGCCAGGCAGTCTGAGGCGAATAACAAGTCTGATGCAAAGCACTTGGGAAGTAGATCGCTTCCTTGGCGGAGCCTTCGCACGAAAGACAGACCACTGGAGAAAACGGGATGACATACGCTCGGGGATGCCAGGCGGAGCGAACAAGTGGCTTAAAGAGACGAGTGGTTATTCGAAGCCATTTCGCAGCTTGTGGCCTGCAAAGGGAGACAGCTGGCTGGATGACTGGCATAGCTTCCCACTGCAGCTGGATTGAGCTGTCAGTACTGGCTCAGCGGGGCTGAGCACAGGAAGCAGCACACATCGGAAGGTTGATGTACGAGTAATTATCGATGGACGGTTTCCATGTAACGCTATGCGACTGTGTTTCATAATGTATGGCGCCCTTCGACAAAGGCGTTTTGTTTCGACTTCTCACTTCTATGAGCGGAGAACCTTCACCTTTGAGCCCGGGCAAAATCCTTCAATTGGGGTGAACTGAATGAAGTTGCAAAGAGAACCCAAGCAATTGAGGACAGACGTCATATTACTTCTATTTTCTCACGATGTACGTACCACCTGCGAAATCCAAGCGGCAGACTCCGCTGGAGGGGAGCCCAATGGGATGTCTTCTAATAATAACCATGATCTTAGAAGGAAATCTGTGTCCCGGTATGTGTCTACCACAAGGCTGCAATGAAGCGAAGCCCACCTTGTGGCACTGCCCTCGCTCTCTCGCCTTAGCGACTGCGAGGCTTCGTCGTGTTTTCTAAAGCCCGCTTTTATCGTATTTACTACGCTCAGTGGAGTGGACTCTGATCAATCAAAGGACGACGACCAAAGGAGCATCCAAATCTACGGCTCGGGGACAGAAGTGCCCACTTCCCAGGGCATCCAATACCCAATTGATCCAGAGCTCCTGCGGCGTAGATCGTCGGGCCCGGACCCTCCTGCCACCTTCCCTTCTCGGATTTCGCCAGTGGCCAATTCCATGCAGTGGCTCGCAGTAGCTTCAACGGGCCTGCACGAAATGCATATGTCGGGACGATCCGTCACGGCGTCACTACTGCACGGCGTTTCTAGAAGATTTTTCTAGCCTGTTTTGTTTCACGTTTGGCCCTATCAAGTTGGCAGTGTCATTGCGGAGCCCGCCCTGAAACAGTCGGGCGTTTTACCCACCCGCAGGTATTCCATACATACATATTACGTGTGGACACCCCAGGCACACCGGGAAACCAAGCCGGCAGCTGTGACGTCGCTAAAACGGCCGGGGATCGAGAGTCCAGAGCTTATCGACGTAGCGGCGATCCTTTTGCTGCCTCGGCCATTGAGAAACGGCCCTTACGGAGATCCAGAGGGGTTACTAGTCATCACTAGCCCCGTCTAACGTTGTACTGGCCCTGAATAGTGCGTACCTTGCGCGAGAGTTACAGAAAAACGTTTACCCGCTCGCAGTTGCGATGGCAGGAGTATCAATATCAACTCGGCAAAGGTACTTTTGTTACCTCGTCCTGGGACGCCGGGGCCATTTGCATGTGTTGTGGAGCCCTCTGCCGTATGGAGCAGGCAGAACTGGAGACCAAAACAGGTTCTATAGACGAGAAAGCAATCTTTTACGTCTTGGAATGTAATTTCCACCTCGGTGAGTTGGCAACTGCGAGCGTTCGATGGGTCCTAGGGCACGCCTGTCTAATTGACCTCTGCAGCAGCAAAATCGAGCCTGATCGCCTGCCACAGAGGCAGATCCAAGATCTCCCATGCAGACGGATATGGTCTTCTATGCATCTAGATACGACTAGCTAGATCTATCATGCAGGCGCTAACCGGATCCTAAAAGCGCCCTGCATGACGCTGACGGCCTAGACACCCAACTTGAACTACCGGCGCCGACTGCAGGTCTGGAGCAGACTAAGCCGCTCCGCGAATCACCATGCCTCGACCAGGTATGATGACAGAGTCCAATTGCACAATAGCGAGTTGACGGCCTCGCCAGGGCACTGACTGCTCCCCCCCTCCTGTCGGGTCTCTCTTCCATTGACCCGGCGGGGAACCCATTCCAAACATCCCAAACAATTACATTTCCATGTCTGTTTTGGAAGTTGGAATTTGAGGTATTTTGCCCTGTTTCAGAAGCATGGATGCTGTGATCTCATTTGCTAGAGTGTGGTAATGTCTGTGTATATGCGTCTTGGCGGTTGCATTTCTTCAGCCTATATAAACCGCGGGGTCGTCGTTGGATTGGATACACACCTCTCTCGTCAAGTCCTGGGCTTGCATCTAGACTTTGACGCTGCTACATAGTCGACCGCTTATTACTTGCTACATTCTTGTCAGATCCTTCGGAAGAGAACAAAAAAATGCATTGGGTCGACGGTACATGGCTTTGGGCCAAACACAGGTAACCATCCCTCTGAACACTCATTTGCCATACCTACGAGCTCTCATTTAATGGTGACTAACTCTCTTTCTCCATAGAGCTACCCGGTCAACATCAAATCCCATCCACTTAGAGCGCGAACCAAACACAAGCGCAAGCGCAAGCTCAAGCGCACGCACACGAGCAAACAGACCCCGAACCTGGTCTCTACCAACCTATCAACCCTTAGAGGGGGGACACAGAAGATTCGGATCAACATCAACGCCACCATCTGGCCCTCGATCCCGATCAGACAGCTCAGTCACCTCAAGCTCGCGAGGAACACAAACGGGAGCAGGCCTCCACAACCACCTTCCCGCGCCCCTCCAGCTCTCACGAATGGAATCATGCAGCGCCGCCTGCGGCAGCCGCCCATATCTGCTCTGTATCCGTTGCGGCAGGTACAGATCGCGGACGTACCATTACTTACACTTCGACGACCCGGTGATGTATCCGGAAAGGGGGATTTGTTCGAGGGAGCGCACGCTTTGTGCGAGGGTTAAGGCGAGGGAGCAGCTGGCTGCTGAGAAGAGGGAGGAGATGGAGTTGGAGTTGGATATGGAGAAGGAGTTAGGCCTGGACGGGGAGGCGGGCAGAGAAGGAGGTGGTGCAGATATTGGTGATGACGTTTATGAGTTACCTGATACATCGACAGAGTCAATGAATACAAGAAGAAGTTGGTACTAAATCTTGTTTTCTGGGGTTATCTGTAAGATGTATAGACGCGTACGTAGTACTGCTGCGGGAACTTCAGAGCGCTTTCTGTGATTCACCTTGACGGAGTCTTAATTTCCTCAAGCACCTCTGTCTTGAATCCCACGCTCTACACACGGGAAAGAATTGTGGTGATGGACTCGGTGGAGGGGTAATCACGCATAGTCCGTTGTTACAATGACCGTGGCCGTGCAACGCATGGACCATCGCGCTCCTTCGGGAGATGAAACATGGCGGGGTGAATTCATGATATCTTCCAGGGTGGCCCTCGACGATGGACCACAACAGCAGTGCAAGGGGTCTTGCCTGCCTGTCTATAGTGACCTATCTCGTGGCAATTCCTCGGAAGAAGCAAAGGATCTTTCTCCCTGGTTTGTATCCCATTTAATGATGTTGGATCGAGTACGGTGCTCAGGGACGGAAGCTCACTGTTTGCGAGCTTTGATAAGGATGGGAGCTGTGGGTCGTGGCGGAGCTGTATATTGACATTTCGCTGAAACGACCGCAAGGGTGGGATACATCCCCGGGCGGGTCCCGGCTGATGCTTGGGCACTAATACTATAGTAGTAGGTAAATAGCAGTACAGAATGTTGAAATGTTCGACGAGAAGCGAGCGGATCGCTTGGGATTGGCGATGCTCCCAGACGGTTGTAAATAAGATGCTTATCAGCTTGAGGTGCAACAGGTTTCTTTATTAGACATTCAGAGTATAAGCGTTATGTGGCCTTGGAACTTCAAATATATACAATAGCGCAAAGCTTGAAACCTAAACAACCATCTCCAAAATCTCCAAAACCTGCCCTTTCTCGTTCAAGGGCACCGGATTCGTGCGGCACCACCGGTCATGCAGACTATTCTGCGCGAGTCCATCCAGCTTATCACGTCCAACCCCAACATCCCTGAGTGACCGTGGCATGCCGAGCTCCCGAATCACTGCGTCGAGCACATCGCCCAGGTCAACGTCTTCCTTCTTCAGGCCACGGGATTCGAGCACGTTTGTGACGATCTCCTGCTTGAGGAGGAAGTCGCGCAGGCGCGTTTGGCGGTCGACGTTGGCGTTGTGGCGCGCGTTGAATTTGCAGACGGCTGGGAGGAGGATGCAGCTTGTTTCGCCGTGGCCGACGCCAAGGGGGCCGAGCTAGAAAGCATTAGTTTGAGGTTGTTTTAGGGAGCAGTAGAACTAGGAAGTAAGGAAAGATGGGCGTACCTGGTGTCCAATACCATGGCTAGCCCCCAACTGGACTCGTCCACTCGTGCAAGCCGCCATGGCATCGACAGATCCAAGCTGACAGATTAGGCGTGCATCAAGATCCTTCCCTTCTGGATCACGTCGCGACCTCACGAGCCCGGGAACAAGATTCGCCAGCGCCCTGAGCGCCAGAGCATCCGTCTCCTCCGTAGTCCCCTGCGTGGCGCAGTACGTCTCAACACAGTGGTCTACCGCACGTACGCCCGTGCTCAGCCATACCGATTCCGGTGTGGTGGATGCAACGAGCTGCGGGTCGAGGACAACCAATTGCGGTCCACGCAAAGGCGTCTGGAAGGAGTGTTTCCGCTGCGTCTTGTCATTCGTTGCGCCTGCAAAGTTAGAGTATTCGCCGGCTGAAAGTGTCGTCGGCACCGAGACGATGGGGACAGAGGAGGGTTTGAGGTCTAGTGCGGAAGGTGGTTCCTGGTTTTTGCCCATACAAAGCGTTTCGAGGTCTTCGAATGTTTTGGCGTTGTTCGCGAGGGCCTATCATATTCTGTTAATTCTCTTCTTGCTCTGCTGTTGGCTGTATATGCGAGATGACGTACGAACGCAACGACCTTGGCCCCATCCGTCAGAGAACCCCCTCCAAGCGTGAGGATCAAGTCGGCTTCACAAGCTCGGGCATCCGCTGTGATTTCGAGGACCTCCGACCAGAGCGTATGCGGCTTCATTCCAATCCTCTTGCCAACAATTGATACCTTGACCTTCTCAAGCGTCTCGGCAAGTCTGCCGAGGGAGTCCGTATTCCTGGCCAACGAGCCAGAGCATATGACATAAACGCGCGTGGCTTCGAATGTGTCGACAACATGACGGGCGACGGCTTCGGGGAAGGGAATGCCGTAGGATAAGAGAGGGCGCGGGCGATCTGAGAAGGCTGGGCGGAAGGTCTCCATGTTTGTATGTTGGGTGTAGTTGCAGAGGTGAACTTTTTCCTGGAGACCAGCCTTGACGTGTGAGACTAGATCTTATACCGGCCATGTGGAGATGTGGGGCTGGTGGAGAGTTGCTCTCGGGCAGTCAATGAGGTCGATCATCTAGGATAGTTGATGATTCGATGTAATCATCGTCTCTGCTTGCGTCCAGACGTACTCTCGTGCAAGAGTTGGCCGAATAGATATGCTGGTTGAGTCCAGTTGCACAGTGACCGTCTTTCGAGCTTCGAGGGCATCTAAATGCGGGGTCAAATCTCAAGGTCAAGGAGGGGCATAGTGACGCACTGCGGTGGTCTGTCTACACTCATCCACGACCACTTCTCTGAAGGACATGTTGGATTAAATGTGCCCTTCAATTATCCAGGAGTCAATGGCCTGGCCCAATCCCCGCATTTCAATGTAAAGTCTGAAAATAAATGAGAAGAGAAACACAAAGAAAACTAACCCCGCACGGAGATAAACATTTACCCGCGCAGTCACGAAATTCGGGATTGACACTCGGCGACCCCATCCCCATATCTACTGCTAGTCCCTCCCCCAATTCCATAATAAATGCCCTTCAAATTCTCAATCAGCCTCGGGCTCAACCTCCTCCACAAGCCCAACCTCATTCGACCCCTCTCCACCACAACAAACCTCAAAATGCGGCTCCCCTACGCCCCCTCCACACCACCCGCCGATGCCGACCCCTCCACAGCGGACATCTACGCCCGCATCGCCGCGCGCCGAAACCCACGCCCATTAATCCCCCTCGACCTCTCCCTCCTCCACTCACCCCCCGTCGCCGACGGCTGGAACAGTTTCCTCGGCGCAATCCGCACCCAGACCGTCGTCGACCAGGGCCTCCTCGAGCTCGCGGTCTCCCGCGTCGCTGTCCTCACGCAGGCCGTGTACGAGTGGAATGCACATGCGCCATTGGCACTAAAGGGCGGAATCAAACCGGAGGAGTTGCATGCTGTCCGGACACTGCCGTCGACCGCGCAGGGGGATAATGTTGAGTCTGCTGTTGAGGAGCTGGGGCGGAGTGCCTTGACGGCGAGGCAGAGGGCTATTGTGAGGTATGCGGATGAGATGACGCAGACGGTTAAGGTGAAGGATGAGACGTTTGAGGGGTTGAAGAGTGAGGGGTTTTCGGATCGTGAGATCGTCGAGTTGACTACGGGGATTGCGTGCTATAATTGTGTCAGTCGGGTGCTTGTTGCCTTGGATGTTGGGGAGAATAATGCGAGGGAGATGAAGAGTGTGGAGGAATTGGTGGAGGGGTTGAAATGAGGATATTTCGACTTGTTGATTCTTCTTAGATATACAAAAAGCAGATATCCAACCTTATAGATTGTACATATCCAAGAACCTCATCTCAAGAGATTCCGCTCTAATGCAGCGTGATAGACTTCGCCTTTGGAGCCCCGCCACACTCATACGTTGCCAACAGTGTTCGATCGTCCAATGCCATAATCCCCGGCCAATGGCTCAGATGCGGACAAATAACAGAAGGAGACGTCCACTGCATCTGTCCATTAACCGGCGGACCGGCAAAAACAACCTTGATAGCCGCATTCTTCGTCCACTGCACCTGCTGATGGTCTTCATCCGTCATGAAGATAACCGCAAGCGAGCCATCCCCAAACGACGCAATCTGCGGAGACCCCGCGTTATGCCCACGCTGCGGCACATACACCCGATGCCGATTCCCCCAGGTATACCCATCATCATACGAGATGAGCGCCTCAAGGTCAAACGTCCCAAAGGTTGTCGTCTCAAACACCATAACCAGCGCCTCGCGCCCGTTATCCCACGTCCGCGCGATCCCATTCATCCCATCCCGGAACGGATCCTTCTCCCCCTCAAGACACTGCGGCGCACTCCAGCTCGCCCCACCATCCATCGACCGCACAAGCATCGTGCACTGGTTGTTATGCGCGTACTCCTGCGAGTACGTCAGCATGACTTCGCCGCGGTGACTCATCCGCATAAACGGCTCCCAGATCCCGAACGGCGGGCGCTTCTCGGCCGCCTGCGAGAGGTAGTGCCAGGATTTCCCGCCGTCTGTTGACCGGCACACGGTTATGCGGAAATGCGTCGGGCCGTGCGGGCCCAGATCATGGTTCCGGAAGGCCGCGAGTACGGTCATGGGGGAGATCTCTAGCAGGTACATGTTGTCGACGTCCCCCTGGCCCCGTGTCACCTCGGAGAAGTCGCAGAAGGTGTACCCGCCATCTGTGCTCCGGCCGATGTGCAGCACCCTTGTATTGCCCTCGAAGCGGGTGAATGCGGAGAGGATCGAGCCATCAGCGAGCTTTGCGAGTCGGGGGTACGTGCCGCGGGGGTGCGAGCAGAGGAGACGCTCGTCGTCGTTGACAATGCGCGAGCCAGCGAGGCGGGGCCCTGGGGGTGGAGGGCCGCCGGCCCCGGCACCGGGGTAGTTGTGGTGGCCTTGACCTTGGCCTTGACCTCTATGGTCATCGAGGCCGAATTTCTGTAGAATTTTCTGTCCAAAGTGCCCGGGCATAGTGATACTGTGGTAAGAATAGTTGTGGGAAAACAAAGGGAGGTAGAGAGGGGCATGGCCACGCGTTCCTGGTATTGTTGCTGCCTCCTGGCCTGGCGAGCCGTGGCCTGACTATCATGATGTCATCTTAGGCTTTGCAGCGGGGAAGGTGAAAGTATCACTCAAACAATGTTGGAGCTGCGAGCCAATCTTCAACCGCCTGGAGGCCAATAAATGCATATATGTTTATATAGTTGTCGTTGCACAATTCGTAGGAAATAATTGGCCGAGTCGCTTGCAGCCTGGAGGGGCCTCACAGATCTTTGTGGTTGCTTCGTGGAGGAAGCCCCACATCGAGCCCTGAGAACACTGGAGTGTGCCTTCAATGATAGAACTATCGATACTGCGGTAAGAGTCTAGCAAGACATTATTATGCCGGTTTCAATAAGCTAAATAACGCATGAGATGCAGGACATATTTTTGTTTCTGTTTGGAGGATATGTTTCATGTCATGACTTGGTCAATGCAACTATATATGTTACATGTGTAGATCGAAAATGAGAAAATTTTGGCTACTATGATAACGCCAGCCTTACACGCTTACAAGTCAAGGAATTATGATACAAGAGAAGAGACAAACAAACTGCAATGAACCAGACTATGTGATCCATTTTCCCACCGTTTCCCCAAACCAGCTGACAGCCTTCTCCCGACGCTTTGCCCGAGCTTCGTCCTGGGCCTTGACATACGGGGCCGTTGCCTCGACATACACCCGCTCCGACTCTAACTCTGCATAGTGACTCTTGAGTTCCAGCTCTCGCTCGTGAGGAGTGAGCTGTTCCCAGGGTTTCACCGGGTGGAAGCCTGCGGGAACCGCCTGTCCTCCTGGAATCTCCACGGTCGTCGACCCCTTCTCGGTGTGCTTGACGGTCTCCGCCCCCGGGTTAAAGAGGGAAGTGAGAGGCGGCGGCTCTAGACCAGCAGCCTCAGCTTCCTTGACGCGGTTCTCGTACTCAAGCATCTGGTGATATAGCTTGTCGGCGTGCATCTGGATCCGTTCCTCCCTCTCCTCGTCCCAATCCGGCGAAGCTGCGTATCCTAGTGCTTGGAGGAATTTCTAATCGAGTTAGCTGAAGCCCGAATTGGACAAACTCCTAGAAGGACAATGACTCACAGCTTGAGTAGCATAGCAGCGATTGTATATCTTGTTCTCTTCTTGGCCCATCATCGACCGGGTCTTCATCCGCTCCCAAAAGGTGCCCTTCTCAAAACAGCGGTACGCATTTTCCCGCTCCACCGCACAATTCTCAGCCGCTACTCTTCCTATCGTATCGCGACGTTGTTTGCGCCGATCGTTCATCTGCTGCACCCCTTGCGCGGCCGATAGATTGTGTTCTTTGCCTCCAATGACCGGGGCATCGTCGACGGGCGGCTTGTAGGTTTTCCATAGATCGGCGTAACGGCCATCAGGGTATAGCGATTTTGATGGGACGGCGGGCGTAGATGAGCCGCTCTGGTCGGCTGGTACAGTTTTCGACGACTGAGTCGGCTTTTCTACCGTCGGAGGGCTCTGCGCGGGCACGTATTTTTGCGGAGCTTCATGCTCGAGATACTCTCGGAGACCGGGGTCAATCTTCTTGACCGGGTCGTTGTCGTTCGAACCACCCCAGAACCAGCCCATTGTTGACAGCTAGACAGAAGTTGCAAAGTTATCGTCGAGAACAAGAGCGATTCGAAAACGCCGGAGCGGAGAGTTGAAGAACGGACGCTCAGCGATTGCTATAATTTGGCGCTAAGCCGCTTCGGGCCGGACTCCGCGTGTCGAATGTTAACGCTCTCCTCCCGTCACTCACCTAGGATAACAGCTCGCCCAAGGCCAGTCTCCATCCCTGATCTCACCTTTTCGCGTCAATTTGACGCGTCGCTGGGTGATGGCTTCTAGTATGTCATGCAACTCCGCTCATGGCTACTGTCATCTTTGGACTAATTATGTTTCCGACAGATCGAGTTGAGCGGCTGCAGATGCGGCAGCGCGGAGCAGGGTACGCCCCTCAATCTTGGATTGGGGATTGGTATGACGGCCATAGCTGACGCACTGATATTTACAGGACGCGCAAGATCAAAGAAGTCGACTTTGGCTTCTCCTTATTCGGACCTCCGGCTGAAGCAAGCTCGCAACCCGCGTCGCAGCCCACCAACAGTTTTGAACCCGCACCAATACCAGCACCACCGCCTCAACCTCCTCCCCTCGATGAGCCAGCGCCTGTTGAAGAAACAACTACAGAACCCGAATCACAACCTATCGCATCACCAACCGGAGACAATCCCTCGTCACAGGAACAGAGCGCAAATCAAGCTCCAGGCAATGCGCGCGACAAGGTCTCTCCACTTCCGTCCACTGTTAAAACGGCGGCAGATGAAGCACTTGATGGAGGGAGGAGTAGTAAAAGAAGGAGAATCGGTGGGTGCTACAGACTCATTCTCACGAGTGATTGCGCTGACGATGACAGAAAACCCCACAGAGGACTCTATACCTGTTGACACGCAGCGCGGACTAGATAATGGGGTTTCCGAACGTGCCGTAGAAGAGCCTACAAGACCTACAAGCGACGAAGGAAAAGCGATGCCCATTAGAACGAGCACATCGTCGGCTCAGAATCAGACGCAAGACCGAACTCCGTCCGCCGAAATCGCGCCGGCTCCTGCAGATGGAAGAAACAAGGATATTTCGAACGCTTCAGATGTGCTTTCCGCGACGGATGATAACGAGGTAGCGGCGCCGACAGGGTCAGAGCCTATTGCAGCAAACGGCACAACATCGCCACCATCAGATACAGCGAGGACCAATGGCAAAGGACGAGGGAGGAAACCTCGATCGTCACCGGAACAGAATGATGTCTCGAACGCAGAACCCGCCGAGAAGGAAGACGCACAACCTACGATACCCTCAGAGCCTACGGGTATACCGCAAGAGCAAGATGCCTCCGCAGCAATTGAACCCCCGAAACCCCAGAGGGAAAAGCGAGGACGAATTCGAACACCAGCAACAGTTCAAGCTTCCGAGATTACAGCCCCTACGGATGAGGCATCGGCCGAGGATGGAGACGCAGGGGCATCATCAAAGAATGACACCGCGAGAAAAGCTGTTCGGGGCCGGAAGAGGAAAAACCAAGAAGTCACGGAGAAAAGCGTCAGTCCAAGGCAAGGCTCGGAGGAGCCTGACGCAAACCAGGTGGAGAAGGTCACTGAGACACAGGATGCTGCTGCTGCTCCTGAACCTGTCGGTTTTTCGAAGGACCAGCCAAATCGGGTGGACAAAGGGAAGAAGCGTGCTGGACGGCCGAGGAAAGTGGTCAGTCAGACCCCGGAGCCTGCAGAACAACCATCTCGTGCGGATACAAGAAAGAAACGGGGGGAAGCAGAACTAGAGCGCGACCAAGAGCTGGAAGAGCAGCCAGAGTCGGATAAGTCTCAAGCTGCCAAGAGGAAGAGGCAACGGGAACAACCAGAAGGCGGTGCAACTCGAGTTGATAAAAGGAGAAAGAGAAAGGAGCGGGATAGTGAGGGCGGACGACCATCAGAGCAAGAAGAACCGCCAGAGCCCGAAGCCGAAACATCCCAAACCGCGAAAAGAAGAAAACAACGGGAAGAAAAGGAGCAGCAGCGTGGCCGACGACAGCAACCGACCCCAGAGCCAGAACCCGAAAACCAACAGAAAGCTCAAGTTGATCGCGAACAGGCCAAAACTGCTAAGGGCCGGAGAGGCCGACGTCCAGAAACCCAGGCCGAGGGAGAGCCTGCAGAAGAGACGTCCCAAGCCCCGAAACGCAAGCCACGCCAACCGCGAGGCGAAACTGTACCGGTTACGGTTCATCGAATTGTCAACGCTACTTCTCTTGGCAGCGTGCCCGCCCAAGACGAGTCTGCTAGCGAAGAGGACGCCGAAAGCCCCGAAGAGATGACAACTAGACAGGCGGACAAACTCCCTACCCGAAGCGGCGTCAACGCTGCGGATGTTCTCGCCCAGATTTGTCGCGAAACGTTGGAGAAGACCTTGACAACACTGAAGAACGGAATTGACAACGAGGCCAACGCTGCACGACGCCAGGAATGGACCCTCCGCCGAAAAGCAGTGGAGGCGTTCGGCACTGAACTCGAGGGTCGTCTTTTCGAACTGAGCGAGATGCTCGATAGTAACTTCATGCTCGGCGTCAAGGTAAAGAAGGCCAAGCGCAACATGATGGACCTTCGAGCTCGACTCGATCAAGTTCGGAGGGAGCGAGAGGCTATCGCGCTGAGAACGGATGCTGTGCGTCGGGAGCATATGATAGCGGAGAAATCGCGAATGGTTAGTTTCCATTTACCCTGCCACTAGAGATTTATTATCACTAACAGGAGAATAGGCGCGCTCTACGATCAGTCACTCCCTGCACAACCTCGATCTCGCGCTCGAGCGAGGCCAGAATCGCACAACCGGCGAAGACGAATCACTCACAGCCGGCCTGGAGTTTCGTCTTCGCAATGCCGCGCAGAATGTCAGCTCGACGGCACCGGGAGCCCATGGCGGCATCTTGAATCAAATCAAAAGGTTCAATGCGCAGCTGGAAGCAACTGCACGGCAATTGGAGGGTTGATTCCAATGTCGGTATATCAGTACGCAGTTCTTTGCCCTTTTAGCTAGCTCTCAAACTTGGATCAGTATCTAACTTGGCATCTATGACAGGCTTCGAAGGATAGTTAACTTAAGTCTTAGTCGAAGTCTCCACTGTGTCCAGATCAGGCCGGTCAAAAGACTAGGAAAGTCGAAGCCGGTCATTCCTGGGTAGCAAATTCCTGCGCAGCTAAAGCTTCATCGACTTGATGCTCGAAAGCACATTTGGCGCCCGTGAGCAAGTACACCAACTGGCGTGTGGACCCGTGCGGTGCTGCCCCTAGACTCGCTCATCATCTTCGACCTTCAAAAGGAGCCGCGCGCGACAGTCGCTCCCTTGGATAAGATTCCGCAATCTGACTCGCTGGAGCAAACCCCCAGGCGATCCACGACGTACACAGCACGGCGGTAGACAGTGACTCAAGCATATGCTTAGGATGACGAAGTTCTATTCTAAGCATCACGCCGAAGAGACGTTGAAAGCAAATAGAATAATGGCTGAAGATTGCATTAATGCCATGCGTGGCTATAAGGCGTGAGTCCCTCCCCCTTCTTAATCTTGAAACTTCTCCCTAGTCCCTTCCTTCCCCTACCCTAACTATTCTTGAAGATAGTATTAACAAGACATGCTAGGTGATAAGCATGGCGATGAATTCAGCGATGGGTCTGTAATGTCGTTTAGTCATTCATGACAGATCAAGGTGCTTAATCATGACGATTATACTCGTAAACATAAAATCCACGAGTATAATTGTAGAACATGTTCAGCCTCGGCATAATAGTAAGATATCGAAGTAAAGTCGCCGCCGTGAACAGAAAGATAGCCAATGGAAGACAGACTAAAAAAAGGCAAAAAGAAAAAAGAGAAGAAGAAATGGACACTCCGGGAATTGAACCCGGGACCTCTTCAAGAGTTGATTGCAAATGAAGCGTCATACCACTAGACCAAGCGCCCAGCATATTTGATTGCTAGCATCAACTTTAAAAAGATACAATACATCCTACAGTAAAACTGGCTTTCAAAGAATCAATTTGACATGTATTGAATTTATGGACAAACGAATTCATTAAAGTTGAATATATATATCACATGTACACTTAGTAGCCCCCCTATACCTTGATAAAGGTCTTGTGATCAATAGAGCAGATCTAACAAAATCCAGGTGTAAATTTCAAGGGGAGGTAGCTGGCCCTTCACTACACCAAGAAATTCATTATGACCGAATTTGGTATAGCCAGGTTTTACCGTTCAAGATTATTCTAGGGTAGAAGAGGCTTGGAGATGAACAATGAAGTAAACTTTAATTAAAGCTATCCCGTAGCAATATAGTTGATGATACGAAGGATGCTAGTCAGAGGAAGATGTAAGGTCTGATGAACGCAGTCAAGTGGTCTTTCGTTCCTTCCTAACAGTAGTAACACTAGCACGCCTGTTATATTTGTTTGTTTGCTGCAAGTCAACCCTTGGGCACCACTCTCTGATCCTGACCTTATGGTTTTGCAGCACTGTCCTAACCTAACCCCTGACCCCTTTGTCTCTGCACTACACTTATTCTCTCACACCATGGCCGAAAGTCCAGGAGATATGGTAACTACTCTTGGTAGGCTCCCTGACTCGGGGCTAGGTATTTATGCTATGCATCAGGCCATGCGCCATATTTCACAGTCAAGGGAACAAGAAACATAGGGCGATAGGTCACATTGTAGCTATGCTATACTGCCAAAGGTGCGCGAAAGTATGCCTGCTGAGTTCTCTCCTAGAGCCGTAGCGCGCTCTGTCAAGTGGCCGCATAGCCCACTCTCGAAGAGGCATCGGTTGGTCATATCGATCGAGATCGAGGGACAAAATCCTTTCTGCCTGAGGAACCAACCATGGCGCCGCTGCGGCGCCCTAGGCACAAACTTGGCCGCTAGTCCGTTTAAAGAACTTTTTTTTTTGCCTTGTCGCCTCAGGCTCCACAGACGGAGACTTTTCGATCATTCATCCGGGATCTTTGTCAGAACCTTGATGTGGAAGAAACCCGTCTGTGCAATCAGAGCTCTCGGGGCATTGCCGGGTACCGCTTCTTAATCCTGGTGGAACCGCGGGTATTGAATGATCGATTCTTGCTAAGCAGTTAGGCGAATCTGCAGGATTTGTGCTCATGGAATGTTCGATCTACCGGTAAACCGGGATCCACGATTTGAAGAGGGTCTGCTGTTGTAGTACATAAGGAACGTTTGCCGTCTGCAGACCTGGTTTCTGAAGTTCAATCAACATTAATTAATATACTTACCTCTCCCGCAATCTACCTACCTTCTCTCCTCCAAACACATAAAGACAAACAAAGCGAAATGTCCGAATCAACCCTCTTCACCCCCCTAAAGGTGGGCAACCTCCAACTCGCCCACCGCATCACCCTCCCACCCATGACCCGCTTCCGCGTCACCCCGGAAAACCACATCCCCCTCGACATGGTCACAGAGTACTACGCGCAACGCGCCAGCGTCCCCGGCACGCTCCTCATCACCGAAGCAATCCTCGTCTCGCAACGCACAGGAGTCTACAAGAACGTCCCGGGCCTCTGGACCCCCGAGCAGATTGCGCAATGGCGCAAAGTCACCGACGCCGTGCATGCCAAGGGCTCGTATATCTATGCGCAACTCTGGACGCTGGGCCGTGTTGCTGATATCGAGGCTACGCGAGGGGAACTTGGCGATGAAGCTGGTGGGCAGTTGATCTCCGCAAGCGAGGTGCCCTTCTACGAGGGCGTGGTGCCCCGCGCCATGAGCGAGGACGAGATCCAAGCCGTCATCGCGGACTTTGCATCCGCCGCGAAAAACGCAGTCGAGGCCGGCTTCGACGGCGTCGAGATCCACGGCGCAAACGGCTACCTCGTCGACCAGTTCATCCAGGGCGCCGTGAACAAGCGCACCGACCGCTGGGGCGGAAGCGTCGAGAACCGCGCGCGGTTCCCGCTCGAAGCCCTTCGCGCCGTCATTGACGCCATCGGCGCCGAGCGCACGGCGATCCGATACTCGCCCTGGAGTACCTTCCAGGGGATGGGGCAGGACAGCGACGCGGAGCTGATTGAGCAGTTTGGGTATCTTGCCCGCGAGACGGCGAAGCTGGGCCTTGCCTATGTGCATGTTGTTGAGGCGCGGATTGCGGGGAATACGGAGACGGATGAGCATCCGGATCGGAATCTGGAGTTCTTTTTCCGTGAGTATGGGCGTGCCGGTCCCATTATGGTGGCTGGCGGGTATGTAGGGGAGTCGGCGAGGGAGGCTGTTGATGTGCAGTATAAGGGGTATGATGTGCTTGTTGCGATTGGGCGGCCGTGGACTGCGAACCCAGATTTGCCGTTCAAGGTCAAGCAGGGCATTCCGTTGAGGAAGTATGAGCGCGAGCACTTTTATACTGTGCGCAGTCCGAAGGGGTACATTGATTATGAGTTTAGTGACGAGTTCAAGGCGGCGGCGGTTGCTGCGTAGTTTCCGGTGTTTCGTTTTATTTTTCGCATAGCGTGCGATTGCTGTTTTAGATTTGGCATAGATTCTCAATAGATTTGCTTCTTTGATCTGATCTTGGGTTCAATAGAGTTAATAGCACTGTAACTCGGACAGCATCCTTGATAGACAGGTCTGGTTCTCATGCTCTTCCACAAGCGGGTTCGGAACTCGGCATCCAGTGTCAGAACTCTGGCTGTTGTCAGCTCGTCTGAGAGGTTTGAGATAGGCTATTCGGCTGTAAACCAAGCCGTCCACGCCACTGATGTTTCAGTATGAACGTGAACTTACTGCCATTACTGGCAACTGGGAAGGATAAACAGCTGTCATGGCGGATTCTGATCAGTGACTAGTGCGCAGGCTCAATAATGAAAGCACTAAGGGTATGGTCGCATCATCTCTGGCCTTGCTTTTGCTTCCCTTGAGCATCTTCCTCTATTCTTTGTCAGGAATCTTTCCAGTCGGAGGCAGTTCGAGGCGTCAGTTGGAAACTACACTCCAGATATGGAAGGCATGGTGATCGGGTCACCCCTTCTTCACAGCAGTCATAACCTTAGGGAAGGTCGTGCCTTCCTCATTCGGGGTGATAACGAATTTGGCAGGTATGAGGGCCGTTCCTTCCTTCTTCGATGGAGGTATAATGACGGATGAGGAAGGCGCGATGGACCAGCGCACCTGCCTGATACGAATTTCGAAAGCGCAGGGAGGGAGCGGCCCAGGGTATACCAAATAAAGAAGGCACGATGGCTGGGTCGCACCTTCCTCCGTCTTTATGAGGGCCATGGAAAAAGGGTTCTTTGACTGTCGCGACTCAAACACTGATGATTCCCGTCCTTATATCTGACCGAAATAAACCTCGCAGTTTCAGCTTGATGTTCCCTGTTCGCAGCGTTTCGGCCAAAGCATGGCCTCGGCGAGGTACATCTCGCGCTGGCATAGTGAATTCCCTATAGCGCAAGGGCAGCCCTTTGCAGCCATGATGAGATATTTTGCCAATGACAGATGTTAATAAATTTGCGGAGACGGTGGGCAGGGAGCCTGGCTCCAGAAACATGTATACATGTATAGACAACACCTATTAACACTTGTTTCGAGGCATCATTGTGATATTGACCATGGCGCTATGGACAGGATCGAGCGCTGATGAGAATTAGCACCTCGGCCACCCCTATTCGAATGCGAGTAGCTGCTATGAAAGCATCGAGCATGTGAGTATACCCAGCTGCGGCCAATCTATGAAGGATCCGGCAGTGAATGCAGTGATCAGATTGTATGTTGAAACTCAATTTTTCGTCGAAACTTGACCGCATCTACTTCTGATTCATAAGTCTCAACGAAAAACCTGAGTTGAGGAGCGGTATGACCCCGGATTGGCGATCGATAAATTAACTTCCCTCCGCATGAGCGCGTGGAGGGGCAGATCAGAGGCGAATATCGTCATGATCGCCGACAAACAGGCGAGTCAACCCCCGCCGTCGATCAAATCATATGATAGTCTCTCGAGAAAGTTCTCAACAGCGGTGTCGACACCACTCAGAAATCTAACATCGGCACCATTGTATCGTACAATTGATTATCAATCAATAGTCCAGCTACGCTGCACATAGTCGGGGTATATCCGAGAATGTCAGTATTGGCGGTGGAGTTCCAAGACTCTTGGATAGCAATAGCGCTCGCCTGTATGTCTTAGAAGCTATATCATTGGGTGACAGGTAGATAGCTCTTCGGTACTCGACCGGAGTTGGGATCAAGAGCGAGAATGATGAAATTCCGCTCCGCCGACCGGAATAGAGGTGGCATAGCCGATATTTGCAGTGGGAACCAAATGCGTACCATATTCTGGAGAGCGGGTGTAATTTCCCCAGAGCCGACAGCGCGAGATGGCGGAGAAAGGCCCTGAAACGAGGATAAGCTCGTTCTTTTGTTCGGAACCGAAGGAGGTCTCGGCACTGAGACTCGGCACCAGAAATCAAAGACAGTCTCGGGAGGCCCGGATGTAAGGATGGCTGTGGATGGCGAATACGATTCTGACGTCTTTCCATGGTTGAGGCCAAACTGGAACGCCCCCCCCTGTTTTCGGGTGTTGAACGAAGAGTGCCATCATAGCTACAAGAATTCGATGCTCTTTTGGGGACAGAAGCGTCCATCATCCGAGCCGAGCTGTAACTCGTCGATCCCCCTCATCCCGTGATCGATAGAACATCAAATCCTGGAATTGAGTCCAATCTTCTGCCTGATGGCACCGCTGGTTGCTGCCTCGAGGATTAGTATCATGGTCTCTGAAAGTAGTCATCCATTAGTACGGATAGTCTAGTTCTGCGTCAGCTTCAGTAAAGTAGCTTGGCCGTTCCAACTTGCCAGCAGCTACTCCGTATAGTCTGGCAGTACTCCGTACGTACACCGTATGCGCGATCGCTCATCTCGCCGCGCAGCTCCTGGGGCAACTACAGCTGCCAGGCTGCCAGCACCAGGCCCAAAGCAACTTGCCTCAATGGAGTTCACTCCACAAACAGTGTTCCCCGAACCGGTAACTCGGGTACGGGGCGGACTCTGCCTTACCGCACCAACTCCGGAGTACGGAGGACTCGGTCCAGCCAGACACACCATCGACAAAGGTTGGGGATTTTCTCCACGTGGAGTCTCACCAAGCCGGAGAAAAGGAAGGGTGCTCTGAAGTACAACCGATACCCGACCGGTGACAGCAAGTACGGCGTACCTGCTGAAGAAGTACGTACAATTCGTTATGTACGAACAGTGTCATTCAAGACCAGCTCAGTTCTGCTGTCCGGATTTGAAGAACGATGACCGCCAATTCCCACGCGTGTTTTTGAACCCTGAGATATTCCAGAGACGCCAGCTGCCAGGTGTGCTCATCGCGTCTGGCCTGATTGGAGATACCAGATGTATGCCAAGACGTCTGGTGTGCCACAGACAGGATCGCCAGAGGGGAAATTGAACTTTTGAAGTCAGCTGCTGATTAATTTATTGTTGACTCGCTCAGTACTCCGTAAACTAATATAGTTCACTAACAGTGTTGTTGCTTCAAAGTCCAGTTGACCACGACCTTGCGATTGATTTCTGGCCTTTTAATCGCTCTGCCTCCCATGCTGGATTGTGGCAGACTTAAGCATTGCCGCAGCTGGGCATTTATTAAAACAAGCCTTTGTGACCGTGTTGTTAATAAACCGAGAGTCAATCCTGAGCGTGGTGTCACTCAAGACCAACCTAGCACCAGAGATTTCGCGCCAATCAAGGGTCCAAGATCCAAAAACGAAGACATGGCGCATGCGCCGTAAATTAGTCACGGTAATAAATGCAATAACTATGGCCTGCAGGGATGAAGTCAGCCAAGGGCGAAACGCTAAGTAGTTAGCCTAAGCGTTGTCAGAGCTGGGGTGACGGCGTGGAAGGATATTTTTTGCTCAATGGGGAGCGGAGAACAACGACCGTCTCGAAGACTGAAGTCCTGTCAATGCGCACTTCGGGGTTTCATTTGGATATGGAGGCTAGCACACAGGCTGATAGAAAGGGGCGGCCGTCGAAGTCCAAACAAAATACAGGGTTCCTTGCACGCCATGGGTTCGTGCTGCTAGTTAAGATTGAAGATGAAATCGCTGTTTCACTAAAGAATGATATACGAATCCAGAGCACGACGCAGGTGGAACATTGACTGCGTGGTATACAGGGGCGAGTTTGTGTACATCGATGTAGTCTCGAGTATCTTTGGTCTTTCATACCATGTTTAATGGCGAACAAGGCAGCTGTTTGTGCTGGCGATAGCTACCTCGTCGGCCTTACTTCTAATTCAGTCTCGTGCTAAGGATGCATGCTAGAGTCAACAACGCGGGCAGTGCATGAAGAGAAGCGGCAGGACCTGAAACTGTAATTTCATTTTGTCGCAAACTGTGGACTGATCGACTGGTTTCTGCACCGTGCGGCCACGGGTCCAGGTCCAGCGTTGCAGAGTGAACAGTCGTGCGTAAGAAGAATCTGCCACGCTGACAGCTTTTTGGGGCCAGTGGCTGCTGCAAGCCGCAGGCGGTTGCGATGGATCCCTGCGGCGGCTGGACTCTTGGAGTGGATTCTAGTCTGGGCTGATCGAAGTGGCACTCTGGGCAGTCGAAGGATTTCGAGTTTCTCCCTCCACGTTGGCGATGAAATTAACCCGATCGATCGCTTGCAAAGAGCGGAATGCGACGAGAAAGGGGAGGATTATCGCTCTTTAATTGCGGTTGTACAACCGCCGACCGGGGGACGGGCTTGCAGCCAAAAGTTTCTCAAACGCCATCTGCTTGGTCAAGCTTTTGAGCAGGAACCGAGGCAAAAGAAAAAAAGAAGACCCACACAGCTACCATCATCCGGATTCCACAAGTTTTCCCTTTCTAAAATAGCCGGTTCTCCGGCCGTCCGTAGGACCGTCAGCGAATCCTCTCAGAAATTAGCCTGGTCCAGCTACTTTCTTTCTGGGTCCTCAACAAAATCGGCTGAACTCGACAGATCATGGACGCAACAGAAGCGGGATCCAAGAGGAAGGCATCTACGGATCGTCGTTGCGGAGAGACAAGCAAGCGGCCATAGGCAGAGTGACAACGCGCTGGGCCGATCGTCCACCAACAGAAATTGTCATGAAATTCAATGACTTCAATGATCACGGGGAGCTGACTAACGCTCGCGGAACCGCCGGCTCACCGAAGTCATGGGACGGGCATGGCAGAGAGCAAAGAGTCAAAAGGACGAATGGCAGTACGTAAGAAAATAAGCCCTGTTGCCCTGCTACAGGATCGAGATCCAGGCATGGTGATGATAGTAATACGAGGACTAGGAAAAGGCGTCGTCTAAGCTGGCCCTGGCGTGTACCAGCGCGTAAGAGGTTTCGCCGTCTGTGCTGGCCCAGTCCTTGGCTGCATTACCAAGAGCCAACCATAAATCCTGCCGGTGAACGATGGCTGAGCTCATTGGCCTTGGCCCCGGACATCCCCCACCAAGACCGGCTCCATTTTCTGTCCGGGGATCGCAAAGGTTGGTAATCCTGTTACGCTGGCTGACCTCGAGCTTCGGTCAGTACTCCGTAGTGTAGTATACGGCTATACCACCAGCTGCGACCTGAGCTTGCGCGACCTGCCTGTTCGAGTTACGGCTCAGGGTCGCAAAGATGGAAAAACTTCCCTTCACCCTTGGTCCTCTCGTCCCCTCACTCTCCATTCTCCGCACTCTGCTGGGGATGGCTCGTCCATGGTTGCCGTCCCCCCGACTGGCTGGACTGCGTATATGTACCGGCTGCTGCTCTGGCCTTGCTCGAGATTTCTTTTCTGATCGAATCCATTATCCGCTGTCTCATCTCCATATTTCCCGTCGCAAAAGTTCCCGCTAAAATCAACCCCGGCGTGCCTCCGAGAACCATCATCCCTTTTGTGGGTAGACGCAGGTGCACATCATTCTCAACGCAGACCCCTCGCTCCACTCGCCACGGCCACTGGGGAGAATAAACCCATTCGCCTACGTACGATTTTTCCACCGGGGAAATCAAATCAAAACAAAACGAAGTCGAGCTAGCTGATCAACCTCAGGCTAACGGTGACTCCTCCCTGTTTCGGTAAGTTGCTTGCAATCTGCGTTCGTCCGGTGTCTCTCTCGCGCGCTAGCTCTCGTCATTTTCATCCTGCCCATGCATACTTATTATTGACGCCTCGCCCTACCTGTCTCACCTTTATTTACTCCCCTCTCCTCCTCCCATCTGTTTCTCGAAGGTCATCAAGTACTCTTTGACTTGACCCACCCCAGCTGTGCTGTGCGCGTCCTGATAATTTTTTTTCGTTCTTGCCTCAATTGTGGTCGACCCTCAATTACCTCTTCGCCTCTCCAGCTAGCTGGAATTTTTATCTCAACCTCACAAGAAAATCAGTCTAACCTCTTTTCGAAGCTTGATCATCATGTCTGCCGAACAGAACCACCAACTCGAGAAGGACGTTGGTCCCGCAGCTCCTGCTCCCCAGGCTGCCCCTGCTGCGCCCAACGGTATGTCCCCCGAAGAGCATCACTCGCGCTTTGGCTATGGGCCTCTGTCGCACGTCAACACCAAGGAGGCAGTCTTGCGCCCCTTCGGTGGTGAATTTCAGCCCGGTCTGTACAAGTCCGTCGAGGCGCGCAAGTTCGCCAACCCTGCTCCTCTTGGTCTGAGTGCTTTCGCCCTCACCACCTTCGTGCTCAGTTGCATCAACATGGGTGCACGCGATATCACCGCGCCCAACATTGTCGTCGCCCTTGCTTTTGGTTATGGTGGTCTGGTTCAATTGCTCGCCGGCATGTGGTAAGTGATATTCCGTCGCGCCGTCATGGTTTTGGTCGTTTGATTCTGACTGCATTGTTTGCGCAGGGAAATGGCCGTCGGAAACACTTTTGGTGCCACTGCTCTCTCGTCTTATGGTGGATTCTGGATCGCTTTCGCTATTGTCCTCACTCCTGGTGGTTTCAACATCGAGGCCAACCTCATCGAAACGGGCGGCACCGCCATGTTCTATAACTCCTTCGGATTGTTCCTCATGGTAAGTGTTCCCCGAGGCCGGTCTTGCGCTTGCTGCGGAATCAGATGCGCTAACACCACCTTAGGGCTGGTTCATCTTCACCACCATCCTGCTGTTCTGCACCCTGAGGTCCACCGTGGCGTTCTTCCTGCTCTTCCTCTTCCTCGACCTTGCTTTCCTGTTGCTCGGTGTCGGTTACATCCAGCGCGATTCCCACGGCGCTCC
Organism: Aspergillus pseudodeflectus; assembly: GCF_044049435.1. NCBI lineage: Eukaryota > Fungi > Ascomycota > Eurotiomycetes > Eurotiales > Aspergillaceae > Aspergillus > Aspergillus pseudodeflectus. The sequence continues at coordinate 274,194 of NW_027263797.1, read as the reverse complement.
CAACCCTCCCGTGATCAAGGCCGGTGGTTTCTTCGGTCTCTTGGCCGCTTTCGCTGCCTGGTACAACGCCCTCGCCGGTATTGCCGACAGCAGCAACAGCTTCTTCGTCATCCCGGTCGCCCACTTCCCTTGGTCGCCCACCGGCCGTGCCCGTCGCGGCAAGACCGAGCGCGAGACTGTCTAAATCAGCTCGCCGCATCATCCGATTGATGAGACATGAAACGTCACGTCAATTCCATCGGGGAACAATAAATATGTATTCCCCATAATTATCCTCATCAGATACCCTTGGTTGTAAGATCATAAACACTGCGCACGTTTGGACGGCGCGGTTTTCGAACTCGTTTTGGATCGTTAGATCACCCCGTTTCGATATTGCCGTGTCTTGGTACATTCGGCGGCGCGTATATATGGTCTGAAGACGTCTTGTGTGGTGAATTGTTGTGGTGTTTTCTTTTTTTACTTCCCTTGTGTTGATCTTCCTATACCGAATAATTATATTAGTCCTAGTCCAATATTAATGAGAGTTCATGATTTGCTGAATACCTTTTTGCCTTTGGGACCTGGAAATCAAGCTTTCGCTTTGAAACTTTGCCTGGAAACTTTCGGTTCAAGTCGTCAAGTCATCACGTCGTGAAGCTTTGGTCTGGTGACACAGACATGTCATGCCATACCACCAAGCTTCAACCTCATGTTGACGGACTCCGACACCTAAGTCCGCGCAAGAAAGCCGACTGAAGCATAAGTCAGTAAGAAAGGCTAGACTGGAGGATTGGAGATCCCGAGTTAGCACAAAGAGATAATTGGCAGAGGTGTATAATCATCATGGATAGATGTAAACAGATATGTAAAAGAGAGAGTCATGGTCGTGCAAACAAAACACCAAACAATTGAAAGAAAAACCCCTGAAACAAAGCTAGGAGGAACCCGCGTTTATATAAGTAATCACAAGGAGTCCCACTGCGCTCTTTTCTTTCTCACTGACAGGAGAGAAAGGGCGAAAAATAGTAGTCATAGTGGTGCCAGTGGGGATACGTCGGGATTCTCTCGGTGCTCCCTCCCTTGTCATAGCGTACTCCGTCGGGACGCCGGGAGAAAACTCGGTCGGCGAAAGTTCGGCGTGGGACTTTATGCTAGGCTCGAGCCGTGTCATCCCTAACTTCCAAGGCGTCATAGAGGTCGAGGCGATTGGTTATGGAAGCTGCATTGTGCCGTATGGAGGATTCTCTGATTGTGACAGGCTGTCAGGTTCCTTGATCATGGGCTTTTGCGAGGATCTTCGTTGAAGGACTTGGCAGTGAAGTGAGCATATTGTGGTTTCCTTGCGAATATGCCCACTGTATCTTTTATGTGCTACTGTCACGATGTAGATAAGTTATACCTTTTTTGGGCTCAGGGCCTGACTGATATAGCGCCTGGGTCGGTCGGACATTGAAAGTTGGCAGTTTAGATCATAATATGCTATCTAGACATTGAATGGCTGTCGTTGCACAGAGAGGTCGGGATATGGGGCCTCGGAAAAGACTCGGGACTGCTGAGGGCCCGACGGGGCTATGACATAAAATAGGGGACTACGTACGTGTACGTACACTTTTGCGAGGCTAAGATTAAGATACAAGTCAATTCATCACGACATACATAGCTCATCTCGTATGTACCATTTCTCATTATTATACCACGCATGTAACCAAACATATCTTTCTATATCTGGAGACATAGCAGGGCAGGATAGTTAGTTAGATAGATATATATAGTCACATCAATTACTGTTTATACACTGCTGCGAAGCCGACGTCGTCTGCAGCTCATCCCACAGCTGCCGCAGCGGGCCGAGATAGCACCGATCGACGTAGAAGTAGCGGAACAGGATCGCGCGGAGTTCCTGCCATGATCGGACGCCCTGGAGGCGGATTGCGGAAGCGAGTTCGTTGACGAAGAATGAGCGCTGGCTGGGGATTCGCGTGCTGCATGCGCCGACGAAGAGGAGCCAGATGAGGAGGTCGCGGCAGAGGTGGTAGCAGCCAGTTCGGATTGTGCTTTCGAGGGCAACTTGGAGGGCGATGATTGGTTTCGGGAACACGGGGGCAATTTGGGGGTAGAAGTCCCAGATTGCGCTATTGTGGAAGAGGAGGCAGGCTAGGCGGACGCAGCCCTCGATTGTGTCGTCTCCTTTTACTTCGCCGGTTGGTGTGTATCGGTCGCTGTGTAGCGCGTATTCGACGTACAGCACCTCGGTGTTGTAGTAGCATTCCGTCTCCTCATCAAACTCCTGGTATTCTGGGCCGCCTTTAATCCACTCTGCGTACCAGAGAAGGTCGGCCAGATCATAAACGACTTTGGACATGACATCGCCGAAGATGCCGGGTATCTGAATCAAGGAAACTAGGCTTGAAGCAGTAGCTTCTAGCTCTTTGGTGGGTGGTGTGATGGTAAAATGTTTCGGGCGAGCATAGCGAACGAATGGAAATATAGGTTTCGTCAAAGACATGCATGCCACGCGAATATCGGTCCTAACCCGTTAGTATTCACAAATGCTTCTACAAGGGCAGAATGCACAAACCATGAAATCTGGAATCGAACATCGTCAACGACATCTGCGAAGCTGTTCCTCATTCCCACCATCTGCCTCAAGCCCGCGAGATGGATCTTCAGATAGTCCGGATCTCCAGTTGCAATCTGTTTTGGTTAGTGAAAGGTAGGATGGACTAGAGAAGGGGCGACATACCTCAACTGTTAGCAATACAGAAACCGCCGCAATCAACTCATCGCTGGCGGCCTTTAGAGGATCCGATAAACCCTCATTGACCAGGCGAATCGTCTCGCCTCGATGGTGGAACGTGTCGAGAAGAAGGGGACTTGATGCCTTCTTGTTATCTGTCAAAGGAAACTCTCCGGATTCGAGCGCGGAATTCGTTGCGGCGACGCAAATACAGGCGTGCAAAGAGGCGGGATCATGTTGGACGAGAGTCGCCCAATGAGCCTCCAATTTGGCTCCGTAGCGTCGTTGTAACGGGTAAGCCAGTCGCGTCAATTTACATAAAACTGGTTGAAACAGTTAGCTGGGTATAAACGTACTAGCTCGGTGAACCCACAGTGTTGAAGATGCCGATGCATACGCTCCGAAATTGGTGTATGCATCGTGCTGAAGGGATCGCTTGACCCCTGGCCAACATAAGCCCATGGTGACGGGTTCTGAACCATGGGAAGGGTCGTCTCATTTTCAACTTTGACCCTGTAGTCATCCACTGAGTCTGCCGACACCGCTTCGTAATCGTTACCAACTCCCGTAAACTTTGTTTCCTCCTCCTCTGATTCGTCGTCTTCTTTGTATATCGGTTGCTCGGGAGAGGGCGACTTGGGAGAGGACGAGGAGGAGTATGTCGGGGGAGGTAAGGTGGAACGCGACGCCTTTCGCGATGGTTTCCGCGGAGCTGGATGCGACGTCTCAAGAGCAGGAGGGGCGGACGATGAGGCAGAGTTGGAATCGGCGGTTTCGACCGGTTGGAAAGCGAGGTGTTTCCACGCTTTGTTCTTATACCGTTTATTGTTCTCGAGTCGTTTCTTGCGGTTATGCTCGGACATGACATGGGAGCGAATCAACTTCAACGTCTCCTCTCGAGTGCCTTCTGCGACCGATTGCGGATCGTTATGCACCCAGAAGAGGGTCGAGCGTCCCTGCGAGGCATTGCCCTGCTTGCGCGGTTTGCGGACTTTTGTCACCGCCGTCTTCCCTGAGTTTTGCCGAGTTGGCTCGCTGGCGAATGGTTGTTGGACGGCATTGGGCTCGTCGAGGGCCTCGGGGACCATGGACGACGAAGGGGCAGCATGAGCGGGCAACGGCTGCGACGGCGATGAGGTCGATGGTGAGACGGACTGCGGGGGAGGGTGAAAAGGTGGATTAAGGTAATTATTATTAATATCGAGGGGAGGGTGGGCGTGAAACGAGGGCTGTGAGGCGACCCAGGCTGGCGGGCGAGAGACAATGGGGAGGACGTGGTGGTGGTCAGAGACCGGGGGGAGAGGCGTGGAGTGAGGGAGGGAGTTCTTGGCGTCCATCGCACAGGCGCAAGATTCGCAGTTCACAGATCTCGTTGGCGATCTTCATGGGCACTCATTATTTTCCTGGGTAGGCAAGTTGGGGAGGGCAGAGGGAGAGCCGAGAATGAGCGAAGAGGTGAGGAAATGCTGAATGGTCAGCGCACTGCCCTTATCAGGAAAAGCCTCATGTCCTGCTAAATTTCGGGGGCGAGCGCAGGTGGGAACGCAGTGCTGGGAATGTTTGGGAAGAGAAAAACGCAGTCGAAAGAGAATGAATCGTCTTAGGCTCTTAGTCCTGCGTGCTAAGCACAGGCCTGGCCTAGTCTGGATGGCTGAGGATCCGACTGACGGTGCTCGCGAGGGTCTGTGAGACGGACGAAGCCTGCCCGGCAAGGAGGGGAAACCACCTCTCAACTTTCTCGCCAGAGTCAGCACTTCTGATTCTGGCTTCTCTTCGGCCCTTCTCTGCTCCTCTCCAACTCGAGCAATCCACAGCCAATCACCGTGCGGCTTGCTGAAAAAGAGCAAGCTGGATCTCGGATGCTGCGGCTGCCGGAATCCGGGTGGGCCCTGAAGGTTCCATGGATAAACATAATCAGCGATTCTGTGCACTGTCGCCGGGTATATTTTCCTCCCATATGGCCTCCTTGCATGTTTCGATAATCCGACCTGTCACTTTGACACCTTGTCTCCTCTTTCTCAACAATTATTGTCTGTACGGGGTACTTGAGATGCAAAATAGGTAATGCTCCAGTCATATTGATTGCTATCACTACATCATGGCGCCCGCGCTGCAAGCCCGTATGCAAAGTTCGAACACGAGGATCAATCGGCGGTGAAAAAAGCAGGAAAATAGGAATGCGATTATAGATAAACAACACGAATAAAAGTAACATAGGTTGCTGGGTAGCATTCGCTCTCTAAATAGGACACAGCGGGTCTCACGAGAATCCCGGACGCGGGAAAATAGGTACCGTGTCCAGCTGCTCCAGTCCGCCCATGGTGCCTTGCTGGCCATTGACCGGCCAACCCTGTCCCGTCTGTTGAACAAGGGTGCTTTGTCGGAACGGATTTGTACTGCCTGTTGGAGTGGGCCGAAGGGGTGCTGCAGCGGGCTGCAGCCCTTGCGACTGTTGAGGTGGGACAGATGAGCTGCGGGCGAAAGGGTTGGTTCCTGTTCGCTGGGATTGGAGGGGCGCTGGCTGCTGCGGCGCTTGCAGCTGCTGCAGAGCCTGAGGAAACGGTTCCGGTGCGCTGGGACTGAACGAAGGATTGACTGTTGACAATCGCTTTGCAAAGGGATTCGTATTCTGGCGACTGATTGGAGATGCGGGTGACGCCGACCCCGTCGGGGTGCTCATCAGCATCGATTGTCTGAATGGATTGGTTGTTTGGGGCTGCAGCGCGTTCGGCGATAGTTGTTGCTGAGGGAATGCCGCAACATTATTCTGGGGAATAGGAGGAAGTTGAGATTGGTACACTTGCCCCTGGGGTTGTGGAGAATACCCGCCAAAGCCAGCTCCTGTGGGGGTGGCCTGAAGGGGTGCCGCCACTTGTTGCTGGCCAAACTGGTTGGGATTCTGAGCCGCAAAGGGTCCAAAAGGTCCCGGCTGACCATATCCGGTGGACTGGGGTTGCTGTTCGAACCCTGTTTGCTGTTGTGGGAATCCGGGCTGCTGTTGTGGAAATCCTCCTTGCTGCGGGTAGAAGCCGGGCTGCTGTCCTGGGAGGCCCATCTGTTGAAATTGCATAGCTTGTGGTTGCGGTTGGAGTTGCTGTTGAGGTTGAGCTGGGGCCTCGATAGAGTCGAAGAAGTCCATCAGGTTCGAAGGGTTAGTCTTCGTTTGCGGGCTAGGTTCCGTCTTAGGTCGAGTAGGCGTAGTGTTGGTGTTACTAGCGGGTTTATTCTCTGTTGACGAGGCAGCAGCAGTAAAAGCACTACTACTTCCCCCTTTACCTTGTCGAGCAAGGTACTCTCGCCGACGAAGGTTGAAATCTGGGTCGTTCAAATCGTCCTCAAGAAGACGGGTCAAATCGGTCGAAGCGTGCTTGAGTTTCGGTATTTCAAGTCTTGTTGCCGATTGAAAGTGTCGAGCAACCCCCAAAAACTTGACTACCTCCTCTGTTTGCGCGGCAAACGTCTTGTAGATCTCCAGCGCACGTTCACTATCAGGCCGTGACATTTCGAAATAGTGCTCTGTAAGCGATTAGTACCGGTTTCAGTGAGACATGCGTCCATTTGTTCTTACCTAATACGTTGATTGTCCCCTCGTTCATGACTGAATAGAGTGTCAAAAGATCTAGAGTAAGTAAACGGAAAGCTGTCAAGGTGATTTCGTTTTCAACCTCGTCCGTCAAGAGCTGATATATGTCAGCATAGCTCAATAACAGCCCCGCAGAGTGACTTACATCACAACGTAGCAGCTCCTTGATCTGTTTTTGGACAACCTCCGTTTCCCGTAGCAGACCCTTTTCGACCGTCAACCGCTTCATCCGGCCTTGTCCGCTTCGTACATAGTCGGTCTTGGTCTGTTCGAAGGCGCGTGCCCGAGAAAGGAGGTAGCTGGCATATCTTCGGATGTTGCGGCCTTGCGGTTGAACTGCAGAATCCAGACATTAGCACGGCACCAAGCAAAAATGTCCCACTCGACTCACCCTCTGATAGCCCACTGACAGCTATTTTCCTCGGATTCTCCGCCATATATTGCAATGTAGCGTCCAACTGGCCCTCCCTTATCATGAAATGAATCACAATGAGGGCTTTGAACGCGATTGTCCATGTCGAGTCGCGAACGCGAAGGTGTAGTGTCCGGAATATCTCTGCTACTCCGGCTTCGCCCGTATGCGTTGCTACAAGAATGTGCTCGATGTATTTGGATTTAGGGGCCGCAAGCTATGCAGAGTACACAATCAGCATGTTGCCGAACGATAGTCGCAAGACACAACTATAGCGCGGAAGAACCAACCTTAACCTTGGTGGCCCCCTTTACCGATTTCTCGAAGTTCTGAGCCATTGTTTAGGCTATATGCAGGCTTCGCGGAGTGCAATTGTGTTGCGGCAAAGGTCAGGAGACTGTCCGCTGGTCGGACTGGGTATCGCTTCTTGAGCACCTTGGGAAAGGCGATGATAACGATGGAGTAAAGGATCAGATAATGGCTATCGTAGATTGTGATTTGTCTTGTTCGTGCCGGTGCCCATCAGAATCATGATTATTTAGACCATTCTGCGGAACAGGTGTCAGGAGGATAGGAACGACGCGAAAGTGAGGTCAGCTCGAGTTCTATCGGTCCAGCCGGAGAAGCTGAAATAACGAGCGCGCTCTATCGGAGAGCTTATCGGGGAATTGAGCGATTGACTTGACGTTGGGCCGACTTCGCAAAGCGGAAGTAATTGTGGAGGGGGCGAAATGTGACGGAGACCATCGCCGCGACGAAGCCGAGTCCAACTCCGCCTTTTTGGGTGTTGACGGCCTAAGCTTCTTTGGTCCACCACAACGTCAGTCACAGCTGGATTGAGTACATCAGTCGTAATATAAATCTGGAAAGCATGGTGACAATCTAGTGGGGTGACAATCTATATATTGAACAAACTTTGATTTTGAACAGACTTTTCGTTTGTCATGTGAGAGTGTGCTGGATGTATATAAACAAGCCGCTCTGTTGTCTCTACCACTACTTTCTCACCAGTCCCAAGATTTCACATGTTCCTGAGTTGCTTCATTATATCAACTCACAGCATCCATAGCCACTTTCTAAATGACTCAATGAGCTTCACCTGGCCATCATGGAGCCTAACAATTCCCTCAACACCAGTGTGTATGAGAGAGAAAACCTCTCGAGGTGTTTCTCTTCATGTAGTGAGGATGGGAATAACACCACGAAGCCCAGGCTCTCTTCTTTCCTTCACTTCACCCAGATATGACTGGACCTAAGCTGTCGCTTCCCAACCTTGGAAGTTAACCTGTTGAGGTCCTCTCTCCTGCCACATTCAGCTTTAGCCTTTACCCCTGTCGTTGTTGTTAACAGTGTGAGCCACTTCAACTCTATCAGAGTCCATAACCACCTACCAGAAGGCCAGCCGTCGTACCTCTTCGGCATCGACAGAAACGTTTTAACCATTAACCATTAAAGAATCAAATCTCTCTTCTTTCCTCCCAAATGGCAAATCTCACTGCTCTTGACCTTTCCCAAAGACCCCCGCGGGTCAGGTGGACAAATGATATGAGGAAAGTCTTGTGTTGCTTGATAAAATACTACGTGCGAGACAGGAACGCATTCTTGGACATCTTCTACTCGGTATTTCAACAGGAGCTCATTGAGTCCGGGCTTACAAATGGCAAAATGGTTGGTTGGGCCAGACTTGAGTCCCAGTGGGTGGATATGAAGAAGCATGGCGATCCTATATGGGGAGATGTTCATTGTTCAGGCTTTGACCGCGAGCCCTGGCTTCCTGTCCTTAAAAAGATTGAAGGAGCTGCTGCTGCGCTTGGGTTGACAATGGCTGGAAAAGAACATGATACCATAGACTCATCACGGTTCGTCTATCAGAACCGAGTTCGACAGTTTTCCTCTCAGCTAGTAAGTGGAACTTGGACGTGGAGCATCCATGTTGGAATCGAATGGTTGACTGATATTTCAGAGTCAGCAGTCGCAAGACACGTTCTCCCAGAATGAAGTCCAAGAAGGGTTGATCGACCACACAGCACTATCTAACCCATCGGAAGAATCGCTGTCAGCTACAGACGCACCTCTATGTACTGCGGGGGGCAAGCTCTGTTTCTTCTGCTGGTCAGAGGTATATCCCTATCACCTGCCCTGCAACTATCTATATTGACTTGGCATAGGAGGAAGAGGTCCCTAGACTTGGAGTAGGCGAGGAAACGACACCACGGCTTCTTTATCGATGGTGGAACGTCAACTCGCAAGGAGTCAACCGCAGGGATTTATTCATTGCCGGGTTGTTTATGGATCCATGCACCCCAGTTTACCCATCCAACTCTATCCCTGATAACGAGTTTCGGCAGCGATTCCTTGATCACATTACACCCACACCCGACCCATCTCCATTTATATCCACTTTTCGGTCGGCCCTGGCACCGGTACATAGGGCATTGAGGGGACAGGAAGGCGCTACTGTGTCAATTATCGACCGAACCAAGTTGAAGCCGGATTCGAAGATCTTCTCCGCTAAGGAATTCGTCAAGAAGAACTTTGTGAGGATTCCAGGATCTAGATATGATGGACGGGGCGAATACCTTATATGGGGCTCTATCCAAAACGATGCAATCATTTGCTCGTTTAAGATCACTACGCTTTGCGGAATAGCTGCAAACGACCCGGATATCAAGCGGTTTTTGCAGCTAGAGAGTATTACTGCATCTGAAAATGCTGGTAAACGCCTGCACCGGGAAATGAAAAAAAGCGCTATGGACTTAAACCAGAGGACAGGTGCGGCCGTTGGCAGACTGTTATCCTCGTTGGGCGTGCCGTGTGAGTACTACAAGGCCGTCAGTGAGGGCCTCGCACACTCTTGGCGCTTGAAATCGAGGCACAAACCCTGGGACAACTTCAACAAAGGGGTTAGTCTTGGATTTCGAGGCGAGTATACTCTGCCGTCTCCTTCGCCATCTCCTATTACCAACTCCGAGGACCCTCTTATCTCATTTGAGATCATATCTGATTCACCTTCACCCAGTGATGACGATGAGTTCGACGCATTCACCAACGATGAAGATAAGGTTGTACTGTCACCAAGGAATATCAATGCGAACCCGACTGCTGGCGACTCCCCTGACACGGCTAGGATGTTCCCAATCATTAACCTAGAGGATCGCTCAGTCACGCCGTTTCCTAGGTTCTCCAGTATTGGACTTGACAATGATGTCGAAGAGGAGCTGGGCATCGACGGCTTTATGGATGACCAGGATTTCGATTTTTCCGGTGAGCTAGGGCAATCTCAGCAGATCTCGACTGATCAGTTTGCGAACGACAGGGCAAGAGTGAGGTCTGCTCTGGAGAAACTTCCTGCCCGTCGTTGACATGCTCATCGCTTGACGTTAATGTTGCCAGTACTTCCCTAGCCAACAGGTCTTGGACATGGTCGAAAGGGAAGGAAAATGTAACAAGCTCGAGGATATGAGTCTACAGACAAGATGTAAGAGGGCGAAACAGCGAGTCAGGCAGATGTTGTACATCGGTGGGAAAAAGTCGGGATATGCATGCCTAGGATTAGGCAGATTCTACGTCCGTTAAAGGCACTGAGAATGCAAAGTCGGTTCCCAGACCATTACCGTCACAAAAATCCGATTCCCAAACTATTAAACACAACGATCCTGTTTCCCTAGTTGCTGTATGGCAGAGTTCTATTGCAAGAAGAACAGATGAAATTTTTTTCATTGGATATATCCTTCGCAGGGTACCGGGACATGAAATCGTGAAACAATCCCAACCCTTCAAACTGTTCCGCATGAATCCATTCGCGCCGCTGCCCTAGGTTGAATTTTCTCTCGAGAACACCCCTTCATCGTCGACGACACGCTTAGAACTTGCTGAAAGCCTTGACAGCCTTGCCGGTGCGGGGAAGAACACGGAGGGTGTTGAAGCGGACCTAAAAAGTGAAGATGTTAGATAAAGACAGAATAAGAGCGGAATCGCAGTCGAAAACTCCTCCCGTAAATTGGTAAATTCAAGGTGTTTCACGTACAGTCTTGCTCAGAGGACGGCACTGGCCGACGGTGACCCAGTCACCCTCCTCAACACGGAAAGCGGGGGACACGTGAGCAGCGAGGTTCTTGTGGCGCTTCTCGTAACGGTTGTACTTGGGGACGTAGTGGAGGTATTCACGGCGGATGATGATGGTACGGTGCATCTTGGTGGAGACGACACGGCCGGTGAGGATACGACCACGGATGGAGACGAGACCGGTGAAGGGGCACTTCTTGTCTATAATTCGGGCGGGTTAGCAGTCTGAAGGACAAGTTGACGCAAAGCAGAGGCGTATTGTCCTTCTCCGGAGTCTGAGCACTGAGATTCGACCAAATCGTGTTGAAAACCACCGCGGCATATTGCCATTCAATCGCGTATTTCCTCCCAAGCAATCGCAATTCTCTGTGCCGAGAAGTTGTCGTTTTCAATAAGATCCATGCATATTCTCATCTCAGACTCTGGGGAAGGCTATCCGGCCATATCGCATTCGAAAAGTCCAACAAAACTCAGTGCAGGTCGTGCATACCGATGTAGCTGCCCTCAATGGCGGTCTTGGGGGTACGGAAACCCAGGCCAACGTCCTTGTACCATCTCCGGGCCTGGCCGACCTTCTTGCTCTTCGCCTTGGTCTTCTGGTTGAGGAAGATGTGAGGCTGCTTCTGGAAAGCACGCTCCGACTGGACGGTCAACTCGGTGGCCATTTTTGCGAGAATTCAGTCCGACGAGGAAACAGGGTCGAGCTGGGTGAGAGATTCGTCGCGAAGGAAGGGGGGTTGTCGGAGTGTTCGGTTGTCGACGTCGACTCTTGATGAATGCAAATTTAGCGATGGCAGACAATTCAAGTGTGGGCGTTGTGCGACCGCCGCGCTAGGCCCGGAATGGATTCTGTGCGGATCGGCTAGGGCTGTTATGTCAGCAGCTTTGTTTACATTTCGAGGTCACATGATGAGGGACCGGGGCGACGCGCTTCTTTGCGGGACGAAGTACAGCATTGTTTACGGCGTTATTCTCACCCATCGTCCGACCACCAAGACACCATCTCTAGTGCTGGGCATTAGTGGCGATATCTACTGCGCTACTTCTGTCTATGAGCGCGACAATTTCCTCCGATGGCGTCCAGAGGTGACACCGCGGGGTCCTCCCGGCCACGATCTCGTCGCTCTATCGCCCATGTCCCGCGCTCGAGATTGACTGCCGGAGGCGACAAGGAAAATGCGACCACCGACATTAGTGCTGCACGACCATTGATCGGACCAGGTGCGGGAACTGGAAAGGATAAGAAGTCTCGGAGCAAAAGCTTAGGACCCGGCGGTTTGGATGCGCTTCAAGACTCGAACGGAAATCGGCGCAAGGTAATTGACTCACTCATGGTACTCTTCATCTCACTCCTGCTAATGGTGCTCATTGTCACATAGTCTACCGCTGTTTTCCCCCTGAAGTCCATCCTCAAACCGACCGTCCCTGTGTCCCCCGTACGAAATATTCCTACGTTCGAAGAAACACGCAAGAAAACCCCGGCCCGCGGCGCAAAGTCACAAGGAGATAGCAGCAGTGCAGCACAGGAAGGTCTTCTTATCGACTTTGATACACCCGCCCAACCATCCATTTCTAAATCCGACGACCAAACCAACCCTTTCGACACATTCAACGCCGATACTATCCGCGATGAGATGGCTGCGGCAAGGGAGCAGGAGGAGAAGGAAAGGAGAGAAAGAGAAAAGAAGGCGATATTGCAACAGAGGGAAGCGCGACGGAAGTCGATGGGTATGCTTCTGCTAAACCGCCCAAAGTACTCGTCAAAGCACTAATTGATTAACACAGCCAACCGCCGTGTATCCTTCGCCCCTGAGGCGACATTGCATACTTGGAATGTAGTAGAAATACCTGACGACTCAACGTCGTCGTCGGCATCCAACTCTACTCGACGTGCTTCTTCGATGGCAGGCCGTGAAAACCAGCAACCCGCAGCGGCTCCCAGACAAGATGAGCTTCCTAGCTCACCTGAGATTGACGCGGAATCCGATATCGCCTTTTCTCCAGTACAATATCCCGACTTGGCACAATTTGGGAATCGTCCCGCAAGTGGCAACTATGATGGGGTCGGGTCATCTCAGGACATGTTCTCGAGCCCATTTAGTGGGAGCGAAGCTAGCGAGGACACTGGCCTACATTCAGCTGGTAGAGACGAGGACGACGACAACTCATCTACTTCTGATTTTGATGGCGAGAACACTGCGATGAGCATGGATGATACAGCTCACTCGGGGATAACGGGCCAAACGGACGGGTCTGAATCCACTACGGGCACTAGTCGTTTGAACAATGCTCTACGACAAGCCGCTCGCGAAGCTGGAAGGACCTTTGAAGAAGATGATGACGAGGAAGTTTCCATGGAGATCGCTGCCCAGGAGATTACTGGAGCCTTCCAGCCCTGGATCAAGCGGGGGCAAAGACAGAGTTTCGACTGGGAGGATATTAGCGCACGGCAGGACCAGGAAAATGTCGACCCATACAAGCCCTCAAACGCAGATATGTCCGAGATGGCAAGCGACAATGAGGACGAGGAGCTTAGCATGGACGTGACGAACGCTATTGGGCGCATCATTCCCAGCAGCCGGCAGAGCTTAAGCCGCCGCAAGTCAAGTGGCGAGGAAACGAACTACGAAGAGCAGACCATGGAGCTCACAAACGTTGTGGGAGGTATTGCCCGATCTGTGTCGCCTGCAAAGTCTACCGGTGCCGACAGTAACCCGGACAATGACGAGGAAATGACCATGGAGTTTACATCGGTCGTAGGGGGCCTCTTGAAAAACAACTCCTCTCAGAGCATTGACGAGGACAACGAATCGCCAGCTCAAACTCGCAATCACTCTGAGTGGGACGACACCGAAGATGACATGGAAGACGGAGCTGACATGGATATCACCGGAGCAGTTGGTGGCATTCTTCCAGCAATCCAGGAGCAAACGGAACCAGTTGATGAGGATCAAACTGCAGGCATGGATTTCACCACTGCTGTTGGCAAGATACTGCCACCGCAAGTCCTGAGCCCAGACAAGGATCAAGACATAGACTTCCAATTGGGGAGCTCTCCGTTTCAGGAAACAGTGAAAGCGTCTCCCGCCAAGTACCCTAGTCGTATCCACGTTGCTGCAGTCGCGTCAGAGAATGGTAGCCCCAGCCTGGCTAGCGTTAGATCTTCGCGTACAAGACAGAGTCTAAGCCGTGCAACTCCAACAACCCCAACTTCGACGACGCCTCAAGTTTCACCTACCAAAATTGCCTCAGTTCGCTCTAAGCAATTGAGCCAAGCAAACCAACCCTCTACCCCCGATCAACCTTTGTCGTCTAGAAACCAGCAGGCTCGGAGTGCGTCTCCTAAAAAGCTTTCCCAGCCTGAAGTTCAGGTTTCGGACAGCCAAAGGAAATCGCCCCGTAAGAGCCTCTTTGGTCCCAATGCGGCGGGACAATCCGCTCCCCTCTTTGTCCTGCGCCCCCCTCAAAAGAGAAGGTCCTCTGGTCTTGGGATTGACAAGGAAGGCCTTGGATCTCCCAAGGTTGCGGCCATTCTTGACAAACGGCGTTCTATTGGCGAGGAGACTGAGGGGTTTGTTCCTCAGGAAAGACCGCAGGGTGTGCGCTTTGAAGACCCACTCAAACTCCAGGAGGAGGTTGACAGAGAACGAGAGGAAGAAGAAAGTCGGGAGGATGGTCATATTCAACCACTGCAGAACGATCGTGATCCTACTGCAAACTTGAGGGATATGATTTCCAGTCTCACCCCGAAGAAGAACAAGGTCCGTGGCCGCAAGAGTCTTCACGTGGGAGCCGCACGAGGCCTGCTTGGTAAACGCCCGGTGGAGTTAGACGAAGATGAAGACGAAAATACTCCTAACAAACGGCTGAGGCGCCCTGAGGATATGAGCCCAGTGAAAGGCGTGAAGCTTCCGCCTCCCCCAACGAAAGAAGAAACGGTTGGGCGCGTAAACCGTTCACCGACTCGCAAGCCCTTCGGTTTATCTCCGTCTAAAGCTAGCACAACTCCTACTCGGGAACCAAAAGGAGTGCTCGTCTCGGCGGATCCCGCCCATACATCGCCGACAACTGGTGCTGCGGAACACGAAGACGCTTCGGCTGAAGATGCTGGGCCACAGTTTGAGCCTATACAGCTACAACAATTCCTGGACATGACCAACATCCACTTCATGGAACTTACAACCACTAAACGGCGACATACCACTGCCCCGGATAGCATTAGCAAGAGGACGGCTAGGCTGTCCCTTGAGGGTGATTCCAAATCAAGTGCTTCCAACTTCGAGGATTGTGTTGCGGCAGGTTTCTGTACCGTGCCGATGCTCGAGTTATATCAACATGTAAGTCTGTCAAATGTAAGCCGATGTGGTATGCTAACGCTGTCTAGTCCTGTCGGGAGCTGAAGTCATACATATCCGAAGGTAGACAAATAATTCGATCTATCGAGACCGAAACCTATGCCGACAACCCGCCTCTATTCCGAGAATACATCAATGCGGCGCCTGATATCCGCGTTCTGATGGATAACCAGTTTCGAAACGTGAAGACCCATACTAGGCTTTTGAGCAAAGCTACTTGGTATGAGTGGCGTATGAAGCTTCTGGAGGGCCTGAAGGAAGGGTTGGATCGTCATATGGAGGAAATGAAAGGAGATGACAACTTGTTATCGAAACACGAAGCACTTCTGAACGATGCCGTCCCCGCGCTTGCCGCGAAGCATTCGTCTTTGAGGGAAGAGGCTACACGCCTGCAGCAGTTGGCGGATGAGCTGGAGAACTGTGATCAGGGGGAACTTCAGAGTGCGCGAAGCAGGTTGTCCAGCATAGAAGACGAGATTGCCGCGAAGAAGAAGATGCTTGAGGAACTGCAATTTGAGGTTCAAGACAAGACGGACACGATCGAGACAGGAATAGAGCTGAAAGCAGAATTCACCGCTCAGATTCAGGAAGCGGAGAGGGTCAAGGAAGAGTGCAGGGGATGGAGCGCCAAGGAGATCCGCGAACTGAAAGGTATACCTTATGTCCATTTTGCTATTCCTGTTGTTTCATGCTAACGTGACCATAAGATTCTGTCCACCGCATTGAACAATCGACTGGCTGGTCGATCAGTTCCGCATCTCCATCAGAATCAGCTGCAGGCCCGGCGGTGACCATGTCTTACCGGCATCAACTCCAGCTGAAATTCCATCCAGGGTCGTTTCACATCAAAAGCGACGAGAAGGAATCTTTGCCTGACGCGAAACCTGACACACCGATCGAGTTGACCTATTCCCCCGAGAAAAGAGCGAATCCGGCCGAGCGAACACCTCAGCTGTCGCCCATTTCGTTGCTTATCCTGAAGTCTCTGCATATGCACGTCTCCAAGATCGAACAGCCAAAAGTCACGCCAAACCAGCTTTTGCGTTTCGTGTCAGAGGCCTGGGATCTGGCATCGAATCTGGAGGAAGAAGCTCGCATGCTGGAATTCCACGGCGTGACCAAGCTCCGACTCTCCGACGCTGAAGACAAACCCACTCTAAGAGCAAGATGTACTTTGCTTGGAACCTCCGCGTCGAAGACACCTCAGCCCTCAGGCAAAAGCAGAATCGATGTCGACTTTGCCGTGTCAACCCATATTCTCGAGAGGAAAGAGGAGAGCGAGATTGGAGTCCTGGACATCCAGACCACAGTGCTCGCCAGTAAAGTCTACGGCTTCGGAACCGACAATGGCACAGGTCTGTCTGAGAAGGAGATGCAGAGTATCCTTAACAAACAACTCAGGGGGCGCGAAACTAAGTTCGGCAACGGTGTCTGGAGCAAGGCGGTTCAGATGCTCTCTGGCACAGTGTTTTGATTGAAATTATGCCTGTTTTTTCCCCCCGGTTCTTGCTTTCGGCTTGTCTATGCAATATTTCAGCGGGAGTTCGTGGCTTACGTACCTGGGAGGTTGATATGCTCTGCGTTATTCGTCTATCTTCCGCAAATGCTGATACCACAATTTGAGTATTACATGAAATGAATGCAATGGATTACAATTCCAGAGTCCATGAGCGTTGTTGACAGCAGGGTCTATATTTTGTATCGCTTGGATTATGGCTGTAACATTGACGCCGTCTCGCTAGTAAGGATTCCCATAGCAGTTGCTCCCACCCATCCACATCGCCGCTGGATTTAAACCCGGCGTTGCCTCTGGAGCGACACCAGCACCAATACCGTTACATTGACTCCCATTCGGATAACCAGGGACGGTGGGGTATGTACTGCTCATCATGGGCACCGAAGAAACAGGCACTGGCACAGGTACTGCAGTAGTCTCCGGAACAGCTGCTGTTCCGATCGACTGAGGCCCCGTGGCACCCTGGAACATATAACTCTGTGCGTGAAGAGCGCTGCTATCCACGTTTCCATTGTTACTGTCGGTGCCAGGTTGCCCGAACATGCCACCTAGAAACTGCCCCCCGAACCCGAACTCCCAATCCGCAGTGAGAGGAATCTGCCACAGTTCCGGCTGTGTGAAGGTAAAGGATGATTCGTCGAGGGCCGGGAGGGGGAACGGCATGGGGATGTTTTCAGTTGCGTACGGGTGTTGTTGCTGGGTGTGGTATTGGTTCACGTTTGTTGTCAGGTTTGAAGGGTGTTGTTGTTGTTGTTGTTGGCGAAGGTCTGGAAGGAGATTATTGGAAAGATGTGTGGAGTGTGATTGGGATGTATCCGAGTTGTCGTCGGATCTCGTGCTGGGTGGTGGGCTTTCGCGGACAACGTAGCCGCTTGAGTTTATGGGTGGTAGGCCCTCGAGGTTATTGGGAATGTCGATGTTTGTGGATGTAGAGGAAGTCTGGTTGTTGTTCGTGGCTGTGGATTCGGGTCGTGACTTTCCATTTGTATCTGGATCTGACGTACTTGAAGGCCGAGGCTTGGATGAAACCTTGCGTTTCGAGTCTGGGTGTGGCTTCTGATCTCGCTCTAGGACGGTTCGCGCGATACGCTCGAAGGTCGTACTCATACGAGTCATGAACCTTGCGTAGTTGCAAGGTCCGTCGGCCGGGACAAGCGTTGCGAAAAAGGTTGCGGCCATGTTTAGAGATTGCAGGTCGTCCTTGGCGGTTGCCTGCTGGCTGTTGCGGAGGATGTTGGCGAAGATTGTCATCACTGCTAGGAATACGTAGTATAAGAGCGACCTAGAATAACATCAGCATAGACCCGTGCGCGCGTTGGATTCTTTTGATCTTACCATATCCATGCAATATCGCCCCACGGTAGGTTATTGACTAGCTTCAGAGTATCCCGAGCAGCTTGAACACAAATGGCTGCCGAAGAAGAGGACTGGCTCAATATCAGTTTCAGGTCGAACTCCGGTACACTGTCAGCGCGCGACTGGTAGATGAAGTTGATCAACATCGGTAGACGGTGAATCATAATCAACGAGTTGTAGTATACGAGGAATAAACCAGCAGAGGCGAATCCAGCGAGAAAATCTTCGCCTGACCCTCTCCGCTTCAGAAGGATATCAAAATGGCACTCGCTTTTCCAGTTATCGAGTTCCGCATGCAGTTGGTGGATCATTTCACAGATGTCGGCCGTTGATTTGTTTTCCAATGCCCTCGCGGAGTAGAATAGCCGGTAGATTCGGCTCCTGAGCACTGCAATGCGGCAAAGCCGTGGGAAGAAGAGTTTGTTATCGGCCATCACGAGCCCAGCGGCATTCTCGTCGGAGGGAATCTCGACGTCGAAGTCATCGAAATGTTGCGTGGGTGCGTTTCCTAGTCGGATAGATATGCTATAGAAACACATCAATGCCTGGTGCTTACTAAGTAAGAGGAGAAGCTCACCTTTGATCAATGACGTAGGCAATCCAGAACACATTTCTTCTCTGCTCTTGTTCGATCTTGCCGAGATACGGCCTGGGAATCTCACGATGAAGCCCCATTCGGTGCGACGATCGTATTGCGGCCGTGACGACAGGGACAGTCGATTGCGTACTAGAGTTTCCTCGGAGGAAAAGTGCCATGCCCAGGAGGGCTTGTACGCTCAGAAGATCAGTTCGTCGCATTACTAGCTCGGGAAACACTGATAGAGCATTTTTATAATAGAGCCACGCCTTCTCCCTATCCTTTTCTGACTTTTGACTATTAGAGAATCGGTATTCGTGTGCCAGAGCGAGAATAATGTTGATGCTGGCCCACCGCGCTGCATCGTCGCAAGTCTGCTGAGTGTACTGCCATTCGACTAGCTGCATGAACGTCTCTTCATGGTATAGAGGAAACATGAGATTGACAGTCCGGAAGTAGTCCTTTAGTAAGGAGAAAACTTCAGCTCTGGGTGGCAGCGGCTTATACACCTTGGAGGAAAATACGTCGTAGAAGACATCAGGTCGCCAATATGCCCATGGACTATCGAATTTCGTGCCCGATAGCAAAGAACTGAGAGAATTCGCTTCACCGGACTTGCTCTTGACCCATTCAACACCTTCGCGGGTCAATATCGAGAGGGGTGTGGACCGCCCTGAGTCAAACGTTAGCATTAGTGCTCTGGACAGATGTTAGGGTTATAGTAGACGAACCGAGATATAGCGAGCATCCTTTGTCAGGTTTGTATACTGGCGGGCCGCCTTTCCCAGTATTCGAGCGTTTCCGAACGTTCGAAGAAATCGGAGGATTATGATGGAAGGACCTGTTTGTGACACTGGTCGGCGAGGCTCGTTTAGCGGTGGCACTTTCAGTTGTGACGTCTGATTCATGAGAGATACTTCCGCTGGAATCTCGAGAGCCCGTAGATGTATCGCTTTCGTCCTCCACGGCACTGTCATCTTCGTTGAGATCTTCTGCGACGTCGCTCATTTCGTCAAGATTTGCTGTTTCAACCAAGATACCGGCAGCTCGCAGTAGTGACTCGGTTTTTTTCAGGCGCTCTTCCAGATTCCTCACGTAGCGTGACCTGAACCATGTTTAGCTCATAACAATGAATGATCGAGATAGTTCGATGGTGGAATACCTTCTTGGGCCATCTCTCGTCCCCTTGCCCGAGATAGGCTTGCATTTCAGGCTACGGCGCATGCATGGAGTACAAGTATGCTTTGATTCGTTGAATTCACATTTGATCTTTTTCTTATAGCACGTCTCACAAGGCTGCTGAAGCAAAGTTTACTAAGGGGCCTCAGTAATGGATATAATGGAGTCTGCTTACCATTGATTTACGTCGTCGGGTTCTAGGATCACGGCTATTGCTGGGTTTTGCGTTTTCTGAAGAAGCAGGCTGCGCATCCTGTATTTTCCAGGTAGGGATTACTCTAGCGGCCTCAGCTGAGTGCTGCATAGCTCCAGGCCTAGGATACGGGAGGTTGTTTGTATCATAAGTGGACTCGGCCCGCAGCCGGGGCCGCTGCGCGGTAGCTCGCCCGGACGATGAGCGTGGATACCTTGATTAGCCAACAGTTGATGGACGAGACTTCTTAGGTTTGATTAATGTAGAGCAGCTCTTCAAGCCGAGTTAGAAGTGGCGTCTGAAGGATTTGTTGGGGATCTGTCAGGTGAAAAAAGCAGCCGCCAGATCAGACACTGAATAGCTGCGCCACACGAGACGGATACGCCGGTCTCGAACGCGTGCAAGTGAAAAAGCGGTTCGACGAAACAGGCAAGCGGCGTAAGATGATTATAAGCGAGTTAGCACAATGTATAAGGTTGTAGTAAATCTTTGAACAGCGGACAGTGAGGGAACGAAATCTGGGCTTGAGCCTGAGCCAAGTTCGTGGCGGAGAAATGGTCGATTAGTAATCCCGCCCGACAAAAGCACTCGGAAGTCGGCATCCCACCTTTCCGTCCTATTTCGGGATTCAGCACAAAATACCGCCTGTCAAGTTATCAAGCGTCAGAAGAGACCTCGATCCTCGAGTCAAAACAGCCTGGGGCACACGGGGCCGCTACAAAACCATTGTGTCGGCGGCTTCTCGGCTGGCCCGATGGCGGAAATCATTGCAGTCATGATGATATGCCGGGGAAACCCAATCCGGGGTAAGGGATTCGGCATTTTCTCTGCCTCCACGCCAAGAGAGAGGCCGCTTGCAGGATCTCGAGATTGGGGCTTGGGATCTGGCCGAACAGAGATCGGAGTCTTCTGAATAAGAGCGCACGGCTTCGCTGTCCTCTCGCTTGTCGTAAGACCAATCGAAGCTCTTCCTAGCGACTGAACCATGACTGATGCACGGGCTGTAGCAACAAGCTCGTGGGGCGCCACGGATGCTCTTTGCGGGGAAGCGTCAGCGCCAGCTCGGGTTTGTTCCTCTTGAATGGTTGAGGTAGAGGTACAAAGACCTGACAGCTCACTTCGGCCGAAACGCCCAAGCAACCGCCCAAGCGTTCACCATGCTTTGATTCCTTCGCTGCGCAAGAATGACCGGGAGAGTAATTGATTTATTGCATTGGAGTCGAACTTGACCTTGTCATCTGACCTCCTGGAGTCCTGAGGGTGAACGAAGTTCCCCCTTGCGTCGTGTACCCGCGTGTGCTTGTGGATACTCGTGCAACGCAAGATCCACGTTGATACGTAGTTCTGCTCTGTCCTTGAACGCGGGGAGAATTTACGTCTAATAGGATGTACTCGCTACTTCTCCATTGTGAAGGGATATCTCGTTATCAAGCAAACGCCGATTGCTCCGGATGTTCTCATGAAACATGTTATGGAGCGTTATAGCCTCAAGGACGTTCCTGAGTAGCAAGACTCTTGCTCCGTCGCTATCCTCGGCGCGGTCACGGCACGAGGCACCCTGCTTGTTTTATACTTCATAGGACAGAGGGTCCCTGCTGCCATAAACATCAATCAAGGTATGGCCGCAGTATCAAGAGACAGGAGAGCAGACAACAGAAATTTTGTAGTCTAAATCGGCAACTGCTCCTGCAACATTCCATCTCTGGATTCCGGAGAAGATCCGAATGAATATGGCGCTGGGCAGTCATTCGTCTTCGCCCGAAATATGACGACATCAAGACTGAAGTGGAATGCATGGGACTTTATGGAAAGGAACAATAATGTGAATAAAAGATTTGACATCACGAAGCGGGATGAAACGCAGCGCATGTGGGGACGAACCGAGAAAACAATGGCAGGCCAAAATCATCTTTGGCTGGACCAGCGGTCCAGTCCGAAGGTTCACGGCGCCCGGCGCACTGGGCCTATTTCTATGCAGGCGTTTTCGATCTGGGGAAAGAGCTGAGCATGACTCCTGAATCTGCCCAGTCCAGGATGTGTCATGATTCAAACGAGTCTTGAAGCCAGCACAAGGCCAAGAGGCTTCATGGTCAATGCGCCTTGTTGCAACTTACAAGCAAGTCTGTCCAGCGCCGCTAAATGCTGAAGTTGCTTCCGCTCCTCGAGGGCAAAAGTACCGGAAAGCCACGCTTAGCCTGTCCACTCCGAACTGCTCGAAGCTGCTCCGCAGTCATGCGGGCGGGGAAATTGAAGCTACAAAGTAAGATTTGTCGTCGGCATCGCCCAAAGAGCGGAAAACAGGAGCTGGTAACGCGCGTTTAGACAATTGTGATTTGCCCATAAATGAAACCAGACGTACCCGTGGGTGCAAAGGGCAACAGGATCTGGAATCAGCCTTGGAGGGCAAAATGTATCAAAGTGTATAATTTACTTAGCTCAGCGGAATTATACACCATCAGTCCAAAAAATTCCCGCAAAGCTTGCTCAACCTGGGGTGGAGATGTGTAATCTGGTGTAACACGTAGATTACTGTAGGAAGGCACGTATTTCCGCCAGGCGGCGGGGGCTTGCTTTCTGGCTCAGGTCTGGATGGAAACTGCCCCTTTTTGCGCTCCCTTCTTCTTGAATCTTGCTCCATCAGAAGTTCACCAATATCAAAGGCGTGTTCTCATCCTCTACATGATTTTATTCCTTTTAACTCACAGTTGGCCTTGCCTACCCTCTCAAACGGTTTGAAAACGGCCGGAGCTTCCCTGCCTCGGAGGTTGGAACTGACCAATCACAGAGGGCAATCACGACATTTCTCCATTATATCAGATCATCAACTAGCACCAGCAGGCGTGAGACGATCACTGCTGGTGTTGCGTCCTCCCAACACAGCGTGCCCTCCCGCCTCAAGCCAACTCTCTTCGCTGAAACACCGTTTTTTTGCTGGCCTGTCCTCGCTCTGTAACTTCACCCACGTTCAAGAGTTGGCCACCCTGGTCCAGGCTTCGGATTCCATCCGCTCCTCGTGCTTCCGCGTACGTGGCTGCTCTTACCGCGCTACGCGATCTGGCAGGAACAGTTGCAGAACCTGAACAGATATCTTTGGGCCAAATCGTCCAATTCCAGTCCTGACCAGGATTTTTTGAGTTTCTAAATCATCCCGGACCTGTCCTGCGCCCCTGCCCCAGCTGATCGGCTGGCGACATTTGCGTGGTTCTGTCACCATCGATTTCCAGTCTAACCTCCCCCCAAGACAAGCCACCCAAGCATTTCCAGTGGACAATTGGTAAAACAAAATCCATCGACCAAGAGCTCTATTCCAATCAGATCAAAGCTCGGGGGCCGCAAAAAGCGGAGAGGTCGAAAAGAGACGAGGAAGCCGCCCTCTTAAAACCACCTGCAGGCAATATGTCAGATGAACAAATCGCCCGTCAGGCTCCCTCGACCTTCGATAAACTCGAAAATTTCAACTTTCTTCTCTCTCGACACGACCCTGCGCTTGCTAAGCACCGGCAATTCTCCATTGACACGGATGCCCCTGGCGTGCCTCACGTCTCCAACTTCAACATGCCCTACGACCCAACCGAAGGCATGGGCGGTTTGTCCGTCAGCTCCTACGAGAGCCTCGAGGACGAACATAGCCCGATCGATGTGCGAGGATACCCGTATCATGGTAAGTCTGAGCTCAAATGACGCTGCCGATTGCATTGTTTGCGCCATTTTATTGTTACCTGGTTCGTTTCCCTTGCATTCTTTGCTCATCCAACGTCGGATGGTGCAAGAGCTACTCCTAGTACCCCTACTCGTCTTGGTTACATCTTCTCCTGGGAGTTGTGCGTCCTTTTTCTGGGGAAGCAGCTTCTGGGTTTGTGCTGCTGTGCCAGCTCTCCGCGCTCCCCTATCCCGTTTTATCCCCGAGACACGCTTAAATCAGGCATCGTGAAATCCGTCCTTGATGAAGGAAAGCGTCACTGCGTAAACGTGGTTAATTCCCCAATTGCCTGCCGAAGCCAGCCAATACCATCACTTATTTGTTTCTTTTTCTTGTTCTCATGCCCTTTTTTTGTCCTTCCCGATCTCCCACTCTGGTAAACACACGAAGTGAGCACGCAATCGATCACACTTATGACACCGTCGGCAGCCTGTCATTGCCGGACCCTCACCAAGCTTCATACCCTGGTTCATGTTCATCTCCAGGTCCCTTCGGGGGTTTCCATTTCCCTTTTGATTTCGCCCTTTTTAATGATAGCCCTTTCCTTTTGTCTTATCTCTTTCTTATCCCGTTGGCCCTTCGAGTCGTTTGACCTTCCCACCACCATCTTCGTTTACTTACGCTCTCCTGAACAGCGGGTGATAAGACCATCAACTATTCTGTCCCTGACCACATGCTGTCACACTCGGCTTATCCTCTCTACCCTCCAATCTCATATGGCCATGATGAGATTGGACATGCACCAGGGGCCATGACCCCCTCGGACGTCTCGTCCTCCATTTCACCACCAAATGGCCAGATTGGAAACAACAAGTACAGCACTCAGATTTCAGGCGACCACATCGCTTCCGCCCTCGGCCAGGAAGAGTCATCTCGTCGGGCCGCTGAAGAAGACCGACGACGTCGCAACACGGCTGCAAGCGCCCGATTCCGTATGAAGAAGAAGCAGCGCGAACAAACACTCGAACGAACCGTGAGAGAGACGACTGAGAAGAACGCCACCCTCGAAGCTCGTGTAGCGCAACTTGAGATGGAAAACCGGTGGCTCAAGAACCTCTTAACTGAGAAGCATGAAGCCGCGACTACTCGGATGCCTCCTCCATCAGATACCACACTGAGCCACCAAAATACGACCGTGGCTGGAAGCGGGCAAAAACATATTCAACCAAAAAAGAAGGGAGTGGGAACCGACAATTAAGCACCCAAAATGAAGTTTAGTGCTTGATTTTCGCGACTTACCCCCTTGTTTGCTTGCTATCCTTTCGCTCGCGATCTTCTTATGTGTTTTATGCGGGCCTGGGCTTGTCTTTTGTACCATGGGTACATTGACCTGATACCCTTTGTTGATTTTGCCTCGAGTTTGCGATGCTCCCAGGCGAGCCAGCCATTGCGAGCTGGAACAGCCTGACGATGTAATGACATATCACTTTTTGTTTACGCTCTCCCCTTCACATCTGTCGCTTCTAAGAAAGGGGCAGCTTCAGATTGATACATTCAATTGTTGCTTGCGTGCTGGCGTTATTTGCAGGGTTACATTACGTTGCGACCTCTGTCGTTACTGCAGGCATGGATGGGGCAGGGGAAATTGTGGGCGGGGGGGAGGGATTGGGGTCAGTACCGGGCGCGGCTATAAATCAGGCCTATATCTTTCCTTTCCGTGGTATATATCTACCTGCTGTTTTGGAGTCCTGGTTGGGATTGCGTCTTTTTTTGGTTTCACCTAGCAGCAACAACAGTACACAGAATCAATCACCTACTGGACTTGACTGGTCTTTGGACAATGGGTATTAGCGGACACTTGCAGGCAGTCAAATTGCAGTCGCCGGACTTGCGCACTCAGCCTGAACACTCATCTCGCCGTCAGAGGCCGGGGTCTGCCCTTCTGCC
Organism: Aspergillus pseudodeflectus; assembly: GCF_044049435.1. Lineage (NCBI taxonomy): Eukaryota > Fungi > Ascomycota > Eurotiomycetes > Eurotiales > Aspergillaceae > Aspergillus > Aspergillus pseudodeflectus. The sequence goes on along the minus strand of NW_027263797.1, from coordinate 248,652 downwards.
GACCATGCTGCCAAGACTGGGTCATCCATTGCGCAATCGAGGCTAACAATGAGAGATATGGATGTAGATAGTCGCGAGTCGTGCTCACAGTGGAGGAATCAATAACTCAAGGCAATAGTCTGCATACAACATCTGGAAAATATTATTAATTGTTGATTGTGGTTGATCCACAGAGGCAGCAGGTCCCAGCACCACTGCATTGGGCAATAGCGTGCCACGGGTGACCAACCTCTCCACGGAGTTTTTGTACACAACAGCACAATCCAATCCTTTCCTCAATCATCCGAGACATCTTTAATATCTCTCAGCCCAAGCTGCCCAGCTTCCTTCCACGAGTCGCCTGGAGCCAGTTTGAGGGCTCAGGCACAATATCACCTCGACCTCATGCCAATTGCGTGCTGTCGAAGAGCGCGGTTAGCCATCTCTTACCGACGTGCTGACTGACTGCTTCTCATTGAAGCACGGATACATCCCTTCCCTGCCTGAAAGTTATCTCTGCGCTGAGCCGCAGAGAGACCGATTCCTCAGCTATGGGTATCCCAACGATCCTTGGGCCTTGTCGTCAGTGCGTATCATTTCATTCTGCTCCCAGCTGTAAATCGCATCCGGCGAGGTGAAAGAGCGCTTCGAATCACTTTATTCTCTGACTCCAAAGCCATTTCCTTCTACTAACCGCCCTGCGTGATCTCATTTAGACACCGACGACACTCATAGACCCAAGCGAGACCCTTCTCCATATACTGCCTACACAAAAGCTTTCCTCCCTTTTGCTGCGTCTATCAACACTTGGCTCTTCCGACTTCACTTTGGTGGCGAGAGCGCTATCATCACTAATGTTATGCTCTGAAATGCTTGCGGCCAGCAAAGGGTCAAGGCGTCCTCGTTTTAACGCCCCTGAGCGAGTTGCACACCCGTCGGCCTCAAGTTGCACCGTTCTCACACTCCCCTGTTGATCTGTACTTACACTCCAGTCATTCTAGCAGTTTAGTTTTCATCACAGGCCAAAGGATCCTGGAGTCCGCGCAAAACCTTGGCCGGCTGCTAGTGCCCCTGCTTCTCTGGACTCCTTGAACTGGGAGAGAAAAGCACCACGTCCAAGACGGACAAGCTCAAGACCTGGTGACCTCCATGATGAAACGAATTTCAACCCGAGGCCCATCTCATACCAACCCGACACACCAATTAAGCATGGAGCAGCCAACGCGTGTGGTGCCTCCCACCTGTCCCGCATTGTCCACACTGAGAACAAAAGCTTCGAATCCCGCGGGAAATCATCGCCTTAATCTGTTCCAACGCTCATTATTGGCCCAAATATCATCCAGACAAGTTAGAGCGCATATCGTGGATCCTCTCCCACAGAGCAGGTAGGGAGCACCATCGCGCTCACATGATGAGCAAAGCGCCTGAGTCGAGCGCCATGCTCTTGCTCCTGCCGAGATGAACGCGCATGACGGAACTGACGACGAAAGGAGACTGCCCTGAGGATGGAGCGAGGCTCACCCGATGGTCTGGTGGACATTGAGTACTTAGGGTCAGTATAATCAATCCATACCGGTCGACTATTTACTTACTCCCTCAGATAGTTATATTTAGGCACCGAGGATCCGAACCCTAGTTTGGACGAACGATGGCAACCTTGGCGAAATCATTGACGAAAAAATAATCGGCTGTTGCAACATAATCCCAAAATCTCGTCTTGACAGTCCTAGCTCTTTCAACCTGCGGGTGTTCAACACATTTTCAATCAGAAGTGGACATCTCAGGAAGAAGCTAATGCTTGCGGTGACGGATGGTAAGCTGGTTACTACCACTATTACAAATTCAGTGTATTCTCGTTTCAGAGTTTTACATAACGATTCGACTATGATCACATGCATTAGCTAATTGGAGTAATAGGTAGTAGAAAATAATCCCAATCACCAACCGCGCGCTACAAACACTAAACCTTAAACCAACGATGAGAAAGAAAGGCGCGCTGCTCAGAAACCGACCACGCTTCTAGTCGGACGCAGCCGGGATTTCCCGCGAGATTTGCGACGCCGATTGAGTGTACCATACAAGAAGATGGAGTCAGAGAACCACTGGATGTCTTTATTGACCTTCTGTACAGTTTACACCAAGTGGCCATTCACAACAGGTAGGGTTCTAAAGTTTCCCAACTGGCGCATCGAGTACGATGCGGTACTGGGTATTTGAGCATACTTGCTTGGCTCGCCCATGCCACAGGAACTGAGAACAACGAACCTCGAAGGATTCAATCGGCAACAAGGCGTGCGAAGGGGCGACGCAACTAGGAAGCCGCTGCGAGATTGGGTCTTATTCAACCTTTGTCTCATGTCTCGATAGGCTACTCCTCTCCGTCCGCGTCAGCTTACACCACCATCCGACCTCGTCGGTCGAAGATTACTGTACCCTGACTAACTGATCTGAACCGAAGAGCATTAGAAACCACTTATTACTACAATTGCTAACCGTAGACCAATTTCTCTCTGCGTCCTGGGTAAGACAAATCAGCTATATTGGTATAAACGGAGTGCTATACTCGATGAATAAACAGGACGAAGAGTTTCAGCATAAATTCATAACTAGGCAATATTAATACATCCATTAAGCCGATTAAGTAGAAGTGAGAAAGAAGCTTTCATCTCACAAAGTCCCCCGATGGTGAAGGGAGCGAGCGCGTCACCTGTAGCTGAACGAGCCCTAAGCCAAGTGATGGTACTGAGCGATTCCAATCGATTACTGGAATCCAGTCATGGTTGGTGTGTGCATTTTTTTCAGAGGCAGAATTATGTTAAAATATCATCAAAGGTAACTCGTCGGGTAAGTAGATGAGAAATTAAGACGAAGCAGAGAATAGAAGGGAACACCACATAAACATCCACCAAAACACCAGTTGCGAAACCCGAAAAGGTCGAAAAGAGGAGGAAAGTCAATTCGTACAAAGTGATTTGGAAATCCAAGAGCGCAAGAGGTCTTAACCAAGTATCGTTCGCCGGCACCTTTATGTTTAGACGGCGACGGGCTCTCGCTCTTCTTCGCGTCCGCGGATATCTCCGAGCTCGCTGCCGCCTTCTTCGCCGTCTTCCGCACCGTGGTGATAGCTGTGGTGCTGGTCTGCGGCCACCCAGGAGTCTCGGTCACCCCTCATGGACTGGTCCTGGCCGGAAAGGTCCACACCATTCTCACGCCCCTTGGCAACCGATTCACGGTGGCGCTGGGAAAGGGTGCGCGAGTGCTGAGACAAGCTGGGTTTGACGGAAGCCTTGGACTGGACCCAGTTGGCGAGGGCCTCCTCGCAGTCCTGAATGATGGCCTTGCTGGCCTCGTATCCATCATAAGCTTGGCGGGTCTCGCCGGGAGTTACGGGAGTGTCATCGATAAGGTCAAGAAGGTGCTTTCCGTAGCCTGAGATGATTGCTACCTTTTCACAGTGCTCCCGAAGAGCATCAAACTGGTAATTGAAAGCAGCCTTGAGCTTTTCACGAGTAATGTTCGAGAGTTGCGCTTCGGCGACCAATGATTCGGCCTCGGCGCGAACAAGCTCCTGCTCGAGAACAACGATGCGAGGAGAGTTAGGATCCTTGTACTTCAGTTTCGCAATCTCGTCGGTGATCTTTTGCTTGCCTGTATAAAAAACGTAAGACTCAATCACAGCGCGGTAGGTTGAGGATGGATTGACATACGGTCCCGGCTGGGCTGCACGGAGGCCTCAATGTTACGAATGCTCTTAATGGTGACACGGTACTGGTCGTAGCGGTCGACAAAAAGGTCTTCCAGCTCTCCGACCTCATAGAGCAGAACGCCAAGCTTATCGGTGATATCAGAAACATCTTCATCGCAGTTCTCACCCCAGATCGAAAGTTGTTGCTAGAGAGAAAGCGAAGTATTAGCATTGGCTCGGCCTGTCTGCTGTGATCACGTAAATACTTACGGCAGTCTCCATGCGCTCCTTGGAGACCAACTCCATGCTGCGCATGACGTTCTTTTCCATCTTAACGAGCTGAGAGAGCTTGCGGGCTAGGTCGGGACCGAAAGCGCCAGCAGCGTTCTTACGGAAGGCATGCCCTGCGGTTGGATAGGTTAGTTAGACCGCTCAAACAGCGATATATCCTCTCAAGCTGGACGGGACTAGAGGTAGAGGGAGCGAACTCACCAAGACCGCCTCGGCCCATCCATCTGTTTGTCTTCGTGCTTGATAACGGTGGTGGGGGGTTCTCGATCTGAGATGCGGTCGGAAGGCGCGATGTGCGCATAGAATAGGTGCGATGCATGGCTGACGATGTCCAGATAGAAGCTCGAGTGAATGGGAGGTTCCGCTCAGGAGAAATGCGATCGGCGAGGTGGGAGGGGAAGGTACTCGCTAGGAGGATCGGCTCAGAGGGATTGGGTTCCTTGTAGTGGTCGATTTGCGCAGAGGTGACGTGTTGCACACAGAAGAAGGTCGCAGCGGAATGTGACGGAAGCTGGAACCGCAACCGTGGTGGGATTAATTAATTGCAGAATGGAAGCTCCGGAGCTGAGAAAGTAGTGTTGCCCGGATCACAAGAGAGGAGACGGAGAGTCGGTGACGTCGAGACTCGGAAAGAAGCTAACCCAATTTGGAAGTCGCGCTTGCCCCTTATGAACAACAGTGTTCCACTTATTGATTAATGAGAGTATGGATGGAGCCGCAGGGAATGCTGGCAACTGAATGAACCGTCTGGACTGGTGGATATGATAATTGACTTTCGTCGTCGAGGAACCCGAACGATCTCACAGGGGGAGACCAAGAGAGAGCTTTAATACAACAAGAGTGGACAGCAATCGGCGCGACGTCATCGGATCCGCTGTGATGTCATCTATTCTCTTCAAGCTGGATGAAACTCTAAGGGACTGCAAAGCCTCGTTTGCACAACCATGTCATCGACTCGAGATATGATGCTGGGGATCTTGTTTGCTTTTGGCGTCCTCTTGTACTATGGCTTAAGAGATCTTGCGCTGCTGATGGTGCTGTACCGTGTAACTTGGGAGGGTATGGTAGGATATGCGAATATCAGTTGGAGAGCAACCGCATACTAAAAGTAAGCTTAAATAGAATGCAATCTATTATGCATCTTAATACGTGATCAACCAACTGTATCCGCAGCTCAACCTCTTAGATCGCTGGGCCGCACTTGGCTTCATGTAACGGGAACGAACGGTGGGTCAACAGCATCTATCCAGCATTATTACATAAATCTCTCGGTAAAATATCTCAGTCTCTAGGTCCTCGCTGCTTTCCGCCCTCTCTTCCTCTTGGTCGTGGTATCATCACCATTCTGAGCACCATCCCCATTCTCAATAGCAGTTTCTGGTTCAGGTGCTCCACGTTTGCTCCCCTTTCCCTTTCGACGAGATCGTTGAGGGTTCAGCTCCTCGTCCACCGGAGTTTCTTTAGAGGCCGTCTCGGCGCCAGCTTCACGACGAAGTCGAGTAAAAGCTTTCTCCATCCTGCTCTGCCCACCAGACCGTACCCGTGGGGCAAATGCTCCTGCTCCTTGCGGGCCGCTGAAGAAGCTCGTGATATTGCTCTGAGTTCCCACCTGTTCCCTCGAATTCATGTCACGAATGACAGGCACAAGCACTTCGTCGGTTCGTTCCTGGCTCCAACCAATAGTCGCCATCAGGAAACCCCGAAGCCCATGTAGATCAGGTATGCCCCACTGAAACGGCGAGGGATCGGAGTCCGCTTCGGGGTTGAGGTAGGCTTCATCAACTCGAGTGTCTGGAAAGGTTGGCGGCAGAAAGATCTTCGTAGCTTGCTTTCTGAATTTCTTGTAGAAGCTGGCGTGTTCGTTATTAGACATATCCGCTCCTGTCTGAACTCGAGTCCACCAATCACGGAATTCTTCCAGTGCCGAAAATTCAGTTAGAATCTCTAGTGCGGTCACCGGTCCAATTCCAGGAATGCCTTCTGTATAATCGCTCCCGAGTAAGTGTGCAAAGCTAATCAGCTTCCTTCTGTGAAGAGCGTACTCCTTCTCCAGGTCGGACGTAAGATAGCACTCCACATATTTGCTCTGGTTGAACATGTTCTTGTAAACACGGGTTCCTCCGAAAAGGAAGATATCACTATCATCCGTAATGATGCCGTCCACAAGTCCTAGGGAGACTAGCTCCGCGCACTGCGCCTCAGCCTCCATGGGGGCAGTGATGTATGGTAAGCCGAACAGCGTCAAGAGCTGCTGGCATTCCGTAATCATAACTTGTGTCACCTCGTCCGCATCTCTGCGATCTTTCTTTTGCTGCAAGCGAAGCTGCTTGAGCTCTTGCTCGTAGTCGAAGGTGCTCTCTCCTTGTGTTGTCGGGTTCAACGTTGCCGCGAATCGGACATGCTCTTCACCTTCAGCTGCGAGCTGCCTTAGCAGCTCTTCATCTTCTGGGTCGGAGAAAGCGTCTTCGTCGACGAAATCAATCGGCTCGGTTATCTCTGCGTCGTGGACTACAGGACCTGAATCAATATCCTCCGACTGCATTGGGACATCTTCAAACTCTGGCGATGGCGACTTTTCGGCCTTCTCGTCATCTGTTGGCTCCCATTCATAGGCATCCTGGACGGAATCGGCATCATTTCCTGGTAATTCTGAAGCTGCTGAGGCTTCTAGAACCTCTGAGACTTCTGGCGCTTGTGGTACTTCGTTATCCTTTGGGTCGGCCGTTTTCGAGATAGCCTCATCCTTAAGATGGCCGTCTATCAGAGCATCTAGGGCTGCTGGCCCTTGTAACACTTCGTTGTCCGTCGTATCAATAAGTTCCGGGGTTGGCTCATCCTTTAGCTCGCCGTCTACCGTTGTCTGCGGTTGAACGGGTTCAGCCTCAGCTTTTCTCGAAGGCTCTGGATCGAGGTCAATGACCTTGTCGTCCGGAAACTTGTCGACATCGATGACACTAGGAGAGCGGTGGATCTTCAAGAACAAATGATCCGGCGTCACAGCCCTGTCCCGGTAGCTTTCCAAAGATTCGGCCGGATCCCGATCAGGGATGAATTCGGGGGCCTGCTCTCCACCAGAGAACCACGGTGGTAAAGGAACGCTTTCCTTAGTGGCTTTTGAAGGTTCTTTTTCAAACCCGCCAGCGTCCTCATCTTGGTCAACTTGACGTGATGGCTGCTTAGCTTTGAATGGCTTGCTAAGTTTAATAGTTTCGAAAGGTAGCGGACCTTCGAAAGGATGACTAGACAACGGTTTTGAAATATGATATTTAGCGGGATCCTTTTCAGTCTTCTTGGACTGTGCTAAAGCGGCCGTAAAGTCTAGTTCGTCATCATCGCTCTCGATATCGGGTTCGATGAAAGGCTCAATCGCTGGCGCGGATGGCGGAATGATCTTGTTGACGGGAATGTCAAGCATGTCGTGATCGTGATCTACGTGTTCTGTAGATTGCAGAGACATCTCGATGGCTCTCTGAAGGTCTTCATCCTCGCTTGCGGCCTGCCCTTCAAAAACGTCATCAATACTAGAATAATCCTGTCGTTGAACAGTTTGACCATAGTCTGGGACAAACAGTGCATCGGCTTCTGCCTCTTCAGCTTCGGTGAGACCTTGCCTATGTTGCCTGAGAGAATCGTCAAGCACACCCGGTCGAAGAAAAGGGAGCTTTGGGAGACGGTTGAGACCTTCAATAGGCACATCTTCAAATCCATCCTCGTCATCCGAGATGTCTTTAGTGTCTGGTAGTATTTCGTGCTGAAAGTATCGGTCGACGTCAATTGGTTTCTCTTCCTGACCCTCCTTATTTCCCACAACACCTAATACCCAACCACCCTCGACAGCATTATCTTGAACAAGAACATACTCCTTCCCTCGTTCTCCGGCAATCCTTTGGCCAGAGTTGTAGAAGGCCTCATCACCGTTCATACCATTGATATTCATGAGACGTTGAGTGAGATCATTTCGTTCCTTCACGCGCTCAATCTGGAATTTAGAAAAAGCCATGCGATCCGGAAACATATTATCCAGTTGCTCCTTTGAATATCCCATACGCAACCGACTCCTGAGTCGCGCAGCATTTAGAATATTGTAGCGATCGGTAGCCGGGAGACTAAGAAAGAAGGGGCTATCGAAATCGATCTTGGAGAAATCGTACAAATTGATGTCTTCGCCCTGGTGAAATTGTAGGGCATACTGTTCCAACTCTTCTCGGGACATGATGCGCGGGTCATTAGGGGCTCCCATCTCATGGAGAGAGACCTGCATATCGGGCAAGTGATAGGCGTCTTTCTTCTTAAACTTGCGAGACTGTTGTTTCTCCTTCTCAGTCATGAAGTTCTCTTCCACATAAACAGGATTATCGGGAACTTCTTCCTCCGGTTCCTGCCTGGTCGGACGTGCCTTGCGCTTGGCAGCCTCTTGCTCGGCAGTGCGCTGTAACTGCACCGCAAGTAGTTTTCCAGCGGTCCGCACCGCATCTTCTCTGCGACCTTCTCGTCTCTTCTTTCGATTCGCGATGGTCTGCCGCTTCAGAATAGGCGCGCCGCCATCAAAAACAAAGACAGGCTTGATTCCAAAGTAAAGAAGTTTGCATATCCGGCGGAAAAATCCAACAACGTGTGAATTTCGCAGCGCGTTCCCCTCTTTGTCGCGGACTGCTTTCAGAAACTGGTAGATCCAGATTGACGCATCGACAGCCAGCCGTTTCCTGTTGAGCGTTTCCAGCTTTACGGGTCGGGCGCAAGGCTGGACGATGGTCCATAGTCCTTGGACACCCATGGTGGCCTAGGCGCAGAGACGTAGTCTGCGTAGCAGCTATAAGACATGCCAGGATATGTGGAATCCGGTTGCTGGCGGAGAGGGCAAACGAACTTGGAAGCGGCTCAGCAGAGTGGCGTCACGGGTTGAACACCAAAGCGCGAAGTCACGTGGCAATTATACCCGATTGGGAAGCCGCCGATAACGATCTTACATAATCCTTATCGGTGGAATTTTTGAGATTTTGAGGCTTTTCAATGCGGGGAACATTCGAGATTTCCCGTGCAAGCAATTGTATACAGGAGGTGAGCTGATGTGGCTTGATAATAGTTGCAATGTCTTCATTACTAAAGGTGTGTGACTTGTTTCCCTGAATATCGCCTCTACTACGCCACTAACTCTTGTCTAGCACATTGATGCTTGCCTCCCCGTGACGACGATCAAGGCCCTTGTGTTTGGAGATAAGAAACTCCTCCTAACTGGTCAAGGGTCATTCGTGCGTGTGATTACAGAAGGAAGCGGGGAAGTTCTCGCTTCTGTGAAGATTTTCAAAAGAAGTGCTGTGCACGGATTCGTCGTCCTTGATCAGAAAGAACATGAATCGGGAGCCAATCAAGCCCAGCTTCTAGCCTGGGGAGATCGGTCATTGAGACTCATTAACTTGAGCTGCGCCCAAGATGGATGCTCAGCCTCTGTGATATCGTTGGAACCCGCAAGCGCAGAATATTATGCTCCAGACTGGCTTCTGGCTGGTTGCGCGGGCACGGCAGATGCAGGCAGCGCAGCCTATCTAGTAACGGCACACAACGCTGTACTAGGCTTAACTATTTCGGAAGACCCATCATCGAGGTTTGGCACAGCTCTTGAGCTAAGGCAGCTTGTCGTGGGAGTCAAATCGATCCTGTATTCGGCCAACATCATTTCGCTTTCGCCGTCACACGTTCTGGTTGCGGCAGGAACGGTCTTTGGCGAAATTATTGTCTGGTCATGCTTTGTCCTAGGCAGCGCAAGTGCAGATGTCAAAGTAACGAGCTCTATACATCACTTCTTCACGGGCCACGAAGGGTCCATCTTTGATGTTCAAATTTCGCCAGAGATTGCCAGTTTACATGGTGATCAACCCGGAAGATTGCTAGCTAGCTGCAGCGATGACAGGACGGTTCGGGTATGGGATATATCGGACTGCGAGCGAGCCGATCCCAACGAACCATCTCCTTATTCCACAGACGGGTTCGAACTCAAGTCTACTGGGTTCGGTCATGTGAAAGGTGAACCAGAAGTGAGCTCAGAATCCTGCGTTGCCAGTGCTTTTGGCCATGGAGCGCGGATTTGGGGCGTCAATTTTGTTGCGGCGAAATTGCGCCAGGGCAAAATCGGCCTCGTTTCGCGCGGCGAGGATGTGCATTGTTTGGTATGGGATCTCAGCTGGGAGCGGTCCCAGTCACAGAAGTCCGAATTCAAGCTGAGTAACATATGCTCTCTCCGCTGTCACAATGGCAAACATATTTGGTCCCTTGAGACGGCCGAAGCTGGCCCAGAGACGGCAGTTTATACGGGAGGAGCGGACGGAGCCGTGAGGACCTTTAAGCTCAGTGAAGAGAACGGGGTAGTGGAATGTCTCAACAGAACTACCCGCGTTCCCGTCGCAAAATCAAAAGACACCGAAGTTGCTGATAAGATATTGATGAGAGCCTTTGGCTTTGTTTCTTCCGATTGTTTCCTCGCAACGACTTCACTGGGTGAAATCCAGATTGGATGGGTTGAGTCTCCAGAAGCAATCGACCGACGCATTGTTCGAGAAACACTATCCGTCGAGGATGGGCTTCGATCATATACCATAATTTCTGGATTACCTTCTAGAGGCGTTGCTGTTTTTGGAGATCAGAAAGGAGTCATTCGACTGTATCAGCATAAGTTAAGAACCATCACTAAAGTGGCGGAAATCGGCCAGAGACCTGTGAGCCTACACTCGCTGGACTATCAACCAGAGACCTCGGAATCACCAGCAACAATGATATTCCTGGCAACCTACGCGACTCATGATACTGCCGACCTATTCCACATCGATCTCCTCTCCCACACAGAGCCTCGTGTGGCGAAGACAACACTTCATCTGCCCCAGGGCTTCGACATCACATGCGCCTCTTTTATTCACAACAACGACTACCTAGCCATCGGGTCAAAGCTAGGCTCACTGGTCGTCTTCACAAAGTCGCGGTCCGAATCTCTCGAGCCACTCCTGAAACTCGCCAGGTTTCACAGCAAAGAAGGCGTCAACCAGATCCTACCACTCTCTTCAATCTCACACCCAATCAACACACCACCAACACAATTTCTGTCTTGCGGTCGAGACGGAAACTACCGCATCAGCTCACTAGATATCTCCAAGGACTCCAGCAAGACCGTCACCATCCGAACCGTGCACTCCCCTACAACCCTAGGCTTCAACATTGAAGGCGCCTACCTCGACCAGTCCTCCCAGCACCTTATGTTCTATGGCTTTGGCGGAATGGAATTTGTGATTTGGAACGAAACTACCCAGTCCGAAGTTGCCCGAATTCACTGCGGCGGAGCCCATCGTCGATGGGCTTTCCAGCCGAGCACCGAACGTCCGGGACATGCTCTGGTACTTTGGGCTCGAGGAGGCCTCAACGCTTCACATATCAATATTCATGATTCACGCACGATATGCGCTGGAGGACATGGGAGAGAGATAAAGACTCTGGGTTCTGTCCAGCGACCCGATGGGCGTCCATTGTTCGTGACTGGGTCGGAGGATACGACTTTGCGGGTATTTGCGCCTCGATCGGGCAGTACTACACAATATAGTGACACGCTGGAGTGCCTACGGGTTTTAACGGCCCATGACTCTGGCCCTCAGCATATTGGATTTTCAAAGGATGCAAGATTCATGTTCACAAGCAGCGCGATGGAGGACTTTTACGTTTGGAAAATCGGCTCGATCCCCATTTTTGGGCTAACGGCGGCACTGTTAGGCTGGTGTCCCAAGAGCCAACCGAACTCGGAACTTCGCATAACATGCCTTGATGTTCTGGAAGTTGAGAATAGCGGAGATGGAGATGAAGCCAACTTCTTACTCTGTCTCACATACTCAAACTCCACCATCTCGGTAAGTCAATGCAGACACCCCTTCGCGATTTGAACCCAAAATAACAACATAGATCTTCCACCTGTCCTGCTCCGATAAAGACGACGAAGGCCGCTTTACTCTTCTCGCCAACGGCACATATACAAGCAACTGCCTCACTCAGGTCCGGTTCCTGCAAGGCCCGTCCTCGCTATGCTTAATCACCACATCTACAGACGGCCACTTTACGCTCTGGGACGTGACCACCGTCCTGGAACCGTATTACACGATCCCTTCCACTGCCACCGCTACTCTTCAACTGAACCGATCACTCACAAACACTTCGATAACACCAGGAAAAATCGTCTGCGAAAGCAGACACCAGATCCACTCGAACAGCATCAAGTCGATAGACCTCGCGCGGCTATCGGAAACAACGACGCTGGTTATTGCAGGCGGCGATGATAATTCCGTGACGCTATCGCTACTCTATACAGATGACGCTGAACTGAGTGACCGGCAAGCGGCGGCCATCTCGATCCCTGACGCTCATGCTGCGTCGGTTAATGCTGTCAAACTCATCTCACAATCTACTGTCCAGAGGGAGAATGGGGCGGAAGCGGAATCAGTCCGACTCACCTTCGTGTCATCAGGAAACGACCACCGGGTCAAGATTTGGCAGGTGGATGTTGATAACATTGCAGCAACTGGGCGTCCGACGGTAGATGATATCCAGGTGGTGAATGTTGTGGATCGGTTCAGCCCCGTGGCAGATATCTCGTCTGTGGATGTTGTTCGGGATCAGGGGGAGACGAGGCTTCTTGTTTGTGGAGTGGGAATGGAGTACTTTAAAGTGGATATTTGAGCATATATAGATGTGTTGAGTTGATAGAGTATATGAGTTATGACTGCTGGTTTTACCTTTCGAAGGAGGATTCGTACAGTCAGGCTACGCCACTAGCCACATCTCCCCCGACTAGATTTTTCAGGCCTAGAAAATCCACTCGATTAGACAATATAGTAGATTCATCATTCTTTAGATACTCCCGTAGATAATAACATCATACGCCATGTACCAAACTACTGCACCATCTTCCCCCCTTGACAATTCACATAAGACACCACCCTCAGCTGCCCACCAGCTTGCACAGAGCACCCAATATACGTATGGAGACCTCGCTGTTGCAACGCATTCGGACTGCTAAAAAAAAAAAAAACAAAGACTCTGGTTAGCCCGCCCACTCAACTCAAGCCGAGACACCGGAACAGGGTGTTCGGTAGGTAGATATTTCACTTACAACAAGCGCTGCATCGTCTCAGCATAGCCATACTCCAATCCATTCCCAGTCCCAGCCACGCACTCCATGTACCCGTGGATAGCCGAGATGACCGTCTCGTCAGAGGAGGCATAATGGCGGACGGGGATGTAGATCTTGACCTTGGGCTCCGCGCTACCGGCGGGAAGCTCGACGTTGTAGAGGAGGCCCGCGGTGCGGTGGTTGTCCGAGTCTTCACCTGCAGGTAGCAGGGGCTCGTCATCCAAGACACCCTCCTGCCCTAGCATAGCGTCCCACAGTCGGCGGAGGTTCTGGAGTCCACGGTCCATTGAAGGGTTAATGATGCGGTCTCCCAGCGTCATCATCTGTCGGACAGAAGAGAAGCTCGAGGCGCGGTTGCGGAAGTAGATCTTCAGTCGGGACGTTGAGGGGTCTTCCATGTCGATGGCGAGCATGTCCATTTCGAGCCGTGGGGTGTCTATGTCGTGTACAAAGTCCTCAAAGACGTGCAGGGCACGAAGCTGGTTTGAGGAGGGGGTACAATGTGGTGCTCTGGCGATGGCATCGGCCATGACCTGGAGGTTTGTCTGGCCTGTCTCCCGGGCCTTGAAGCCGGGGAAGAAGTAGGCCTTTGCTCTGATGGACTTGGGGGTTAGGTCAAAGGCATAGAAGAGCTTGGATGGGTGGCCTTCCATGAGGCCGGGACCCTGGTGTGTGGGAGCTAGTGCAAGGTCGAAATGATGAAACCACTCCATGTTGGTCTCCGGCAGAGCCTTGAAGAGGGCTTTGCGGAAGACAGCGTCAGCATGCGAGTTGTCTGGGTCCAAGGAGGTGCCGGCATCGAGTCCCACGGGCTCAATGGAGAACCGCACCGTGGGGGGCTTCTGGCCAGTATGCCAGTCCCAGCTTAGCTCTATGGGATGATGGTCATCTGTCATGAAGCTGCGCCACTGTGGTGAGCGGGGGTTGTAGGCCGGCCCCATGTAGGGGGCTATTGTGCGGCCGAAGAAGGTGAGGATGTGATGCTGGGAGGTGGGAGGGTAGTTGGCATCGTGGAGGAGGGCAGCGAGGAGGTGCCCTGAGGTCTGCCACCAGTATTGTCCATGGGAGTCTATGTAGTCTTGGAGCTCATCTGTAACCTGCTGGTAGATGGGGTCCTGCAGGGCAGAGGGTTCTGGGCTTGGGATGTAGGAAGAAAGGACAAGATGGAGAAAGTCTGTGACAGAACGAGGCAGTTTCCAACAGTGGGGGTGGAACAGAGAGGAGGCCATTCTGGCAGCGCTGGGTTGGTTCTGGGGGGCGCTATGGGAAGAGCAGGGCTACTGAACCAGAGACTAAAAGCTGTCTACTGGGCAATCTGGTTCAACGTATTTATACTCGAGTCTCATCCTCGGGGCTCAAGTTCTCAAGCTCGGGATTCACTCTCCAAAACCGAACCTCGAGGCCCAACCTTGCTTCCGTTGGTACTAGATGGCCGACGCATATTTGAGCCACCAGGCAAAGTAATGCGTTATGCACTAATTTCAAATACCATAACCATATCTGAACATCCCCGGCAGAGTTGAAAGAAAGTCTAACAAAGACCCTAGCATATCCTACCCTATTCGGACGGCCCCCGTTTATACTGGTCGATCCGCTAGTCTCCACTTGGCGCCTGCTGATTTTCCGCTGACCTATGGCTGACCTGCACATGCGTTGATATACATTCCGATATTTTGTCCTTGCTGATTTATACTTTGGACGCGCTTCCAGCTCAGCGAATCAGTCGGTGAGCCTCAGGCAAGGGTTGTTGGTCATGTCTCCTGTCCAGGCCCCCCGGCGCGGGCCGCCCACAGCGCAGTATATATACCCTTCTGATGGTAGGCATTACGTAGGTAACATTCTCTCATCTCCTTTTTTTTTTCAGTTCAACTCTCACAGAATCTGCTCGTAATGGATCCTCCTCGAGAAGCTGCCATTTACAATGAGCGCCACGTAAAAGTCATTTGCGTGGGCGCCGGTGCATCCGGGCTGTGCCTCGCCTACAAGCTGCAAAAGACTTTTGAGAACTTTGACCTTACTGTGCGTGATCATCTACCTTTTCCCTCTTCTCCTCCCTATCCATACCATACGACCTGTAGACGATGACTGACACACACAGCTCTACGAGAAAAACCCCTCCGTCTCAGGCACATGGTACGAAAACCGCTATCCAGGATGTGCCTGCGACGTCCCCTCGCACAACTACGTCTACTCCTTCGAGCCCAAGCCCGACTGGACTTCTGTCTACGCGGGCTCCTCCGAAATCCGCAGTTACTTTGAGGATTTTACCAAGAAGTACGGACTCGAGAAGTATATCCGTCTCTCACACCAGGTCACCTCAACCCGCTGGGCCGAAGAAAAGGGGCAGTGGGAGGTCACCGCGACCGACCTCTCCACCGGCGAAACAGTCTCAGACTGGTGCCATATCCTCGTACATGCCACTGGATACCTGAACAAGCCGGCGTGGCCGGCGATACCCGGGTTGGATGAGTATCAGGGTGTGAAGCTGCATAGTGCCGACTATGATGAGAGTGTTTCTCTGAAAGGGCGCGATGTGCTGCTGATTGGGGGAGGGTCTTCAGCTGTGCAGATTCTTCCTGCGATTCAGCCTGTCGTCAAGAGTGTGACGATCTTTATCCGCTCACCCGTTTGGGTCCTGCCTGATATTAGTGCTGAGGCGGGGGAGTTTTCGGCGGAGCAGATCAAGGACTTTGTTGAGCATCCGGAGAAGGCGTTGGCTTTGAGGAGGGAGAATGAGAGGACTATGAACAGTATTTTCAGTGAGGGTTCTCTTTTTTCTGTTGTCCAATGTTGGTGCTAACGGCTCTGGCTAGCGATGTATCTGAAAGATACAATCCTGCAGCAGCAGTGCAGAAGCCTCCTAGAGTCAGAGATGAAGAAACTCCTTCAGGACGACGAGCTTGAGAAACAACTCATCCCCGACTTCGCCGTCGGCTGCAAGCGAGTCATCCCCTCGGGCTTCAGATACCTCAAGGTTCGCTATCCTCCCCCCTCCCATCTTATCTTCCACAAACCCTGTCTAACATCTTCCAGACCCTCAAAAAGCCCAACGTAACTATAGTCCACGGCAGCGTAACCTCTTTCACATCAACCGGCTGCAAGACATCAAACAACACCACACACACCGGCGACGCCATAATCTGCGCCACGGGCTTCGACACCTCCTACATCCCGCGATACCCCATCATCGGCCCGAACGGCCAAAACCTGCAAACAATCTGGTCCGCACAGCAAGACACCGCGATAACCGGCTACATGGGGGTCGGGGTCCCTTCCTTCCCAAATACTTTCACCATGCTGGGACCCTACACGCCCGTCTCCAACGGGCCCACGCTCATCGCCATTGAGGCGCAGGCAGACTATATCTGCGCGTTTATCGATAGATACACCACTGAGCCAATCCATGCTTTTGCGCCGAAGGAGCAAGCATGCGAGGAGTTCACTGCACATGTTAACTCGTTCATGACCAGGCACGCCGTCTGGTCTGACAAGTGCCGCAACTCGCACAATAACCACCGCGAGGTAGGTGGGCGGACGCCGACGACGTGGCCAGGGAGTACGCTGCATTACCTCGAGGCAATGAGGGAGGTGAGGGGGGATGATTGGGAGGTCCGTTATGTGGGCAACCGGTTTAGTTTTCTGGGGGTTGGAGTGTCGCAGACCGAGTGGGAGCCTACTGCGGACTTGGCGTATTATATTCGGGATAGGGATGAGGGGGGTTCTAGTATGGGGAGGGGGATGGGAAGGAGGAGGAATAGGACGTTGGGGATTGCGAGGGTGGGGAGTTTGGAGCCGAGAGCTTTGCATCGTCAGGTAAAGCTTGCTGCTGCTCCTGCAGTGAAGAATGAGGTTGGCGATGGGGTTGGTGATGAGGTAGAGAGAGTGGTTGAGCAAGTTGCTTAGGGCTGTCTCTCTGGTAGATAACATAGAATGTTCATTGATGAATATATACATTGAATACTATGCTCAAACAAAGTCTGTGGTAACTAAGAGACCTATCTTACCAGTCACCACCCATCAAGCTAAATCCCCATCCCACCGTTAGGACAGTCAACCAAGCACCATCGAAACGGCACCGGCTACCGGTTCTATCACAAGTACGCCTGCAACGTCTCCAAATACCCCTGATACGCAACACCACTTGGCGGCTCAAAGCTGTAAAGATAAGTCCCCCACCACGGCCCAGCCGCCCACCAAAGCGCACCAAGCCAAACATCCGAGTTACTCTCGAGATAATCCAGCATCCCCTTGACAGCCGTGCGACACTGGTCGTTATCTCCACCAGCAAACTCACCAATGATTCCAATCTTCCCGTTCTCCCTCAGCCACTCCGTTGCGGCGGTCACGCGCTCTTCGCCGATGGTACTAGACACACAGGCCTCGGATGTGCCCGACCCGTCGGTGTCGAGGTACTGGTGCATCTCGTATACGATCTTATCCTGTGGGTCTGTCAAGGCCTTCATGTTGTCGTTTATGTCGACCCAGGTCCAGGCGCCGGTCCAGGAGTTGCCCTCGACGAAAATGTACTGGGTGGTTGCGCCGGCGGCGCGGATGCCATCGATGGCGGCTTGGTTGAGGTTTAGGACGAGGTCTTGGTCCATGTCGTGGTACTCGTTGTCTATTGACGATTTAGCATTTGACCTATTGAGCAGAATGTATGAACGGCTAGCTTACTGGTGTCAAAGACGACAAGGTCGTTGTCGGCGAATTCGGTCGCGACGTTGGTCCACCAGGTTTGGAAGTCCGAGGTAGAGCTGATGATTTCGTTGTTGCTACATGGTTGTTAAGGCCGGCTTTTCAGACATGGATGGAAGTACATACAATCGGCCATAGTTGTGAGGGTCAAGGATAGCGTGGGCTCCAGCCTCGGTGACAGCGTTGACAACCTAGCCTTGTTAGAATGAACGAGGATAAAATTGTGCTACCCACTCACCGAAGTCAAGTTCTGAAGATATGCCTCGTCGAACGCGCCGGTTATCTCAGAAGTCAGCCGCTCCATCTTGAACTGGATGCGGAAGATGTTGAAGCCATCCGAGATCAGGGTTGAAATGGTCGAGGGGTCGGGGAAGATGTAGTCGGTGCCCTGGCATACTTGTGAGCTTCACTTATCTCGTTCTTCTTGGTCCTTGAGTTATAACCTACCCAGACTCCGGGAATATTGTCCTCGCCAAACTCAGCTCCAGACTCATTGACGCCAAAGACTGTGCTGTGTTAGTCTCTCAGTCTCATCAGATCAAGGCTTGTAGTTGGGACAAACACTGGAGCGTCGCCCGCTTCTTATGCTGAGGAGCAGCCAGCGCGGTACCCGCCGCGAAGGCAAAGAAAAGAGCATTGAGTTTCATGGTGAGAAGGTGCAGTAGAAGAGAACGGCGACGGCGGATGAAGATCCATGACTGAAGATGGGTGGCCAGGTCGTTTTATAACCTCGAGGTGGATCAGCATACGGGAGGTCGGATGGAAAACGGAGGCTTCGAAACCAGGTTAAGCTCCACAAGTTATCAAGTTGAAACAGAGGTGGACGCCGGTTATTCGGTCCGCAGTAACAGACGGAGAGACGGAAGAGATGAAGACGGAGAGGGAGGAGGAGATGAAACAACAACGGAGCGTAGGGCAGGCCGTGTCCACTCGGGAAATTGATTGACATGCCCCAGTTTCTCCGCAATCTTGCTCCGTTGTGTTTCGGAGAATCGAAGCTAAGCATCGCCCAGACGGAATGGTCCGATCGAATTCTTCAGTGTTGCATGAGGTGGCTGCATTCGTCTCCTCCGTGGCCAATTTTACTAATGCAGGTGTGCATAATAAGACAGGGATCTAGGCAGGAAGATACGTCACCAACTAAGTCAACAACTGAGACACTCTAAAGCTACCCAGATTATCTCTCCCTAAATAATCATCGTCTCAGAAATGCCAGTATAGATTAATCGACTCTAGCTGCTTTCCTGCAAGGCTGTTATTCCCCCGATCCAAGTTCGCCGTGGTTAGTAAACACACCTGCGATAACAAACCAGAAGCCATCAAAAAGTCAAAGTACTATATTCTACCGCAAGAGGTATAAACGAAAAATAGCGGACAAGAAGAAACTTTATGAAATAGTAGCTCACCTTATCCCAGCCAACAAGTCCTCTGCTAACTGCCCGTCCTGGAAAACAAGCTTAATCATGCTCAGCACCCCGTGGCCTTGATTAACAAAAGAGAAGGGAAAAGAGAAAGTCTTAAAGCACTATATGCCCCGTTAGCACCTATAATACATCCTTCAATTGCACTTGTCGATTGATATCGGCAATGTCAAGAGATAAATCTAGTCATCTGCCGCTGATTTTATAGTCTTCTCGGTCGCCTTTCTTCATCTCCTACCTCTTCCTAAAGAAGAAGCTTGGCACTTCTTATCAGGGGAGCCTGCAGCATTGCCACTGTTTGCCTTGCATGCGTTTATGTGTGCTGCTGAATAATAGATAAAGTCTTGCAATACAGCAGCTGCACTGTCCGCCTCATATATCCTGTCCGTTTCTAATAAAACTAGTCAGTCTAGGTGCTTTTAATTATGCAAGGAAATGAACTAAGAGTAGTATTTAGACTGTTACACCATGGCCAAGAAGATATATAACAAAGATCGATATGCACATATCCCTTAAAATGACCGTTGCTTTTCATTATTCAATAATGCATAGAAATGGTCCAGAAACTCTGGTTATCTTTGTTGTCCAGTTCTTCTAGTTTGCTTCTAGCCTAGTCGGCTAAGTCCTAATAGATGATTGCGAGATCAAATGCTCGTGGTATTATATACTCATCCAACTTTGGCAGTTATATATATCTGTCGACATCGTAATTATGACAATAAGATTTCCGTTATCACACTTCCTACACTGATTTAATGTGACTATAATACCAACTACTACTATATCAGACGTCATCTTCAGATAAGTACGTATCTTGGCCCCGGAGAATGAAGCTTGAATGTTTGGACTACGGAATACTGACATCATGCCTGAGGCAGAAAAAGTCGAGGCTGGGGTCATGTGACAAACGGGGGCTGGGCTCCAAGTCCGAGGCCAAGTGGACACTGGAGTCTGGATAAGGCTGAGCTCAGCCGCACGGCGGAGATTCGAGATTTTGAGATTTGATGAAGCTAACACAGCCTACGTACAAGTGGAACTCCGCTATGTAGTTTATTCAAAGTTCTAATTTTGAACCGCGATTTCTAGAAGCTTGGGGCGGTGGAGGATTGGAATGTCGATGCCTACGCGAGTCCAATGACCGCTTTTCAGGACCTGAGCAGACCGTGGGACAGGAGATGACGAAGCGTTGTTGGCGGAAACGCAGACAGTGGAATTTGATGTTCGGTGTGGGGGCATTCCGCAGTCTGAAGGCCAGTGTGCCAAGACCTGAAATAGTGAAGCCTAACCCGAAACCAAAGGCTGACACAGCCCGGATGAGAACTCTAACAGTGAGATTTCTTCCGAGAGAGTTCGCGAAATGAGACTCAGTCAATCAGAGATGGACAAGCAGAAAATATATCGCGGTTCAATACTCGACCGTTGCTTGTACAACTTAGAAAGTGACGTGGAAATCGAGATGGAGATGAAGGAAAGGCTGGAGGGCAGACGTCAGGGACGCGTGGTTTTACCAGAAGCAGTTAGGCTGGTTGATGATCAAGCCACAGAAATTTTATTTGTTTATCCTTAAATTAGAAAACAAGAGGCGAAGCTGGTCTGCGCCTCTTTCGTCGCCTCAAGGCCTGCAACACATCGGCCATAAATCCAGCCTCTTCCTCAGCTCAGATAGCCTCTTTCATCTCATCTCACCTCTTTCATCAATTGTCACCCTTGCTTCTTTATACCATCACATCCATCGACAATAATTAAAAATGGGTAAAGCCGGTCGCTTTGTCTGCATCTTCACCCCATATGTCCTCACTATCGCCGCCTTAATATGCCTCATCGTCGTTGGGCTCGGCTCCACAGATAACGGCACAGACTCGCTCCGCGATCTGTATTTCTTCAGAGTGAGTTTACCTCTCCCATGATCGCTGCGATCAATTCTAACAATCGCGATAGGCCGATTTACGAGACCTAAACGGTTCCTCATCCATACAGTCGACAGTCGGCGATGTCCTCGACAACCTCAACATCTCCGTTGACGACGGCGACATTACCGCCGCTCTCGACGAAGTCCAGAAATACTTCCGCATTCCCGACTTCTACAACATTGGTCTTCTCGGCTACTGCGAGGGCAACGTGACCTCGAATAACAACTACAAGGTCTCCAACTGCTCCTCGCCCAAAGCCGAGTTCTGGTTCGACCCTGTCAAGGTCTGGAATCTCGAGACCCTGGGCCTGCAAAACGCCCTTCCCGACAAGGTCGACGATGCCCTCAACGTCTATCGCAATGTCTCGAAATGGATGTTTGTCGCCTATGTGATCGCCTTCGCCGCTACCGCCCTCGAGCTCCTCCTCGGAATCACCGCCATCTTCAGCCGCTGGGGCTCCTGCGTGACGACCCTCATCGCCATCGCCGCCTTCCTCTTCACCGCCGCCGCCTCGGCAACCTCAACCGCCATGTTCGCCGTCGTCGCGGGCGTCTTCAATGACCAGATCAAGCCGTACGGTATCGAGGGACACATGGGCCGAAACATCTACGTCGCGACCTGGCTTGCAACCGCCTTTTCGCTCGCCGCTGCGCTCTTCTGGGCTATCAGCTCGTGCTGCTGCTCCGGCCGTTCACCCTACAACCACCGCCACGGCCGCAACCGCGGCGGAATCACCGCCGAAAAGGCTCCCTACACCTACGAGCCTGTCGGAAGCGGCGCATTCCCCTCTCCCCAGCAACAGCACTACCACAGCGCGGCTCCTCAGTACCCTCACACGCCGGAGCGAACGACCTCCTACGAGCCGTTCCGTCACGTCTAAGCACGCACTTCGCACCTGTTATTATCCAGCGATCCTTTCACACACATACAAAACTCATCACATAAGGGGAAGAAAACTCAAAATGAAGGATTGACGACCTCATGCAAGTTGCACCGGACTTGAATTTACTTGGTATAGCTCTTCAATTGCATTAGTTTACGGCTGGCTATCTCTTTTTGCTATATATCTTTACTATGTTAGCTTGACTGCCTCGGGCCCTGCCACCGCCGCATGGGATGTTGATAGATCTTACTAACGATAACGATACCCTGATCTCGATAATGAATCACATCTTATCAATTTTACCCACATTCACATACTAGTACAATACACTGATCACGTAGCTACTTGGTTTGAGTAGACCTTCTATAGAAATGTCGTATGTGGTAATACTAGCCTTGGAGTGCCTCAGGTGCTCAACAAACGATACCGTGTACAGATTCAATTTTCTCCCGCAAACTTCACTGGAAGTGAAATTACGGACGATTCGCGCACCCATATAACGCTATGATATAGTAATAAAACCTCCGCGAAAGGCTTGAAAAGCAAGAAATATTGAATATTGATCGAGTCAGAGATATCAATCGCATGAAACCAATCAAAATAAGCAAAAGAAACAAAACATAGCAACTCATCGCCGCGTCCAACTCGTCCGGTTCATCCGCTGGATAACGCCCTGCTCGTCAGTCAACACATGCGCGCCCCCGCGACGATTCCGCACACTGAAGACATTCTGATCTGCCCGCGCCCATTTCTTGAAAGGAGTGTTGGCGTCGTCGGACCAGACGGGCTCTGCGGGGTAGATGTTGCGTAGGGAGAGGAACCAGTTCTCGTTGGGGTCGTCAGCGTCACCAGGGTCGGGCACTGCGAAGTCTATGTCCGAGGCCGTTTCGTCGGCTACTTCGTCAACTAATTTTTCGACTGCTTCTTCGACCTCGTCGACTTCTGCGTTTGCGTTTGCGGCTGTTTCGCTCGCAGCCTCGGACTGGTCACCATCTGTTTCTTCGACTTCTGCGTATTTGTCTGCAACTGCGGAAGCGGGCTCGGGTTCGTCTTCCTCTGTTTCTCCGACTTCATCTTCATCGTCCATTTGTGCATTTAGAGCATCCGCGCCAGTGATTTCATGTTGATCGTTGCGATCAACATCATTGTCCGCTTCTACGACTGCATCAAAAGGGTGCTCGGCCGGATCTTCACGAGTGACCGCTGGCTCTGTGTTTGCGGCCTCGGCTAGCTCGTCACCTAGAGGATCGTCCATAGTCTCGTCGTCGTCGTCGTCGTCGCCGCCAGACAGGGCTTGCCTGACATTGGGGGACTCTTCATCACCGAGCTCAATGCTAGCTGTTTCGTGGGCTGCGCCAATATCTTCAGCATCTTCCATGATTTCATCATTATCATCGGTCTGCTGAGTATCTTCGTGCTCAATCTCCTGTGCAGCGGCGCGAATAGGCTCGCTGTCGGGAATGCTGTATTGAGACCCGATGCCATTATCTTCTTGGGTGCCTTGGGATTCATAATCTCGCGTCGCCGCGAAGGAATGCGTGTGGAAGTTGGATAGTTGGTCCCTAATACCGCTCGTGAAGGATAGTTTCGTATCTGTCGTTGGATCAGGTGGTGTAACCGTTGGTGTCTCGTCAATAGTAATAAACTGAGCTGCGCAGGCATTGATCCCGTCTATGGACAGAGACCGACTCTTGTAAGTAGGCCTTGAGAAAGAGCTAGCGAAAAATTCTTCGTAGGGTAGCTGCTTGGTTCCATTTGCCATACATTGCTCTGCATAGGCACCATAGTCTTCAAGACTTTTGATAATAAAATCATCCCACAGTGGAGATCGTTGTAGGTTGCCACGTGCCCGGAACGCTTGTAGTTTGGAGCAGAGTTTCACAAAGTGAGCGAAATCCCCAACATACGCAGGGTAGGTACGGCAGAAATCCTTATAAGCTTTTGACGCTTCGGTGGACTGTGCTGAATTGATGCATTCTTGATAGCGGGAAAGGAGTTTTGCGTCATATTCAGCTTCAAGATCGATTATTGTTGGCTTTTGATCCACCTTGCTTCGTTTTGACGGTGATGTGTTGAAGTCGGCATCAATCTCAGATGCAAGGCGCTTCGGAGGTATGAGAGGGCTTTCTGGTGCAGAACGCTGTATGCTGGGGCTCCTCTGCTCCTCTACCATCGAAAACATTGACGATGAAGGAAGGTCGCGGTAGGACGAAAAGGCGTTGGAAGACTGCGATGGATACGTAGCAACCGCGATAGGTGCGCTCAATTCGGTACTCTTCGGTGCCGATGAAGGCAAGAGAGAACCCGACTGGGATTGAGAAGTGAAATCCTGCGTTTGCGGACCCTGGCCGCTTATTGGCGTGTCGACTACTTGCGCACCGGTTGCACTGTCGCCCTCGTTTTCTAGAACGGATTTTGAGCTACCCTGAAACAGTTCCTCTCTGCTATCTCCCTCGAGGCTTGCGTACGTGTTGACGATGCGTGATTGAGACGAAGACTTGTCGGCCTGTGAGGAAAGATCCAAATTCGTTGGTCTGAGCTCCAAGTCACCTTGTTTGGATGATATAGCACGCGATTTATGGAGAACTGTTGATGGAGTTTCCGCAACCTGGATTTGTTTTGTAGACTCAGGCAAAGGCGGGCCTGAGCTTGACATTTCGAGCTCACTAGACACTCCTTGTTGCGTGCTACCACTCTGTGGCTGGGGTACTATTTCATCCATTTCTGATTCGGAGCCGCAGTCATCAGATTCGTGCCCGCCACTGCCATGCACCACAGTCAGTGCAAAAACTTCAGATGCTGGTTTAGTCCTCGCGAGTTCAAGGGATCTAGCTGAGTTACCAAGGACTTGTTCTTGACCAGCCTCGAATGGTGGACGGTTCTCATTCGTTGAATCGTGGGACGTGGGATTTGTGACTCCCAGCGCACCTGAGCTCATCCGTTGTAGTGCGCGAGATACAGATTGTCCCCTGGGCGGACTGCTATCGTCTGGCAATGGTAAAGCCCCCCTACCACGACGCGGTGGTTGGTCAGGGCTCTGGCTCCAGCTAAAAGTTTCTGTCTCTGGCGACGGTGTGTCACGCTCACTGGATCCATCATCTTCCGGAGATTCTGCTGTACTGTCGGCTGTTCTTGAGCCTTCTGCTGTCGGGGTATTATGGCCACTAGGCCGATCATCTCCCGGAGACTTTGATCTCCTATCTGCTAATCCTTGGCTTCCTGACGAACGTGTATTATAGTCATTAGGCCGGTCATCCTCCGCAGAATTCGATCTGCTGCCTGCTGTTCTTCGGCTCCTTCGGGGGACAATTTTATTCCATTCGTCTAGCAAGGCCGGCGGCACATGGCCGGAAACACTGGGTTGCCCAATCAGAGGTGGATACCACTGGCTCTTTTCACGCCCCAGGATCTCCCTTTGATCTGCTGGTACCGTGACATCGACGCTTCTGATTTCCGCCATATCCTCCCAGGGGTCAACCATACTCTGACTTGTATCTGCCCGTGGGTTTCGTGGCCGGTAAGTAACATTTTGTGAAGCTTGCAGTTGGGAATTCAATTGCTTATCAGGAGAGTACGGAGAGTCTCGCCTTTCAATGTCTTCCCCCTGTAACATTCCTTCCATATTCACAGGCGGACTACCCTTTCCGGTAAGATCGTGCGGAGAAGGACGAGTTGTGCTGACTTGCGGCCCAGCTGGCCCAGAACTAATCTCTGCCTCCACAGGTGGAGTTTTATTCAGAGGTGTATTCGTTGGTCTTTGCACTTCGTCGGGGGATGGAAGCCTATTACTAGTAGTAGATACACTCCTTGCACCGCGAGAATGTCCTACCGCAGCAGTCACAGATGGCCGATTCAACAAGTGCGTATCCGTAAACCTCTCTCGGCTCGGTCGTGACCCTTCTGCGGTTTCTGGTCTCGAGTTGTTCTGCGAACTGGTTGCATCATGTACTGGGTCATGTCTTGGCTCTGAAATCGCGGATAGGTGGGAAGATGATTGAGACATAAAATGGGCCTGCGTGGAAGCATATGCATGACCATTTATTGCTTGGGTTGCGAGAATATCACCAACACTCCCTTCGCTCCCTAGTTCTTCCTTGGATCGGTTCTTCGCTTGCAATTCTTGTGATTCTCTGGCTTTGATCTCACCATAAACTTTCTGCATTAGCAAAACCAGAGGGCGCTTTTTCCTAATCATTTTCCCTGTTGGCGGAGACCTAGTCTTGCCTCTTCCCCATATGATACTGAACCGTTCGACGTAAAGGTTAACGCTTGGCTTTCCAGTAGAGTATGCGTAAACCAGCTCGAACTTGTCCAACTGAATGAGATACCCTCGGCACCCATCGCTGCTAAGCGGTTCCCGCGGGAAGGCTCTACCATATTCTTGGAGGGATTCGCCTGATAGTCTTGCTTCGATTTGCGTGTCCGAATCGGTCAGAATGGCATTTGGGAGATTCCACTGCAGGAAAGAAGAGAAGTTAGAGGCATGGCCGTATTGAATGTTAAATGCAGCTTACAGAGTTGATCAAGGCGCTGTGCTTGACAGGACTTGGAAAACGGAGGTTACTTCCATCATCTTCCCATTTCAGGTCGCGGTCTGGTCGCAAGTTCTCCTCAGTGTGGTAGCTGGAGAGGCAGTGTTCAATGAAGGTTGATATCCAGATAGAGTCACTCATTGTACGGGTCGATCAGAACTACGTTCTGAGTATATGTAAAGCCGTATGCGACATCGTACTCTGTTCCAGAGCTAATGGAGGTTCGCTCATTGGGAGTCACAGAATTTTTGTGAGAGGGCGCCGCATCGGAGCGGAATCAAGTAGCTGATTGAAAAGTTGATGAAGGGTTAAGAGTATCGAGGGTCCCGTATTCGAGCGAGGAAGTATCGAGTAAATTCGGCAGATGCTCATTCATCGCTTCTGCTAACAGCAATCAGGTCCTCAGAGCGAAACCTAGGCATGATTGATCGACTGATTTCCGAGCAAACGCGGTTTCTCGCGTTTGTCACCGCCACAGCACGGGACACCAGCCACAATAAAGACTCATGCGCCACACCAACGTCATTCGCGATTAGGCATCTGCAGCTGCAGGGCTGCCCGTAGTGCGGGCGCTGCGATACCATAGCACCGATCTGGAAGCAGCCATCGTTTCCCACTCAAAAGAAATCCACGCTCCCAGGACCCTGGCTTCAGTACCGGACGACCCCTGCCGAGACACGTATCCTTGCAAAATGCGAAGTCAATCACTTGCATGGATACTCGCTGCACAGAATAGCAACTACCGCCTACTGAACCTTGAAGCTTCTCCGCAGCAGGATTACGCCGATGTTTGCCACGACCCAACTCCACTAACTTAAGACCTTCACAGTCGCCGGAGTCGCTTACCACCTCGTCTCCTCTTCGATCGTGACGCCGAACAGTCGAGATGGCTTCCCAGCGGTCTCAAGGGACCTCGAGTCCGTCAGCGTCCTCGATATTCCTCCCACTCGGTCGACGAAGTTCCCGCGCATCTCTATCAACACAGGCAGAACGCGATAGTCTCAACGCTGCTCTTGACCAAATACATACCGCTGCCTATCAGTCAGATGCCCTCACCGTTTTCAACGAGTTCGCTAGCCCTCCGGCCCCAGCATCCGCGGTGGACGACAAGAGCATGACCGGTGAGCTCCAAGGTGGCCTAAGTGGTCTATATAGTAGGCTACGGACCTCCGTGGGTGGAATGCGGGATATGGTGAGCGGCGTTGGGAGGTCAGCGGAGGATTCATCCTCAAAGCGTCCGCCGTCGGAACGCCCGTCCACAAAGCGTACCCCAGACGCCATGTCCGTCGAGTCTCAGCAATATCTGGGATCTCCTCTAGGTTCGACGTTGAACTCACCGACCTCTGTCAGCCACCCGTCTCTCCATGACGCCTCGAGCGCTCCTAGTATGGCGAAATCGTCAAAAGTCTCTTCAAAGGCCGGGAGTATATCCTCCAAGGCCTCTGTACCGCCCTCGGCGACAATCAAGCCTTCCGGTGCCTCGCTGCCAAAACCTCATGGGAGCTCCGGAGCTGTGGATCCCACTGTCACAGAATTACATGTCAATGCGATCAAGGAGACGGCCGGGGCTATGAGTGATGCCTCCGCTAACCCTTCCTTGCATGACCCGCAAGTCATGGAATCGAGTGGTGCTGAGAATGATGAGTACCCCCGCGCCGCCTCTTTAAGCTCTTCAGGTTGGAGTCAACAACGGACACACTCCCCTGTTCTGCAAGCAAAAGGCCACAACAATTCATTCGACCACTCATCGAATGCAGAGTCTGGTAGCACACATAGTGGTGGCCGAATCCGCGACAGCTCCAGGAAGCCAGATGCACGTGCAGGCCGTGATGCAGACAGCGGGTTTCAACCTTCGCTAAGGAAAGCTAAACCCTCGATCGACAGCGGGCGGGATGGCAATTTTCCGTTCATAGAGAAAACAGAGAGGACTAGATCCAACTCTTCAATTGCCGTACAACCCGACGTCTCTAACAATACAGGCTCTGGAGCAGATAGTGTCAATCAATTCACTAGTGGAGAAGACAGCGGTTATGCTGAGGGACGTACGCCTTCGACAATCGCAACTTCAATGTCATTTCTTGACGGGGAAGCCCCGCCGAAGGAGCCGTCGGAGCCTCGTCCTCACGGCGACACTAAAGAGAGGCCGAGTATTTCTCGCACTGGCCGTTTACCAGGTTACCCAACGTCGCAAGTATCGTCAGTCAACACTGCCATGGGCTCCCCCACCGTCATATCACCTCTCAACACTAGTTTCAGCAGGAAACCTTCTAACGAGGGTAAAAGTCAGCGCTCGAACCCCGGCGAAGGCGTCGTAACACACCTCAGAAGCAGATTGCTCAGTAAAGATTTCTGGATGAAGGATGAAGGTGCCAGAGACTGCTTCCATTGTGGGGAGCCTTTCTCGACGTTTCGTCGGAAACATCACTGTCGCACCTGTGGCCAAATATTTGATTCAAAGTGCACTATTCTCATACCGGGCGAAAAGTTTGGGCAGCCAGGAACGATACGCGTATGCAAGCCTTGTGAGGTTATGATCAATGGGCATGACGATGATTCTTCCGATTACTCAGACAGCGAACAGCAAAGTCCAATAATATTCAATCCTCGGGTCTCTGAATTGAGCGCCGGGAACTTTTCTCGCCTTGGTGCTGACGATGACGATGCAGCATCCATTATCTCACAGTCCATGGACCATGTAATGAAGACACCTACAATGGCAATTCCAGCAACGAGGCGTGCTGGAGAAGGGCATAACCGTCGCTCGGCCGTCCTCGAAATCAGCCCCGATAGGCCGTTGGCGAGGCCCACGTCCTCAAGATCTCTGAAATCTACTTTGAGTGGGCGTACTCATTCTATGGGCCATAAACGTCATCATTCCCGCCAGCAAGTTGTTCGCAATTTCAAGTCTTATCACGATGAGCGAGCTCCTTTTCAGCGCCGTCATGCGGACGATGCGCCATTTGAAGCACGGCTCCCTGCATTTCATAAAGACAACATCATAGACCCGGACCTCGCTCAATACTTATCCGATGATGCATCTAGCGGCGACGAGCAGCCAAGCTTACTGGCAGCGGTGTCCGAAGGCACGCTCTCTAAAAGCGGCGGGGACAATGAAAGGACCACTTTTGGAGGCCTTCTGGCTGCCATGAAAAAAGGACGATCTGCGTTCGGAGACCGAAGCACAATCGGCTTCGGTCAACCTGTTCGTGAATTAGACGACAGTAGCTTGAACAGTCTACGAGCTATTAATCCTCCCAGATCTTCTCGCCGTCGTAACCTTAGCGTTGCGAGCAGCATTCACCGACACTCTCCCCGGACATCCAAGGAGGGCATCTTCAATCCTTATGACCCCCATAATTCCGGCCCTCTACTACCCGCAGCTGTGGCCTCAAGTGGCTTCAAGATGACCAGGAGCTCATCTATGAGGGGAGCGGGAGCCCCGCCCATTGAAATGAACAAAGCAAGCTTACAACACGTTCGAAAACTCCTCCGGCAACTCCTCGAGGATTCCTCGGTGCCCAACCCCCACAGCTGGGAGACAGCGTTGCTTCCGATATTGCTCAAAGCGGCTGACGAAGTGGACCCCCAGGTTCAGAGCGGCGACGATATGGATATTCGTCACTATATAAAGCTGAAAAAGATTCCTGGCGGGCGGCCTGGTGACACATCCTATGTTCCGGGCTTGGTGTTCAGCAAGAATGTCGCTCTGAAAAGCATGCCTCGGAGCATCGTTCAACCTAAGATTCTCATCATCGCGTTCGCTCTCGAATATGCTCGCCATCAGCAACAATTTATGAGCTTGGAGCATGTGATTCGCCAGGAGCGGGAGTTCCTAGAAAACTTGGTCAGTCGAATATCTGCTTTACGACCAAACTTGCTGCTTGTTGAGAAGAATGTGTCCGGGTTGGCCCTGGAATTGCTGGACCGCGCCGGTATCGCCACAGTGTACAACGTCAAATCTTCTGTCTTGGAGGCAGTTTCTCGGTGTACACAAACGCCGATAATCACCTCCATGGATAAGCTGGTGACAACTCCAGTAAACAGCGAATGTGATAGTTTCGACGTCAAAACATATGTTTACAAAGGGCAAAGGAAGACTTACATTTATCTCTCTGGCTGTCGCAAGGAGCTCGGATGCACAATTGTCCTACGTGGAGGCAATCACGATGTCCTTTCCAGAGTCAAGAGGATTGCTGAGTTCATGACTTATGTTGTTTACAACCTTAGGCTGGAGACCTGTGTGATGCGAGACGAATTTGCTCAAATCCCAACGTCACCGACATTGGGGGTTGAGAAGCGACTAGAGGATGCGGCACATCAGAGACCAGCTTCTTCACTAGCTACTGTGCACGATGGCTCTAGTGCTCAGTCGATGAACCCCGAGAATGAGCTGGACAGCAAGAAAAGGGATACCTCGCCCCAAGATAACGTCATGGCAATTGAGGCTACCGAGGTTCCTGACGACGTGCCCATGCCAACTTATTATGAGGACATAGTTCGAGATTTTGAGACAAAAATTCTCTCCGCCTCGCCCTTCGTCAAGTTTGAACCTCCCCACCTTTTGATGCGGGCCAGAGAGATGGAACGGAGATTGGCCTACCTCAAGCGTCTCCGGGACCAGAACCTTTACGAGTCCCAGGCGTCTGAGGAGAAGATGAAGAACCTTAAATTCAGTCTCATCACTCCGGAGATGGTCCATGAGGCTCCAAAAGATGCATCGCCCAAAGTCAAAGAAGTCCTGCAAGCCGTCCACGACGCTGAGTATGACCGAGCTTTGCACCACTATCTAACCCAAAAACGTCAGTGGGAAGCATACATAAACGGTACGGTAGGCCTATTCGATCCATGGGCGCACCAGAATATTGCCGTTCTCTTCAGCCTGGTTTGCACGACAACATCTATTCCATGCTCTGGCCCAGATGTCCTTACCTTGGAGTTCTACAACGAGCACGGTGATGATATCAACTATGAGCCTGATTGTACAGTGGGTCAGTATGTGGAAGATATATGCTTGCATGCAAATGCAATCTGCACTGCGAACGGGTGTGAAAAACGCATGTTTGAGCATCACCGTCAGTACGTTCATGGCGAGGCTCAGATCAGCATCTTTACCCAACCCTACCCTTCAAAGCTCAGAGGTTACCAGGATACAATCCTGATGTGGAGCTGTTGCAAGATCTGCGGGAATGAGACTCAAGTCTTGCCAATGTCTGACAATACCTGGAAATACTCTTTCGGAAAGTACTTGGAGCTCTCCTTTTGGAGCAAGAACTTGCGTGCTCGTGCTGGAGTTTGTCCACATGACCTGCAACGTGACCATCTTCGGTATTTTGGCTTTAAGGATGTTGCTATTCGAATCCAATACGACCCCATCAATCTGCTCGAGATAATTGTCCCAAG
This sequence comes from Aspergillus pseudodeflectus, assembly GCF_044049435.1. Taxonomy (NCBI): domain Eukaryota; kingdom Fungi; phylum Ascomycota; class Eurotiomycetes; order Eurotiales; family Aspergillaceae; genus Aspergillus; species Aspergillus pseudodeflectus. The sequence continues at coordinate 216,696 of NW_027263797.1, read as the reverse complement.
AACACGGGTGACATGGAAAGTCGATAATGACTTGAGACTCAAGAACGAAGTGTATCAAAAAATTGAGCACCGCATCACCAAGTTCATGCTCTCTGTCAAGGCGCGGCTCAAAAAGATCAATGTCGAAAGCGTTCTCCCGAACATTATCGACGACTGCAAGAAAGAAATTGAGAACTTGACGAGGAAAGTTAATGAGGATCATGCTTTATTGATAAAGCAGCTGCAGGAGAGGTACATGAATTCCCGATATTGGGAGGTCATCCCCCTGAATGAGGTTATGAGGTCCGTCCAAGAAAAGGTTGTGGAGTGGGATTCGGCTTTCGCTGAGTTTGAGAAGAATTTCTTCCCGTCAGAGAAGGACATTAGGCGACTTGCGACCCTGCAGCTGAAAAAGATTTTCTTGGATAGAGATGCTTCGGTCACATCTCTTACCTCCAGCGACGATCAACCAACCACCCCAACTGAAGCTGAGTGCGAACATGCTCAGAGTCCTGAAGCCCCTCGGCCAGTTCGTCGAATGACGCTCTCTCCTGAAAAAGCGCAGGATGTTCTTGTCTCAGTTGTTGAAGAGCACTCTGGAGAACGGGGAAACACCATGCCAACGGACCAAACCAGTACAGATGGGAGTCGCTCCGCTGCGCCATCACCTACCAATGGGCAGCGGCTGACGTCTGCATCGCAGGGATCCCTCACCGAGTCTGCTGAACCCGTAGACAAAACGCAGGACCGTAGCTCAACTCCCCAAACGGATCAAGGCGATATGGAAAGAGCGGAGACCCTATCGACGAACATCGAATGCCGTCCAGAGTCCGTTTCACCCGATGACAATCCTGACATCACGTCGACTGAGACGAGCCACGATACGGCCACAGCGGATGCGAATAGCAGGAATCCTGATGAAGTTGACAAGTCAACTCCTCATACCCCCACCGCGTCAACTCACAATTTCTCATCGATCCCAAGGCCTTCAGAGGGGTCATACCGCCGTACTGGAAAGTCTACTTCGCCACCTCTTCTCCGCGCGAGGTCGCAGCCTGTTCAGTCCCTTAAGGACTTGGGACACGAGCCACCCTCCTTTAAAGGGACTAAAGTTGGCTCAGGAAAGCTACAACGATCCAGTGGCACCGTCAGTCCTCCCTTGGAATTCAAAACCAAGCACCACGACAAAAAGCTCTCGGAGAGGTTCGGCCTCTCAGCCTTCCGGAACGGCCGGCTGACGCCTGGTCCATCCCTGATACCTCGCTCTATACCGACGAAGAAGAACCGCGTATCGTCTCTGGCGAAACACTTTGAGCAATTGAGCCGCGAATTTGAGAAGGAGCGTCAACGTGAACGCCAGCAACGAGCGGCCAAAGGTATACATTCGCGTGCGTATCCGCTTGCTTCTTCAAAACCAATTGTCGAAGTGTACAAAAATGTCCGGGAGGCAGTTGAGGAGCGGGAACCTTCTGGGGAAGCAGATGACCTTCTTTCACCGCCGCCACGTCCCAGCAAAGAAAGTAGTGACCTTGCAAAGAGCCCCGACACTGAGGAACAAAGCAATTCTCTGAAGCTGGAACCTTTCCCTTCTGATATGGAAGAACACGATCAGCCTGCTGGCAACAGTTTGTCGGACGTGGAGGTAGAAGAAGGTCATAGCGACGAAGAACGCACTTCGACCGACGACCCTCAACTGATTGACCCTAACGACGACTTGTCTAAAATGTCACCGGAAGACGAATCGATGGATCTCAAGGAGCTACCGAAACACGAGCGAAGCAATCTCCTGAAGCTGTTGACAAACTTTTGGTCGGAGCGCTCGGCCAGTGGTTGGGCGCCTCTTGACTATCCACTCACAATGTCCGATCATGTCTTCGCGGACTGCGATATCATTGTGCGTGAGGATGAGCCGAGCTCATTGATAGCTTTTGCGCTAGATTCGAATGATTACAAGGAGAAGCTGGCAAGCATACAAAGACACCATGGGGAAGCCAACGAACAGTCACCGGATGTCCAGGATGGCAATGAAGCATCCCGAGTACAGCACTCCCTTCTCCGATCTACTGGTACGCATTTGAAATACCAGTTTCAGGAAGGTCAAGCGAAAATGCTGTGCAAGGTGTTCTACGCCGAGCAATTCGACGCTTTGCAGAAGCAATGTGGCGTTGCAGATCGAATCGTTGAGTCGTTATCTCGTTGCGCCAAGTGGGATTCCAAGGGAGGAAAAACAAATTCTCTCTTCCTGAAAACTTTAGATGATCGCTTTATTCTCAAATCATTGTCGCCCATCGAAACGCAAGCTTTCCTCAAATTTGCACCTGCTTACTTCCAGATCATGTCCGAAGTATTGTTCCACGAGCTGCCGTCTGCAATCGCGAAGATGTTTGGTTTCTACCAGGTTATCATAAAAAACCCTGCGACTAACACGGAGTTCAACTGGTATCTGCTTCTGATGGAGAACCTCTTCTACGACCGCGTCCCTACACGCATCTTTGATCTCAAGGGATCAATGAGGAATCGCAAGGTCCAAAGCACCGGTGAACGCAACGAAGTCCTCTTGGACGAGAACATGGTGGAATTTATCTATGAAACCCCCTTGTTTACACGGGAACACTCAAAGAAGCTTCTCAGCCAAAGTGTTTGGAACGACACTCTTTTCCTTGCACGCCAGAACGTGATGGACTATTCACTCATGATTGCCATCGACGAGGCCCGCTCAGAATTGGTGGTCGGCGTCATCGACTGCATACGAACATATACCTGGGACAAGAAGCTCGAGTCTTGGATCAAAGACCGCGGATTCGCAGGCGGCGGTAAGAACCGGCCTACAGTTACCAGTCCGAAGGAATACAAGAGTCGTTTCAGGGAGGCAATGGCCCGATATGTGCTTCAAGCTCCAAGGTAAGGACGAATGTGCATTTATTCTAAGCTATCGCTAACGCTCCCGCAGTTGCTGGCATCAGGTTCAACCGTCGCGAATGCAGCGATATGCGCCAGTGGATGTCCATGGGCACTACAATCACCACCACCACCCGCTGATGGATGTAGATACCGCTGACGGGGCGGCTGAAAGCGAATACTAGATGTACGATGTTCTGTGTATGAGAAACACGCTTGATGAAGATACGAGTTTACGATGATGATGCATTGATGCATACAATTGCTAAGCGACCGGGAAGACATTCATTTTGGCTGCCATTTCTATGTACAACTTTTACGGCGTTTACACCCTCTTTCCATAAATTTGATGACACGGACACAGACCTACTACTAGTCTTACTACATACATAGATAGTGTTCGGCATCTGCATAGTCTGCACTAGTAATGAAGAGAAATATCGCCTCGGTGGGGTCTACTCCGTATGCCGCGAAAACCCCATCTCCGCTACGCCGAGTGGATGCCGAGTCATCGGCGGAAGTCGGGACGTCAGACCGGGCTGATGATTTACCGAGATCATATGAAGAACTAATTATTCATTTCAGCTAAAGTTCTTTTCTTTTTCTTCCCTACTCATCTCTTTCATGGGAGGATGTGATCCAGATGCAAGAATGCGTGTGCCAAATTGCCAAAACGAGGTGTGGAAGGCGTGACCCTGGGGAATGTCGCATTTGCACTTCCTAAACAATCTGCTAAAGGGAGAACTCGGGAAGGAAACACCTTCTTTCTTTGAAACTCCCACGGGCCACAGCCCAGCAGCTCCCCGGGGTCCTGCCGCGGCTCGGAGGTTTTTCTAGCCTCTGTTCCCCGCAGGAATCCCTTCTTTTCTTTTCTTTGACTTTGTTCCTTCTTTCGCAAGCTCCTTCTGTGCTGAGCCGCCTGGTGCCGTGATGATAGCGCATACTGTTACCACTAATTTACAGAGAAACTGATCCTGACAGATGTATTGCATCAAGCTAAGAGCAATGAGACATTCATTAGTTGTTCTAGCTTTTGATTTGTGCTTCATGAACCATTAAACGATGGTTTGCTAAACTAACGCCGAAGTCAGGAATTCGGAATTACAGGCCTATGTCCGTCCATTCTACCCAAGAGTAAGTGAAACCCTCCGCATATTCAAGGGGTCCGAACGGGTATCGTTTGCGCTCCTCCCTTGCACATTGCAGAGGAATGGAAGGGTGTATGAGCTAACACAGATCCGTAGGAGCTGCATAGCGGGTGGGAAGATTTCAGGGGGCTAGTGTCTAAGCAGAGCCAGTCTACAGTGACGCATTCTCTCCGTTCGCTGTCTTCGCAGCCGCTTTTCCCACCGGGGACAGCGATCTTCTCCACGACGAGATTTACTCAGAGAGACCAAGGTTCTCCTCGGCGGGGACCACACGGACGGTGTTGGTGTGGCCCTGGCCACCGCGCCAGCCCTGCACACAGACGATGTTGTCGCCCTTGTTGATAATGCCGAGCTTGAGACCGTGCGAGATACCCCACTTGAGGCGACGGTCGACATCCTCCTGCCAGATCTTGACGTTGAAGTCGGGCTTCTTCTCGGGGAAGAGGAAGGGCCAGACACCGCGGTACAAGTGAGAGTACTAAGAGAAGGATGTCAGCACTCAGGCAAATCTAAACACAAAGTCACGAAACTTACCCTTGAAGCGACGGGGTTGCGAGAAACCATGATGATGGGGCAGACGGGACGATACTTGGAGATCATGCGAGCAGTGTTACCGCTTCGAAACATGTTAGCGATTTTCTGAAAGAACGCGAGGACAGGAGCACACGACATACCTAGTGGTGAGAACAACAATGGCTCCCGCGTTGAGCTCAAGACTGGCACTCACGGCAGCCATGGCGATCGACTCGACAGTGTCAGTGGGACGAGGAGCGAGGTTGCGCAGCTCATCGAAAACGTTGAAGTGAGGAATGGCAACCTCAGCGAGCAGACAGGTCTCGGACATCATTGTGACAGCCTCGCAAGGGTAGTTACCCTTGGCGGTCTCTCCTGAAAGCATGACACAGTCGGCACCGTCAAGAACAGCGTTGGCGACATCGGAAACCTCGGCACGAGTCGGGCGAGGGTTATATGTCATGGACTCGAGCATCTGAGTGGCACAGATAACAGGCTTGCCCTTGATGTTACACTTGGCGATCATCATCTTTTGGGCGATGAACACCTTGGGAGCAGGGATTTCGATACCAAGGTCACCACGGGCAACCATGACACCATCGGTTTCCTCAAGAATCTCGTCAAAGTTGTTGACACCTTGTTGGTTCTCGATCTTGGCGATGATCTGAATCTCCTTGCCCTCCTCACCGAGCACCTCACGAATGTGACGGATGTCGCTTCCACGACGAATAAATGAAGCGAAAATCATATCGACCTTGTTCTTGACACCAAATCTCAGATCACTGATATCCTTTTCGGAGAGGGCAGGCAGATCAACATCGGTGCCAGGCAAGTTGACACCCTTGCGGGAAGAGATGTTGCCGTTGTTCAAGCATCGGCAGCGCAGTGTGTTATCGTCTACGACCTCGATGACTTCAAATGAAAGGATACCATCATCGACATAGATGAGCTTGCCAGGGGAGATCACCTTGGTGATGTTCTTGTAGTCGAGGTACCTGAAGATCGCTGTGTTAGTGGACTCGGTCGCGCTTTGATCGATGAACTGTGGAAACTCACATGTTCTGGTCATCGGAGGCGGTGGCATATTGCTCGTCGGTGGTAATGTTGAGCTCGTGGCCGGCCTTAATGGGAAAGTCCTTATCTCCGACAGTGTTTCCGGTACGGATCTCAGGTCCTTTCTAGACGCCTGTCAATATTGCGAAGACGGAAGCGCCGGATGAAAAAGCGGACTTACAGTATCAAGAGCGATAGCAACAGGACGTCCAGCCTGCTGCCTCTCGGCTTCGCGAGCGTGGTCAATGACGGATTGGTGGTACTAGGCGCCAGTCAGACCGATTTGAACTTTAACCATCACAGGTGGTGGGAAAGAATTACCTCGTATGAGCCGTGGGAGAAGTTCATGCGGACGACGTTGAGACCGGCTGTTGAGGCATGTCAGTCTGAATCGCGACGGGCTGCATTGAATGTGTTGCTGTACCTTTGCGGAGCGCGTTGATTTTCTCCACGGAGTTCGTCTTGGGGCCTAGAGAGCGAGCGCGCGTCAGTCAAAATTCATGCCCGCTGGATTTTAGATCTGGCGGACGGCTGAAACTCGAAATGCGGGCGCTCCGAACAAGGACATACCGATAGTACAGATGATGGAGGTGCGGCGGAAGTTCTTCGCGGGGACCATCTCGGTGTTGAGCTTGGAGTGCCACTCCAGCTTCATCCGATTGCTCAGATGGTCGAGGGACGAGCTTGCGGCCATTGTGAATAGCTTCTCTACGGTGAATAATTGAAGAGAAGATGGGAGGGGAATTGTAAGGTGAGTTTCGATGGGGAGGAGAGAAGGAGGAGGAAGCAGAATGGAGGGACGATAAGGGAAAAAAGTTGAGAGGGGAGAAGACCAGAAATCGGCCAACACCGTTCGCGAGCCCCGGTGAGACGCAGAGCGGGAGGAGGGGCTCCGTTGGGGTGTGCCCGGGAGGGAAAATACTGTTGGCCGACTGCGAAAGCGGTTTTTATCGGCCGGCTCCTCTTTCCATTATTCATTCCATCTCGCTAAGAGAATAAACTATCAATCTAATGGTCTCTGTTATTTGCATTGACAACCGGCAGCTATCTTTGTTGCTTTTTTTCTTCTCAATGATCTGACGTCAAACATCCCGGGAAGAGGCATCAGGAGACCACCCCAAGCATTGGCAATCCTCTCTAATTAGCGATCTATAGTAGGCTCCAAGGACCTTTGGGTGACATGATTTCGCTCATCATCTGAATAATGCTGTGATGATTGATGATCGATGGCAGATCTCATCCACTTGCCAAGGTTGATATCTCGAATAGAGCTCATGTACTCCGTATCCTTGCCAATGCCAGGGTGAAGCGCGCGAAGCCTGTCAGAGATCACCACAAATCACTTGCATTGTTTGAGCTGCCTGATTGGCCAACTGTATTGTATAGACATCCCCGTTGCGCCGCCATCAGAAGTCCAGGACAGGCTCAACGCTGGCAATTTCTGCCCGCAGCCTAGCTCTACTTCGGAGTAACTCTTGTGCCGGACAACCAATGTCCGGTTCATCCAGATCGGACTAGGCTTAGTCGAGTTGGAGGAAGCAACCTCACCAGCCACATCTTTCCCAAACCCCAGCCACCAAAAAGTGTCATGCGGAATAGCACGTGAGAGCGGAAGCATCGCCCGACATCTGCCCGCGGAGCAGAGACCTGTAGGCTACTCCGTACACCTGAGCCGCATCGATTGATAGCTCTCGCCTTCTCCATATCTGTCTCACCGAGCAAACCACCTACTCACCGGCTTAGCCATATTCCTCGTCAGGTCTATATTGCTTCTTTGGCGTGAGGTTTCCCCTCGCCTCGTGCCTTACCTTCGCGTTTCCCTCCGCTCCAACCGACCGACCCCTCAACTTCAACATGGTAGTACGTTATCAACCCGATGCGATGCGCTACGAGAATGAACTCAGGCCAGGAACGCACGGCCACTGACTTTGTTTCACTTTTCCTCTAGTTCGGTCGTATCACCCACATCGCCTTTGATGCTGTCCTCAGTAAGCCATTCTTAGCTTCCCTGATTCCTCGCCAACCCGATCAGCAAAGCTAACAACCCGTATAGTCTCCGCCTTCCTCGCCGGCGTAAAGCGCTCAACGGGCCTCACGTAAGCCCTCCTTATTCTCGCATACTCCTCATACCCACCATGCCGCCCCTACCCACCAACCAACCCCAACCCCCGCTCAAAAAGAAGAAGAACCATGAGACTAACACCTTCCTCCCTCGCCGCCCGCACTCCCTTTCCCCCGGCCCTTACCGGCCGGGTAGGGGAACTGTCGGGCGTAAGGCGTGGGGATCATTTCAGCCCCAGTCTTAGCGCCGACAAAATTACCGATAGCAAGGATATCAAGAACTGGATTAATAAATACCTGGGCGTTGGCGAGTGGGTTATGGATCAGTCGATTGCGGTGCTGAGCTCGACGAGCTATTTTGAGAGGAAGCGATGAGGGGTTTATGTTGAGAATGTGTGGATAGGGAGGTGTATCAACGGATGCTGAGCATGCGAGGAGCAATACAGTGGCTTTGCGGGGATGAATGACGTGTTCTGCGCGCTACTCGATGTCTCTCTGCTTCAATACCGGGGGATGGGGTGTAGGTTATGATTGATGATTGGGCTTCGGCTATGCCCTTGTCCCTTTGCGCAAACTGGCGTTGGGAACTTGTTATTCTTTCCACTCTATACCTTTGAATCTTATTTGTTCTAGACCTGTCTCTGTGTGTCTGGCTGCGTCTGACTTCCCTCTGGTTTTTGCAGGAACCTATGATATGGATATATTATACGCCTGTGTATGCAAAGTAATGAAACTCAGTTCTAAGCCTTTAGGAGAATCTTACGACCAGGTGAATAAGCAGTTTGTGGGAGCACGACAACGTTTAAAACTCCAACCATCCCCGTATATCAAAAACGAAGAGTATCAAAACGTCACTCGTCAAAGAGAGCCTTTGCCACGAGGGTCCGAAGAAATCAATAAGCGCCAATGAAATGACAGAAATGACCCAACTTATCACAAACGCCACCGAGAAAGCTGAAATGGCTTCGTAATGTGCAAATCAAAGGCGATGCATAAAGCGTGGGGGTATGTTTGAGCCGGGTGACCGGGTTCTTTACTCGAGGTTTTGTCATGATGCCGCCTGAAACACGGAGAATATGCGTCGATATTACGTGCGGATGAGAGCATCAATATCAACACGACGATAATAGGTAATATGGCCCATAGACTCCCAGTAATGGGCAACACAATCAGGCGAGACAAGAATGAGTTGCGAAGTGATGAACGTGTCTGTTCTGGTCAGAGGAGCTCTATAGGAAGTGCATGTAAGTCAACGTACCATCTCTAAAGCCAAGGCCCGCCACATGACCTGTGCTGCGAACCACCCTTGCTCCCTCAAACAAAGCTTCCGTTGCAATTCGAACGGTGCCACGAGATCCGATGTCATCTGATTTAAACGAGAGTTGACCTCGCGGGACGTTGGGATCCCCTGTGAGTTTCACAGCCTCTAGGCTTCCCCTCTGGATAATGTCGTCATTTCTCGGGTCGCGAGCATCAGGATTGTCAGAGTCGTCTTCGGGGTTGTCCCGCTGTATGACGAGAAGGAATTCACATCCATGTGCCGAGTAATCCCCCACCCAGATTCCTTGGTAAGGCTTGTCCTTCGTGGGAGTGTATAGATCTGCATCAAGCGTGGCATATGTTGACATGGTCTCCCCTGTACTAGCTGCAAAAATCGGCATGCCCAACCGGAAATGTGCCCATCGTCTGATTCGGAATGCATGTTCCGACAACTGATCTAGGTTCCGCGGCAAACGATTCCATTCCGACCAATGTATCTCCGGGTTACGGAAAACTCGATGGTCGCTAGGGATCCTCTCCGGGGGCCACTCCGTGTCTTCGGTAAGATCTTCCTGGTTGCTCTGCTTGCAAAGGATGATGGAATTGAGAATGTACTGGACCTCGATCGGCATCGCCATACGAGTCTCACTGTCGAGGTACCTCGGCCGCTGGCCTTCAACTTTCTGCAGCAAGAGAACAGGATCATCGAGCCACAGGCTCACTTTGGGCTCGAAGGCTTGGATGACAACATCAGGGTTCCACTCCCAAAACGAGATCTTAGAAGAGCGTCTTTCGGCAATCACCCGGTATCCTTCGATAACTCCTCGTCGATTATCGTATCGAGTCAAGATAAGATTCCCTGTATGTTCGACATCCGAAAACCACACCTTGTTCCTTGGGATGAACCAGCACGGATGATGTGTAATGTAGAGATCGCGGAACGATTTGAAGACCCCAGGATCATGGATCGGATCGAGTAGATTCGAATTGACGAGAGCTGCCCATAGCCGGTCATTGTTCGCGTGCTCGGCTAGTGATCGGCAGGTTCTTGCGACGCGGGCGAGGTCGAGCGCTGAAAGATATGAGAAAATGTCGTAGAAGAGTTCCGGGGGGAGTTGGAGGAGCGGTGTCTCTATATTCTGAAGCGTTATGCGGTCTTGATCTGTTAAGTGCGGTGCTTGTCCATTAGAGTCCTGTTGATCCCCTAATGAGGAATGATCTTGTCCCGGCTGCCCAAGGGGCGGTTGCCAGTCCATCAGTGCGACGGCCATCAGGCCTGGTGGTTTGAAGTGGTAGAGCGCGAATGAGATGAATACGGGTGTACCAGCCTCATTCACTCAGCGGTCAACAATGAGACGAGTCAAGCACACAATGTCCTCTGGAAGGGTTGTTTGCAGCATCTGGAAAGAGGTCGTTGGAGATTTATCGCCAGCTAAGTTGTGGTATCAGTGAACTCAGGCGACTCGAGCTGTGAGTGGTTCGAGCTGTCCCCCTCAAAATGACATCACCTGCCGCCCGCAAATCGCAACCCAAGACTCGAACTCTGGCCCGAAAGTTCGGAAGACATCCAGACCTTCCTGAGTTCCACTGTTCCACTTTTGTGTTCTCTTCAATCTACTCCGGAGTAGTTGTCCTGTCCGATGCTACAGTGTGTCGAAATTACATCGAGCAGGGTGGACGAGGCTTTGTCCCTGGCATTGTATCCTCGGGAACGACAGAGAAGACGGCTGGCCCAACGGGGATCATCGAATGTCCCGCGTTCCTCGCAGCATAATCTCCCACGGCCTGCCAGATGACACGCGATGCACGAGGACGCAGCCTCCAGGCTCAGCCTTGAAGCCTGAAGGGCGGAATGGCAGCCTGGGAGATCAGGCAAGGGGTGTCACCTGACTGCTGCCTGGTTGTTTACAGTTTCCCAATTAGGCAGTGATACTGGCTCCATCACGCGTAAGGAAGGCACGACTCGGCAATCCCTTCTTTCCGTTTGAGGTTTAATCAAAATAAGCGTGGGGCCTATCATAATAACACGCCTGCAGGTAACAACACCGTTGTTGTTATTCGCCTCTCGTTGCCTGCCTAGCGCTGCATCTTATCTACTGGGGTTGGCCCATTGTATAACTTCCCAATATTGAGATACGCACTTGCGCGACGTTGCTACACTTGCCGGACCTCAATATGGAGACTCGAAACGCTCGAAGAAAGAGGTGCAACAGCTCTGCCTCAAATGCTGGGCATAGCTCTCCCATTCAAGCTGTGAAGACTCGCCACTCTGATGTCCGAGCTTGCGAAACTCCCCGCCATCCACACAAGAGGGTGCGCTTCTCAGACCCGGGTCCTGTGACGCAAGATACCCCCGACTACGCCACGGGTCTCACGCCAGCTATGTGCCGCACATCCTTTGAGGAAAGGGAGTATAGCAATACGTTGCAGAGAACCCCAAGTCGCCGAGCCCGGCGCCGCTCCACCCCTCTTCCGCGGTCTCGTCGCATCGCCGACAGCCAGTTGCCTCTTGGTAATGAACCTACTGCGAGAGTACTACACTTTACCCCTCTGCGGCAGCTCCTGGACACACGAACCCAGCGCAGGATCAGACGGTTCGGGTTGAGTGACGAAATTACGAGCATAGAACGCGACAAGCGAGCCGCTGCCCAGTATGAGAAGTCCCTCGACCTGCTGCTGCGCGAAAGAGACTCGTTGAAGCGGGAACTGGAGTCATCGAAGAAAAGTACAATGTCCCCGGGAAGCCAATCAATCAGTGACGATGGACAGTGGATGACGCCCGCGGATCGAATCCAGCATTTAGAGTATGGTAACAGTCGGTTAAGAGCACAACTTTGCTTTTCTGGCAGCGAAATTCCTCACTACCAGCGCTCAGAATCCGGCAGCTCGATAGACACAGTTATAATCAACGATAGCGGCTTTGAAGGCGAAACCATCTTCATGTCAGACTCTCCTGATATTCGTGGGGCAGAAAGACACTATTCAGTTCCCGATGATATCTCGCTTTTGAGCCCAAAGGCACCGGGCGTTGACGCTTCCGTACAAACTTCGCAGCCTGCCCCCAACCTTGACCCCGAGCTCATCACCCTTACACGAGACTTGGACGCGGCAAAGAAGGAGAAGCGAGACCTATTCGAAGCATGCCGTTCTCAGCTTGACTTACTCAGCGGAACTCCCCTTGAGCGGCACCTTCGCCAGCCTTCCCCACCTCTGGACTTCTTAGACGATATTCTTCCGAGCCTGGTGCAGACTCTAAACCGTGCCGCAGACGCCACGCATACATTGAACACCATCCAAGATGAGCTTTCGAGCCTAGGATTCCATGGCGAAGATGCATTGGACACAATAAATGAGATGCGCCATCGATTCCGGACTGCTCGCCTTGAACTTGAGCGCGCCGTACCTGGAGAAACTGCCGATGCGGGATTGAACGACGGCAACTCTACTCTAAGCGTCTTGGTCAGAAGAGTCGAGGCATTGGTCAAGGAGCTTGGCGAAGTGCAGACACGGCATCACGGCTCAGTCGATCGAGAGAGAGCTCTGCGGGGGCAGTTTGATACTCTCCTAGTCCGGTACGAGGACGCATCGAAAAAGATACAGGATCTAGAAGAGTTGATTGCATCATCTGCAAGCGATATGCTGCACACGCGAATCCGGATGCAGGAACTAGAACGTGAAGTACAGGATCATGTCGTCGGTATTGACAGGCTGAACGCTGCGCTTGACAAGTATCATGATGAAGTCAAAAGCCTAGAGAATCTTGTAACAAAGTTGGAAGATGAGAAACTTCAGCGTACTGAGAAACACGCGCAGCAATTATCTCAGTTGCACCAGAAGGTTGCAGACGAAGAAAAGGCTCGTCAAACCGCTGATTCGACCATCGCTGAAAGGGAACGGCAGATTCGCGTGCTGGAAGAAGTCATTGAACAGAACAGGATACGTGTTTGCGACCTCACGGCCAAGGTTGAGATGATCGAGCGCGAGCTCCACCAAGCGGTCGAGAGCCTTGAACATACCAACGAGGAGCAAGCTCTAAAACATGATCAAGAGATTGGATTGATGAATGTTCGCGTCTCGGAACTCAACACAGCGCTCGACACGGTCAAAGCGGAAGCAGAGAAGCTCCGTCTCAGCAATGCTGGACTAGAGGAACAGCTGCGCCTAGAGGTCGAAACGAGAGACGGGCTTTTGGATCAATGGGTTGCCGAACAAACACGGGCGTATGCGTCCATGAAAGCCACAGTCAATGCTGAGCGCCGCAAGGCAAAGGTGCGAGCGGCGAACTGGGAGTTGAAATCGGAGGAATTGCAGTCGGACAATATGGAAATGGGCAGTGAGCCCATCACCCCTGTCAGCATGACGCGATTCGTAGACGTCGAGGTTGGCCGCGGAAAGCACCGCAGGCGGCTCGACAGCGGAATCGGGATTCTTACAGAGGATGAGTTGGAAGAGGAACTAGAAGTCGACCAGCAGTTGCTCCCTTCTGACCCAGCCGATCTTTGACCATTTCTTTTGTCTGATCTAGAAATTGTTTTGATTACTTAGACAATGTAATCTGTGTAGTACCTAGAATCTTCACGTCTTCACTGCATTCAATCGCCCTTTGGTACGGAGTATACAAGCATGAGCTGGTGTGGAGCGGGGGTTATCTTATCGATCGATGACGTCGATATGTCCAGCTCGTACTCCGTATTTCTATATCACCTTGTTTTCTGCCATTGATCTTGACCATCCCTATAGACAGTTTCAGCATCATTAGACATCATGCCAGACTCAAAAGCCTCCAAGTACCGCCTCAAGGTCACCGCAGGCAGCGGCTACGACCCATCAACCCACCAAGACGTACCCGTCAACGAACCCAAAACCCTAAAGATCGAAAACAACCACGCAAAGACAAACCTCGCTGTCCGAATCCAAAACTACACCGGTAGGCCTTCAGAGCTCTTCAGCCCATACCCAAGCATCAAGCAGTAACTAACAATCATCCTGTAGGCTTCCCCGACAACGCCCCGCACACGCACCCCTACTTCAACCATCCCCTCCACAAAAAAGACCAATACTCCATCTCCTTCGCCATCTCCTTCAAACAACCCGTCAACGGAAACGACCTCATTTTTGGCAACGACTTTGACCGTCCCATCCGCGACAGACTCCCGCCAGGCTTCAACGCCGCCCTCCGTCTCGTCCAGTGGACGATCGACCCCACCCTCGACGGTGACGCGTACGCAGACAAGCCGTATCTGTATAGTCCGGCTGTCGCGACGTGGAACCAGTTTCGGGTTGGGGAGAAGGTTGAGAATGGACTGCCGGATGTACATGATGTCGTTGTTGAAGAGGGTGGCGAGGGAGAGGGGGATGATGGCGGGATGAGTGTGAGAGAGGGGAAGGGTGTGCCGGGGACTGTGGCGGAGCGGAGGAGTCACTTCCGGGATGAGGCAAAGAGGAAGGACTGGGAGTTTGAGGCTGGGAGGGTCTATTGGGCGGATTTTGGGAATCAGTATTTGGATTTCAATCGTATTTTACCCACCTTTGCCCGTCATTGCCTCGTTCATATCTCCGTGGTCTGGGTTGATCCGCTAACGATTATGCGTAGAATTCATACTCCGCCTTCCTGGGTTCAATATCAATGCGTTGAACTATATAGATGAGAAGACGCATTCGCTGCGATATGTGTTGAAGAACCGGGCGACGGGGGAGGTTTATTTTGTTGTGCTGTTTACGTTGGTTTTATTGGAGGATGAAGGGCAAGGTTCTGCTGCAGGAGAACAAACTGGGGCTGGGACTGGTAAAGCGGAGGCTGGTGGTAGGTTCAACTGGGAAGAGGCGCCGTCTGCTGCTGATGTAGAGTAGAGTTCTCAAGGCCATAAATGTAAACCTAGAATTGATTTATACATTCGTGTAGGAAACTTTTATGCATCTACATGTAGGTCAAAACGCTATTTACAGTCTCTTGAGAACATCATCCAACACCTCCTGGGTGGTAGCCTTTCCGCCCATGTCGGGAGAGAGGTACTTGCCCTCATCCAGGTTGCCATCAACAGCAGTGTAGATCTTAGCAGCGGCGTTCTCCTCGCCGAGGAACTCGAGCATGAGAGCCACGCTGCGAAGAGTAGCAATGGGGTTGGCAATGCCCTTGCCCTCGATATCGGGGGCACTTCCGTGGCAGGGCTCACCGATGGCAAAGTTGTCACCGACGTTGGCGCTGGGCACGAGACCAAGACTGCCAACGAGGGCAGCCGCGCCATCGGAGAGGATGTCTCCGTAGAGGTTGGGGGCAACAATGACGTCGTAGTACTCGGGCTGGCGGAAGAGCTTGTAGACCATGGAGTCAACAATCTGCTCCTCGACCTCGATAGAAGAGAACTTCTGGGCGGCTAGGGCGGCGCGCGCGGTCTCGCGGAAGAGACCGTCAGTCTGCGAGAGGACGTTGGACTTGTGTGTGATGGTCACCATGGGCTGGGCGCGGAGACCGGGGTTCGCTTCCCGGATCTTCTGGCGGCGGAGAGCAATCTCACCGGCCATGGTGGAGATGCGCGACGAGGCACGCTCAGAAATTTGCTTGATGGCGCGGGCGACCTTGCCGTTGGGGGTCTCCTCGGTGGTCTCCTCCTTCACGTACAGGTCCTCGGTGTTCTCGCGGACGATGACGAGGTCGATGGGCTTGCCGGCGCTGGTGCCCGCGGTGGTCTTGACGGGGCGGACGTTGGCGTAGAGGTCGAGCTTCTTGCGGAGGGCGACAATGGGGGATGAGTAGCCGGCGACCTTAGTGGAGGGGGAGCTATACGGAAAAAAGGTCAGATCGCGCCATTGATGTGTGATTCTCATCCGTGACTCACCTGACAGCTCCGAACAGGGCACCATCACACTCCTTCTTGAGCACATCGACGGTCTTGTCGGGCAGAGCGCTGCCACTGCGCTTGAAGCAGTCGTATCCCGCATCGAGGTCGACGAAGCTGAACTTCAGGTTCAGGGAGGAGGGAAGCGATTCAAGGATGCGTCTACCGGCCTAGACAAAGTAATGTTAGCTACTACCATTGTCCTGCCTGTCCGCCAAAATGCCGACATACCGGGATGACCTCCCGTCCGATACCGTCACCGGGGATGAGACCTGAACAAAACTGTCAGTCGGTCATAACAGACGCAATCCAGCTAAAAAAGAGCAATTGACCTATGCGAAGAGTCCTAGCGGCAGCCATTGTGAGTATGTTGAGATTCCTGCTGGACAGAAAAACGTCCGCAATCGGAGGGAACTATTTTGTATGGCGGCGGAAGATTGTTGATCCGGCCACATTATCGCCGACATGTCGGCGGATGCTTGGACTCAGCCAACGTCTTTCCATTCGTTCTCTTGATGGCAAATGTTGTTTATCATACTCGTAGGCTAGGCGCTCAAGGCAATTGGTCTGCCTTTATGACCTTCAAGAGCTCACAGGACAGCCCGAGCAGAGCCAATAGTATCCGACAGAATTCAAAGATATATTTCACGCAACAGTGCTTCATCTTTCCATCTAAGACTTTTCTCAGTAAGGTTTTCGCCTTAAAGGCACTGTTATATCCTACCAGAACGTACCCACGTGCTGGGTAACGTTCCTATGTTTGCTCACTAAATGTATGTTATGATCGATTGCTAAACCCAACCCCAAATAGAACAACTATAGACGATCAAACCCTCATAGTCCCCACAATCCCATCTGCACCTTCATTAATTGGATCCCAGAACCACACGATCTGGAGCCCAACCGCCTCAAGAAGAGCCTGCCACTGCGATCGTGTCCGTTCCATTCCGCCATTAAACGCCATCATAGTGATGCCAATCTGGGCATGGAACTGCGATGCTCCTTGCCCGAGGATAATCATCTCGTGAAAAAAGAAGCTTCGAGTATCCAGATGCCATGGCCTCGACGACTCGAGAGGGGATCTCGAGGCAGTAGCTATTGCACCAGTCGTGGAAGATGTGGTGGTAGAAGTAGACTCTTGCGCCTGTATTCAATGCGTATCAATTAGCGCTCTTTGCCTGCCTCCCCAAATGAGAGACCGAGAACTAAACCCACCTTTGATAGGTTGCTCCGTGAGAAATAATACGCAACCACCTCAATTGCCGTCCCCAGGCCCCATCAAGCGCCTCCACAACAATCGACAAATCTGCAGAACAAGCCGCCCCGCACTGGGGAACTTCTGGAAGAACGCCAACAAGCCATGACCCTTTCCTGCGCTAATATCTACAATTAGTGCGGTGTCTGTGGCCGCCCTGTCCAGAATCCGGCTTTGCACAGGGTACCAATCGACCCAGTATGCCCGGGCGCCCATAGAGTTGCCCATGAATAGGTTGAAGTCTTCAAGTAAAGACGGGTTCGACGCAATATGCGCAAAGGTGGGCTGATCTGTGTTGGAGGCGAATTGTACAAGGCCGGTTTAAGGGTTCGTGGGCGAGGAGTAGCCGTGTTGGGCGAAGTAGGACGAGGCGCTTTGCATGGCGGGGACGATCAGCTCAGAGCTGTAGGTAAGGGGTTGTTATGTTAGCTCTTAGGGCTGTAGGATGTACTTGAATCTATAACTAACACGATCCGATGGCCAGCTGCGATTTCCTTTGTGGCCATGATCCTTGGTATGCGTGTGGCTTTCCAGGTCCGAGGAGAGATTTCTTCAGCAGTGTACTACTGACAGGAGGCGCAAAATACGTACTAGATTGGGTAGCCGTCAGTTTTGAGGGTTGTCATCGAGGCCTACTTGTGAGTTATGTACATATCAGCAACTCCTCAGCCGGAGACAAGCTAGCCAGCATTTCCGACGTAACAGGCCCGTATTGAACAATAACTTCGAACAGCTTCAGGTCGATAGCAATCCGCACTAACGCCAATCATAGGCTGCGTGAACAGGAATTAGAGCAATCGATGGCAGAGAGTCCGGGCAAGTCCACCCTGACTGAAAAAAGCAAGGTCCACGGCTGTGTTCTCCGGCCGTTCTAGCTGAGCTGTGAGCGCTTGCTGATTTGTAGACACACTCTCTTTGCCTCAAGGTCATCTTCGTCGCTGAGCCTTGGAGCAAGATGCTGGAGCTTGGCTGTAAGAATGCCAGGTGAGGACTGTTCATCGGTGGTTCCGTTTTGCGAGGCCATTGCATAACGAGACATAACGGGTAGTCTGTGGGTAGTATCAGTGGAAAGCTGCTCATGGTGGTCAACACCTAGGGTACCATGAGCAGCCTCTCAGTGATAGCTCCACACCTAGGTTCCCAACTCCAGTAATTCTGAACAAAGACACAAAAATGTCGATGTGCTAGACTTACTTCCAGTACCCGGCAAATTGTCGGTGTAATCATCCCGCGGACCTTAGTCTACTCCCAACATGATCTCCCGATTCCCAGATACTACTGGACGGGCAGGCGCTTTCGTACACGGCTCAAAGTATAAATACGTACTTATGTAATAACTCTGCAGCAAGGAACATTAGCTCGATAAGCCTAGGAAGTGCTGGAAACGTGGAAACCAGTACCTCGTCTTGCTACTTTTTAGCTCTTGCCCCAGGTACTCCTTGCCACTGTGACAGGTTACCCGTCAATCTTAGCAAAGATATGTGCTGTGCAGGTGAGCTTTCTTTAACTGCCTGGTGCTTCGGCTCTTGACAAATTTAATCTTGATAGTCGACACATGTGATTCCTTGATGTTATGTATCTATCTCGACAACCCAGCCTATAGAGGCAAGATCAGCCGAAGTACCAAGCGGGACATTGAGGCGTAACTATTGTCACTTAGCGGCTATGTTGCGCTGGCTAAGCGAGGTGACTAGGTTGGAGTGCGCAATAAGGACGGTCTTTCAAGCGTTAATCTTCGCTCGTCTGTTTCGCATGTGTTGGAGGAGGTAGTAGAGAGAGATGTGGATATTCAAGCTTGAAACCATGGCTCAAATAGCCACTAAGCTTAATATGGGGCGTGGTCCCCTGTCAGCCCCACTTATCCCATCGCTCGATTTCCGGTTCTGGAACTCGATCTATACCCGCGGTGATGGGGTGAGAGGCTTGACGACGTCAGTAACCAAGAAAGCAGTCATATTTCACGTCTTCCGCGTGCTGGGATGTGAATTAAGAACCCCATGCTGCCTCGACACTCCTAGCACTTGACTTCTGCTTCACTTGAGGACTTTACAAATCCAAAGCTCATTTCTCTCACTCTGAGATGGCGTCAATCGAGCAACTCGAACAGCAGACCTCCGATGTCTATCTGGAGCCGCCCCGTGGAATCAAGCAATGGCTCTTCCTCATGGTTGTGTGCTCGACCCAACTTTTCGTTCAAGGCGCCTTCGGCTACATTCTCATTCCCCTCCACCTTGTCGGGGACACCTTCGGACAGAGTTCCAATGAGGCAACCCAGATGACTTGGCATGTGGGAGGATACAGTCTGACGGTTGGGACGTTTATCCTCGTCGCGGGAAAGCTAGGCGATTTGTACGGCTCGAAGCGAATACTTATTCTGGGATGGACATGGTTTGGGGTCTGGTCTGTCATTGGAGGCTGCAGTGCCTTCACAAAGTCGCCAATATTCTTTGATACCGCTAGAGCGCTGCAAGGCATCGGACCTGCGTTTCTACTGCCAAATGCGCTCGCAATCGCCGGAAGAACGTATCCTCCGGGAAGAAAGAAGAACATAATCTTCTCAGCATTCGCTATGGCAGCACCTCTGGGATGTTTCACTGCAGGGGTGATGGGAGCGGCATTGGCGGAGTACGTATGGTGGCCGTGGGTGATGTGGTTATTCAGTTTGGGCTGTTTCATCATGGCGGTGATTGCAATCTGGGTGATCCCGTCAGATTCTCATCTTGGTCGACGGTCTGTCGGCTACTCATTCGACTATACTGGATCCGCTTTAGGTGTGACTGGCCTGCTGTTGCTCAATATCTCCTGGAACCAAGCACCAATTGATGGTTGGCCGACACCATATGTGTATATCTTGCTTATTCTGGGCTTCATTCTTCTGGTTCTCTTTGTCCTGCAGGAGAAGCGCGCGGCAGACCCAATCCTTGACATATCCATATTTAACCGACATGTTGCAGCAGTGTTATTGACGACAGGCCTAGGATGGAGCAGCTTTGGCGTATGGTTCTACTACCTTTTCCAATTCATCCAGCAGTTTCGAGGTGTATCGCCTTTGGCCTCCGCGGTACAGTTTGCACCGGGAGCTATCTCCGGAATCCTGGCTGCTCTCACTACTCCATATCTGATGGTAAAGATATCCAGTGGATGGTTGATGGCGGTCGCTTGTGCTTCATTCCTTGTCGGGTGTCTTCTGCAGAGCATAGCGCCGGTTGAGCAGTCGTATTGGATGAATACCTTTTGGTCATTCACTGTAACTGCCTGGGGGTAAGCAACATCCGATATCAACTGGCTTGTGTGGGAACTGGGCACAGACAAAGCTAACCTTTTTGCCTCACGTAGAATGGACATTTCGTTTCCGGCATCGGCAACAATTCTGAGCGATTCTGTACCGGTAAAACATCAAGGAGCAGCGGCATCACTGGTTAATACTGTTGTCAATTATTCGATTGCCATAGGATTGGGGATCGCAGGGACCGTGGAGGCTGAAGTGAGCCATGATGGCGCAGACCTCTTGCTAGGATACAGGGCGGCTCTCTGGACCTCGGTGGGGCTATCAGCGTTATCATTTGTTATCGCGATGATATATGCTGGTTGTACGGAATGCTCTGGGCTGAAGACTTGGAGAAATAGAGAAAGCATTCATAATCAGGTGTAAAGGTTGAGGTCTGGCGAGGCTGTTGGAAGGAGCAATATGCGCAGGCTAAGCATGATCGAAGACAACACAACGTCACCCACTCGGAATTTGTTAGTATTGTCAGAAAACTAAGACATCTATGTTCGAGTTATCCATCATTTCGATTTGAAGGATAAACTAATGCGCTTAGAATCAGCTGAACAGAGCGAGATGATGTCACCGCAAAAAAGAACCAACCTCCAAATTTTTTGCTTTCCCCCTCATCAGTTGCAAGTAGCAGGATACAGTGAGCGCGATGTGATATATGAACCATGACGCCTCCTCTTCCTTCTCAGCCTCGGGAATGGGTCTTTATCACCACCTCCCCCACTCACCGACATCCGACCAAATCCCAACGTTCCAGAGCGCGACGGCGGGTCATGCGCGAGATCGGATACGCCCGTCGCAAGGTGCACGCTCAAGCCGTACCTGGGGAAGAATATGAAACGCAGCTCATTACGAGGGGTGCGATTCAAATATCATCTGTTCTAGCTGCTCCTGTTGTTAGCCCTGCACCTGCACTCAGCTCGCTCGCTCTGGATCGTGAATCGCGATGGCTCCTTCACCATAGTATGTTTCCCTCGGTAATAATCAACTCTGTGATCTGTCATAACCATGTTCAGTGTTTTCGGATACCAACTCAAACCAGTCTCGCATATACAGGGACCGCTGGTATCCAATATGCCTGACCAATGCGGCTGCCTTCAACCAGATGCTTGCTACATACGCGACCCACGTTGCTCAGGGCCGGGTAGAATACGAACTGAAGCCCTTCATACTCTCAAGCCATACAAAAGCGCTTTCAGGAGTCCGACTCTCTCTGGGCTCTTCATCAATGTTCGACAAGCATATGTTAAATGGTGCAGTCAGCGCAATCGCTGCTTTGGCTTGCTACTCCCATCTCGAAGGGGATGCACTGTCATGGAAGCTGCATATTACGGCTGTTGCTCGGCTCGTTGAAGAGTCTGGACTCGCAGTCAAAGAACTAGATCAAAAGGTGTTAGGCTTGGTTGAATGGTCTGTTGCTCACTGATGGGTCGATACGCCGCTCAACTAACATGCGTAGGGTGGAATCAATTGGTTCCTATGCTTTCGACACCCGTCCAGAGCTAAGGGATCTCAAGGCCCGAGAGCCATATCACATCAGCCCACCCGACTCGACGTCTCCTTGCTTCAGCGGTATCGACCTTCCTCTATCCTTGTTGTCCGCTTTCCGAGCCTTACAAGAAACCAACGAACAGCTGTCAATGCGGCAGGCATCCTTTGGCGAAGCTATCTGGCAGTGCCCGATAGAGATCGACCAGCTGATCCATCCACTTACATATCGATTTCTTACGCTGGATCCTAGCCCAACCGATGCTGCCCCTTTCTATACTTGCGTCAGGTCTGCGGCCCTATTGTACCTTGCTGAGTTCCGACGAAGATCTGGCATCAGTCCCGTGGTCACCAGAATACATCTGCAGCGGTTGCGCATATCCATGGAAGCCCTCGGACAGAGCGCAGTGAAAATGCCACTGGCACTGTGGCTATTCACTCTTGGCGCCATGGAAGCTATCTCTCAATCAGACCAGCAGTACTTTTACAGCCAACTCCTCGGACTGCTCCAGGTTTCTGGAATAAATTCAGTACCATTGTGGACGCAACACTTAACCGAGGTTGTATGGTTTGGGGTCCTGTTTCATGATAAGTTAGTGATAATCTTGCATACGTTGTACCCGGTAACGCCATCACTGCCAACAAAAAGGCCCAAAGACCGGAAAGAATCGCGAGGCCTTCAAGGGATCAGAAGGGTTGATGTATTGGCCCCTTTATAGGTGGCGGCATCAAGGTGGCCGAGAGCAAGCCATCAGCATAAATTTGAGAGCAATAGTTCGGACACTATGGCTGTTACCGTCACGGCGTCACGTAACTGGGCAATATTATTGGATTGCACTGTAGGAGGACTGAAACAGAGCGAGCGTATGAAATGGAAAGCGGATCCACCCCCTGAATGCTGCCTCAGGCGCGCATATGTGTCAGCGTCTCGCCTCCTCTCCTTTCTTCCTCCTCATGGAAATTAATTAGCTTTGTTCATTCCATGACCATTCTAGAGCCTTGTCTATCATGTCTGTTGAGCCTGCGTTCCCCCATTTGGTAGCCCAACTGCATTATTGACGTGCTTCGTCTCTCCTCCGCTCCCTGGCTTTGTTTGTTTACAGTTGCCACTGTTTATATGCCCCGTTTCCCCCGCTTCCGTCCCGCCCAAGTTACCAGCGTGTCCAAGCTCTTCGCGACCCAGCGCGACTTTCGCCTTCGTTCTTTCTCATAAACAACCGGACAGGACAGATCATCACCACGATCACGAAAATCGCTTCATCTACCAAACTTCGGCCAACCTCGGCCCGCGCCAAACCGGCTTCCAGTCAACCTCTCGTCGCAAATCGCTCCGTTCGATCGCCATGACTGACACAGGCGCTCATCAAGGCGTCAAGAGCCTCCTCGCGAGATTCGAAAACAGCCAACAAAAAGTTTCCTCCCCGCCACCACGAGATAGATCCCCCGCCGGTTCGGAAAACCTGTCGAAGGTGCGCGCAAGCTTCATTGCTGTTGAGGGAGGAACGCCGTCGAGCCCCGTTCTGGGACTGAGGCGCACAGATGGAAATACCGATAGCCCTCTACCCCCGCCAAGGATGAAGAGTTTCAGCTCGGAGGATCTTGAGGGCAGCGTGAAGAGCAATGGATCGTCGCCTCCACCGACAAACGGCGTCGGTAGCGCGCCGAAAGTGAACGAGCCGGAGAAAAAAGAGGTTGTCGCTGAGATCGTTGACACGAAGGGGAAACAGAAGGCGGTTGAGGAGGTATCATTGGCAAATAAGGAAAACCAGCCTATCGCGAAACCGACAACGGCCGCTCCAGGTTTATCAGCTACGAGACCGGGTAGAACAGTCGCAAAAAAGCCGTCAAATGTGCATATCGGCAAGACGGCCTCAACTACCAAACCTGTCTCGCAAGCACCAAGTTCCAAGGCACCAGGGCAACCACGCACGCCGACCTCCGCTTCCAAGCCTGACAGTGAAAAGCCCACCAGAGCAACACGCACGTCCAAGCCTTCTACCATTACCACACTGAAGACCGATGCACCGAAGGCCCCGGTCCACAAACCGAGCCGGACGTCCCTCGCTACGGCAGCCAAACCATCAACACGTCCGTCTCGTTCATCGACACCGGCTCGTGAAGTCGCAAAATCAGCAACTCGTTCCAGCGACGTCCGATCTTCATCCACGGCGAGATCGGCTCGTCTTCCAGCCTCAACAACAGCGCCCAACCTATCATCATCAAGATTGAGCACTACTGGTGGAACTACCTCCGGTCTGTCTCGCAAACCTTCCAGTCTGAAGGGTGCTACTGCTACAACTCGCCAACGCGCAATTACCCCAACTGCTTCCAGTGTTCGCAAGCAGCCATCCCGGAGCCCACCAGAATCAGGCGATCGTTCTAGCTCCCGCATGAGTACTACAAAACCCGTCGACGAGTCATTCCTAGCAAGGATGATGCGCCCTACAGCAAGCTCGGCCAACAAAGCACACGAAAAGATTGAGGTTAAGAGTCCTCCTCGGGCGAAAGTGACGCGAGCTCCTAGGAGGGTCCCTTCAAAGCTAGACACTCGCTTCAACAGATCCGCGAAAGACAAAGCTTCGCCTATTTCACCGCAGGAGCCGAAGAAGGAGCCACAGCCAGTGGCCGAGCCAACCGAAGCACACCCTAAAGAAGTAGAATCGGAGACTGAACCAGTAAAAGATGCCACTGAGCAGCCCACGCCAACGGTTTCAAAACCGGCTTCCAGCCGATCTCTGGAGCCTGCGATTGAGATCGAGGAGTCGCGTGAACAGCCAGCCGTAGAGACCCCAGAATCCACTGGTGAGCCTACTACTGAGCCTGCTACAGAGCCTGCCGAGACTCACGACGCTGAGCTGAAGGATACCTCTCCCACTCAACCTGAAAAGACTGCGACGGAGTCTGCTTCTGAACCAACAGCTTCTCTTGAAGCTGAGGAGAAGGTGGAGCCTGTCGAAGCTCTTGATGAGCCAACCCCAGAAGCTTCCGCGGCAGAAGTGTCAGCTCCGACTGAACCGGCTACAGACCAGACAACTGAACCAGCCAAACCCGATGTTGAAGTCGTCGAGACCGTCAAGTCCACCGAGCCTGAGGTCGTTGCTGTTCCACAAGAGCCGGAACCAGAAGCTCCCACCGAAGCCCCTCTCGAAACTGAGCCTACAACCACCGAACTGAAGCCGGACGAAGTCGACATTGACCTCAGCAAGCTGACACTGAACGACAAAGACGCAGTAAACTAGACGAACCGCTTCGAGCCTTCTTCATTTTTCCGCCCAGCATTCGGTCACCTACTTTTTCACTTCTCGTGACATATTTTGCTATACCCTTTTCTTCTTCACTTCGCAGCTTCTAGAAAGCAATTAACATTCCGTTATCAACCACTTCTTTTCTGCACGTTACTTTACTATTTCGCTTCGCTTCGCTTTTCGACGGATTCGATTTGCGAACACTTATTACCATTCTACCATGCAGCAAAGAAACAGACGTTTCTGCATGGTGAAAGCATATTCATTCAATCTGGTGTTTGACATATTTTACTCTTGGTGAATTTAGCGTCTTGATATCGATCGCATCTTGCATTTGTTCTGTGTAGGAGTCCCTTCCTCGGTCTTGTTTGCTTCGCTTTATCGAATTTCTTGCTCCATTCTTCTTGGCCTCTTTAAACTTTACTTTTTTCTACCTTTCCACCATCTTGTCATTATACATACTGCATTATTCTGTCTTCAGCTGCTAGATGCCTTTTAATCTTCTTTTGACTTCGCGCTTGAGCTCCTCCATGTGCTGTCGTAGGGCGATTGAGCGCCGCTATCACGAAGCCTACACCTGGAATTACTATTGTTTTCTCAGCGTTGTGATTCTCATCTATGTAGATGCGTTCTTTACTATGTAGCATCGAAATACCATTTGGACAAAGAAGATATCTGTGAAATGGCCGTCATGTTAAATTCGGGGACAAGTACCCATGCTATATATACTATACCATATAAACAAAGGCTAGACGGATATCAAACCTCCCATCCTCCGCAACAACAGATCAATTCAGCTACAACGATCACATTTCAACACGGAAAAGAGAAGCTATCAGAGCCTCTTCTCCAACTTCTTAAAGAACCGATTAACGCTACTCTCGACCCTCGCAGCCGAATCTTCCAGCTTCCGTGGTCTCTGCGCCTGATTCTGAACGGCAAGTTTCGCATGGTCTTGCAGGTGCGAATTCGCCTCTGACTCTGTGGGGCGGTACATCTGGTTATGGATGTCATATTCGGAGCCAGATGGCTGGTGATGATGATGATGGTGGTGCTGGTGGTGTTGATGTTGAGCTCCGGGGTTGCTGGAGGGTTGGTCGTAGGAGTAGTTAGAGTAGCCGGCTATGGCGGGGACCTGGGTGCCGTAGAAGCTAGGGGGTTGTTGCGGTTGCTGTTGTTGTTGCTGGGCGCCGTAAGGGTGCGCGGTTGGGTTTGCTGGATTAATTGGGGCTTGATATGATGGTTGGTAGGTAGATATGGGCGGGCTCTGGATAGATGCTTGCGGGGAGTAGGATGGGACGGTGGGAGGGGTCTGAAGGGATGCCTGGGGTGGAAAAGAGCCGGTGCGGGTGAGGCCTGCGCTGGGATGCGGTGACGCATAACCACCCGGGAGGCCGTAGGTTTCTGGTTGAGCTTGCTGTGGAGGAGGCGCGTAGCCTGGTGTCTGGGTAGGTACTTGGTAAGGGGCGCCATTGTCCGCTGCCATGGCTGCGGCGAGACCAGTTCCGTTAGCGGCATCCGGAGGAGGTGGTGTCTTCTCACGGTGCTTAATGGGTTCTGGAGCGGCGGGGGCAGCAGGATTATATGGAAGGGGAGTGAACTGGGCGGATTCTCTCTTCTGCTCGACTGCGAGAGAACTGGCTGAGGGCGCCTGTTGGACCGGCTGAGTTGGACCACCCACTGGTGGAGGAGGAGGGATACCAATAGGCGCAGGGCTCAAGACAGCTTCGGATTGAGAGTTCCGAGTTTGTCCATTCTGATAAGCCGGATCCGTGATTGCCACATTTTCCAGCTGCTGTACTATGGTACTTGTGGTGGTGGCCTCTGGAGGTGGCGGGAAGGGGTGCCGGTCGGTCTCTAGTTGAGTACGAGACAAGTACTGCTCGATCGAGTCCAGAAACTGATCGGCGTCGCCCTGAGTCCAAAAGTATATGTCCAGAGTGTGTAACCGCTGGAAGGCATTCTCGCCGGTAGGGTTACTCGTCGGCAACTGCCAATCGTACGGATTCGCGCTGCCCGGAGGCGGGGCAAAAACCAGCCCTCCCTGCGATTGTGCTTGGCCGTCAACAGTCAAGGTGCATCGTGTAGGAAATGTTGTGGAATGGCGCAGGTGGGCATGATCGAGAGCTAATTAGACGTCAGGGGAATGCCTGCCCTGGGTGGGGTTCTGAGCGCTTACTCCCGTTGAAGGCATCTTGGTCGGGGGTGCCGGGGTTATTAGCTACCTCGAGCCTGGTTTTCTGCTGCGCGGCATTGTGGTATAGATATAGGTAGGAGCTCTTATCGAACCGATGGAGGGCGGGCTTCGGGGTCGGTGCCGTGAAATAATAATGGATATCGGCGAAGCTGCGCGTGTTAAGCAATGCAATTCATCAATGCCTGCGGGGTAATTGTACCACTTACATTGTTAGCACTCGCTCCTCGCCTGGTAGCGGAGGCATGATTAGCAGTTAGTCCGAGGTTGCTTGTAGAAGAGACCACGAAGGCAGGTTATGGGCGAAACATGAGAAGGGAGAAGGGTATGAAACAGGCAGCACAGTGATTTATAGTCTCAACAGGAGCAAAGCCACTTACCAAGGTACGCTGCGACTGGGCGTGAGATGCAGAGGCCGGCGGCAATGAGGGCGCTTAGAAGTTGGAGATGATTCGACGATGGTTGAGTAACCGTGGGTGCCTGGGTGCCTGGGTGCCTGACCTTGGGTCTTCGGCCTGAGGCATCAGCATCGGCTCCGTCGCTTTGTTTCTCCGAAATTTTCATCCAGCTTTCCGCATCGCAGTAGCATCACCGAGGTCTCGCGACTTGGTTCCAAAGCTTTCAAGTGTGTCGGAGATCCTTTGTACTGCTTCTATATCGCTCACTTCAGGTAACTTCACAAACCTCCTTCACGCACCACTACTGAAAACTAACGAATTGACTTACTACAGACCGCATAATTACCACTTCTCCAGGCCCTTTGGGTCAATTGATACCGAAACACGATTCACAATGTCGCTTGTCAATCTTGCACACGTTTGTTCACATCTGAACAATGCCACCAAGGCAAGACTCGGATTCACTTCAATCCCGAATTCCAATCTCCACCTCAAGCTATGCCTCGCCCTTCAGAATGACGGTTTCATTTCCTCTGTTGTCCGCGGAGGTCCTCAGCCTCCCCCCATGCATCCCTTACTCGGAATCCCAGTCGCCAAAGATGAAACACACGACATTGAGCCTTTGACACAGAGCAACGTTGCCTCCAGGCGGCTATGGTTGGGGTTGAAGTACTGGCAGAGTCAACCGGTACTTTCTAAGATCAGCATGGTCAGCAAGCCTACGAGGCGGATTCATATCGATGTTACCGCACTGCGTGAAATTGTTCGAGGAGAGAAGGCCAAGTTTGTGGAAGGATTGCGATCGCCCGGTGAGAGTCTCTACCTTTCTACAGATCTGGGCATCCTGGAGGCTCGAGAATGTGTCGAAAAGAAAGTCGGAGGGCTTGTTCTATGTCGCGTACTGTAATGATTACTGTGGAAGGGACGGAACGTGTCGCAGAGACGACCATGTCCTGTTCAGGTTTTTGGGGGTGATGTACGATGCATTATATCCGGAGTTTGGTCAGTCGCAACTTCCTATTTTGTTCTGATTCGCGATTGTTGGGATAAACAACTACCTTGTACATTAACTTAGAGCTTCATGTACCAATTCTTGATGTTTCCTCGAATGATCTCATAGTGCGGTGCTGTAGCTGTTGAGGGGCCTCCCCGAGCACCCTGGGTTTTCTTGTTGATCCCATGGTATTAATGTTGCCGCCGAGCTGGTCCCCCCGAGTCCCCCTCCTTGCTTCAACAACAACCACATCTTGCCGACAACACCACCATCGATCGCCCTCTTCGAATCGTGATCTTTTTTTTACCCATTGCCGCTGAGTGACGTCTTTTTAGCACTTACTTTCCTGTTTCTTTGGTTTGACTTCCGACAGCCAGTCGAACCCAGGATTGACCAAGCGGGTGCGCGTTCCTGTTTTATGCGACAAACACGAACAGTGAGAGGAAGAAGCAGCCCATACTTCGAATAGATGCAGCCATGGCTGGAAACTCGACGTCTCTCAAGAGTGTCCTTATCTCAGGAGGGACGGGCTTCCTTGGTGCAGCCAGGGCAAGAGCAGTTGCAGAGAAATATCCACAATGTGACATTACTATTATCGACCTACATCCTCCGGGGCCATCGCACGTCGTACCAGATGGCGCTTCCTTTGTTCAGGTGGACATCACTAATGCTGACGAAGTCAATAAAGCGCTTCAGCAAGCGAGGCCCGACGTTGTAATCCATACGGCCGGAATTGTTCCGGCCCTTGCCGAGCGATTTGGGAGAAGGATCGAGGAGCATGTCTGGAGAGTTAACGTTGAAGGCACGAAAACCATGTTCGAGGCTGCGAAGCAAAGTGGAGAAAATGCTTTCGTCTACACAAGTACCTGCTGCGTCGTGGCGGATGATATGGGAATGCCCTACTCCAATATCGATGAGCACTGGCCCACGTCCCCTCGATCCCTCATTTATGGGGAGTCCAAGGTTTGGAGCCCCTGATATTTGTCGTGTTCTTATTTGCTGAAGACCTTATTTAGAGTTGCTGACGGTCTTGCGGGTCACGATCAGGCTGCCGCTGAGGCTTTGGTCCTCCAGCATACAAGCGATATGATGCCGACCTGTGCCCTTCGGCCTTCCGTTCTTTGTGGGCCTGGCGACCATCAATTAATCCCCGCAATTCATGCATGCATTGCCAGAAAGGAAACGCCGTTTGTCATAGGGACAGGCTCCAACCTATGGGATATAACGTACGTCACCAATGTTGCAGATGCCCATGTCCTAGCTGCAGAAAACTTGAAGTCCTCCAGAACAGCCGCCGGGGAAGCATTCTTCATCCAGAACAACGAGCCCATCACTTTCAGGGACTTCTGTCTGGCGGTATGGGCCCATTATGGCCATATTCCGCCCTTTGAGCTCCACATCCCGGAACGATTGGCGTACCTGGTTGGGTTGGTCTCTGAGGCTTTGGCCTGGGTCACCGGCAGAACGACGACCATAAGCCGCGGTAGTGTGCGAGATGCGTGCGCTGTTCGATATGCCAATGGGGAGAACGCAAGACGGATTTTGGGGTATGAAGCGCGTGTGGGGATCGAAGACGGGATCCGAATGAGCTGCGAGGTAAGGAACCAGGATTGGTTCATCTCGCCCTTATTGACACTCTTCAAGGTCCCGTTAACAATCTCGCCTTAGGACCTGGCCCACCGTCTGGGGATCGAGCTACCACCCCCTTCCAAGCAGAAGTCGGAATGAATCGCTGCTCTAGGCATGTGGTCGTGCTTTTCTGTCGTCGACATGCTCAACTTTTGAGCAATATCAATGTGACCACTGAAGCTCCGCCCAATTAGAGTATGAAACCTTACGATACGTCTCCGCTTCTCGAAATCAGCGGCAAGAACAGAGTCACACTCGGTAAGCTATCAGCGCCTTCAACGACGATACCCGTTATGCGGGGAGGACGCGTTTCAATCCGTGGTCCCCGGCGAAGCTCTATAGTCTATCCGGTATTAGGCAATGCCTGCCATGAGCCCCTGCTCATCTCTTTTCGCTTCCCTGTTTCCCCTCCTTTCATTTACCCCCTCTTGGCATGACCCTTTTGTCTTGGTTACATCTTACAAGTTAACACCAACATGTCGGGATCGTGCGAGGGCGCGGGCCACTTGGGCAAATTCCGCCAGGGCCAACGTTCTCTGCAGGCAGGAAGGAGTTGGCGAAGTCGGTAATTGCGTCGATTTGCTCCCGTTCCCGTATTTGCGAGTCCTTTCTAGCCACCCGGAATGGTCCTTCACAGACCAGACCAGGTCAGCGAAACGTTTGGAGGTTTGGGCAACAGCACATGCAGTGAAATGTCTGCCCAACATCCAAAAGGGTCAGGAATCGGAACTCAGGATCCCAGCGCGCGATGAAGATCCCATGGTCCCCACACTTTGTCTCCCAACCTTAGGCGGCTCTATGCTGGGTCGCGATTCTTGGATCTAATGGTTCAACCGACGTTTTCGACAGTCATCCTTCCCGTGTCAACGCTACTTTTAGATGGAACATTCAACCCCGAGTTTGAGAAATAGCAGGTAGTAACAGCATTGTGTGGTTGCGAGTCGGTCTTGGAAGGGTCGACTCAGGCGCCTCTCCCCTGTCACGATGCGTCGTGGACATCATCTGCACCAACCGCGAAATGTAGCTCAATGACGGCAAGAAGATTGCTGCTGTTGACCGCCGGGGCCCGCGCAATACCAGGTCTTCGGACTCGAAAATTTACTGGGAAGGTCAGTGGTTAAGGAAGTCGGGCTTACCTCGACCTGGTGGCTGCAGGTGATTCGCTGATCCGTTGATGGTTTTGCTCTCACGATCCATCGTGATGTCCAATGGCCACAGACATTCTCAGCCATCTCTACCCGCCCGGAGACGCGGACAGAGTCGAATTTCGGGGAACTAAATCTAATTGAGCTACGTATTCTGGAATGTGATTCCAACTGGACTGAATCGGTACGGGGCCAAGCCTTTGGGAGTCTGTCGCTCGGGTGGATGCGCCCTGCCAACTTCTGGCATTGCTGCCCAAAACCCTAACCATCCATCTCGACCCTTGCTTTTTTCTCATCACCTGGTTCGCTGTTCCATCTCATTTGCGGGTAGGATCAACTTACGAAAGTTGGCCACGTTCTACTTGTGGGGGCAAAATCTTGGAGTCTCCTTCAGGCTCATCCATGTCAAAACACTCTTAGTGGCTGTCGCAGCCATCCGCCTGATAACAACGGGGACGGCAAAGGAGTCTAGCCTCGGAGATCTCTCTAGTGCTCTGACTATTGCGATGATTGCTCGATCGCCATCGTCATCTTATCGTGACCGCCGCCTTTCTCTCAATCTATTGTTCCCACCCTGTCAAGGTGTGTCAACCTGTGTCAACCCACTGGAGCTGTGGAGATTTCCCTAGGCTCCGCTGTCCACCGTGTACAACTCCATACGCTGTTGATGCCCGGCTCCTACCTCGCACGAATGGACTTTCTGCCCTAGCGCATCCCGGTCACTTACTTCGAGTGGGAGCGCTCACTCCTTCACAATTCGTGCGTCCGACAGAACCAGAGCTTGTCTGGCGCCTCGACGCCTTTGCCCGTGCCCTGACCTTTACATATATGCCTCACGACCGTTCGAGTCAATGAATTCTTCACCTTTTATGATACACACTTTACAGCCAAGGCGCTTCCTAATAGAGCACATGAAACTTTGAGTTTCATTTAATTCACCCCGCTTTTCCACCTCTCAGCTCTTATACTTCTTTTATTCCACAAGTCCTCTCTTCCCCATGTACTTTCATCATACGCCCGTCGTCCTCCAACCTCCACTGTCAGCGATGTCCTCGTACTTCTCTGGTACAAGCACAGGGAGCAGCGGTTCCTATACACAGTCGCTGAGCGCCGATTCAGATTCATGGTCTCGTCCGAGGTTAGCTTCAACGGGCATCTATATTCCCCCACCCTCTCTTCCTCTGAAATTTTGCCCCTCGTGGTTGTCTTTGAGAGATGCTCACACCGCATAGTTCTATATTTCCCCGGCAGCCACCGATATACACAACCTCTGGTGAAGCTCCGGTGATCTATCAACCAAGGTACTTCCCAGCTTTACCATTTCATTCGTTAGTGTTCTCTGAGATGAGGCAACATTGATGCTAAAAGCTTCCCAGTACGCAACCATTTACACCTGCGCCACGACTTGACCCTGGTCCCATTAGCACCCAAATTGCTTCATCAAGGCCGCCAAAAGATTTCGGGTTTTCCATCCCTCATGGAGCTATCTCGACCGCTCCGCACTCACCTGCGGCTATTACTCTATCCCCAAGAGGCCCGTTATCACATTCCACGCCAGTATATCGGGAGTTGAGCCACCCTGCTAGGCTCCCAGTGGATGCTCTCAGGCCGGACTACGACTATGGGAAACCACCGGAGAATGCGGAATACCTCATCGAAAGAAAAGGGCGCCGTACCACGGATAAATACAAAGGGACTGCTCGGCATCACTCGCAGAGACGCCCTTCAAACCGAGACGAGTTTGACGGACCACATCAGTTTCTTGACCCACCATCGCCGCGGGTGATTGAGGCTCAAGCGCGGGATCTACCCCATCTTCCTACTAATCTTGATGTCTCAGAACAAGATCGTATATTGGCCTCGGTGAACGATCGTCTATCGCAATGCGCATTTGATTTCGTCGCCAAGTACCAATTCCCAATTCCCCTGGAGTCAGACAAAAGACAGGTGAGGGTCCCCTCGGACCGTGAATGGACTGAGTGGGTATACCTTCTCAGAAGACTAGCAACGAAGCGGCGTATACCCGCCAGGGTATTGTATAACGGCCAGATCAAACAACTAGTTACGGTGCTGGAGAATTCTCAGGAAATGAGACATGCTGCCAAGCATCAATCGCGACCTATCAAGGATGACCGAAATGTCCTCCAACTCATCTCTGCCGGAATTCAGGTGGCTAGGATCCTAAGGGATGCCAGTGCCATGGATTATCTTGATCGTCTTTACCAAGACACGGAAAAACGAATTCAAGAACGGAGTAGCCGCCGGGTCAAGTTTGCCACTCCTTGAATGGATGTGGGCTTATGACTGCTTTTCATGACACTTTTCGAGGTTCATGTTGCCTCTCCCATATGCCTGATGTTAGCCGATGGTCCAACTATGTCCCCGGATCCTCTTACGTCCCGTTTTCTCTGGAATTATACCCATACCCGCATATCCCAGGAACCCGCTTCCCAGGGTGGAAAATCTCCATGGACCAAGACGATGATGTCTCTCTAATAATGAATTTGGTTATCCGCATCCCCTGCCTAATGGAGGACACTTCCTGGGAACTTTGCCCGGATTTTACTACATGGAAATCCTTCCATAAGTCCTGGAAATTGATGGGAGGGCTCTTCCTGAGTCCTCCATTACATGCTCTCCCTAATCTACTCGCTCCCTCTGGCCTTACCTCCTAAACACTCCCTTCCACTAACATCCCCTCGAATACATCCACCTACCCAGCAATGACTGCTGCTCTTTTTGTCCCGGCCTCACTTGACTTTTTCCTCCGTTGGTCCTGCTTGTCATCCCTGGACTCTCCCTGATGATCTCTTACTATGTGGTTGCGTTTATGTCTGTGTCTGTGTGCCTGTGTGCCTGTGTATTCTGCTTTGTCTGCAATGTCCAATACCTAACCCGAGGTGATCTGGCATGTGTGATGTTTGTCTTCTGTATTGTACGCACCAAAGGCTGGAAATGAAGAGCAGGAGACCCTCCCTGCCAGTCAATCCCGGTCATGTCGGGATAGGTTTCTATGTGTTGTTCCTCATGGGCTATAAAGCTGTTTTGACATCTCATATTATGATTCCCTTTCCATCGGCGATCGTCTGTGTCTGCTTTTTTCTGCTTTCTCGATGTTTTGCCAGCTGTAAAGGCCGTGGCCATCTGAATGGATCGATCCGCAATCAGCCCTCATCCATCGGTTACTAACATCCAATGCAGCCCAAGTAATACTGAATCCCGGATGGACCCAGATGGATAACCCTAGAGCTGAACACCGGAGCCAGCAAAGCGCGGTTATTCCCTCGGCGAGCTTCCGGAATACCTATTCGGTAACTGTTACCCTACAATCGGTAGCCAGGCGATCAACTATTAGGTGTCAGTCGGCCTTTCTGTTGCAAACAGTCTTGATTGGGCTACCGGGATCCTAATAGCTCCGATCATGGACCCTCTTTGATACCGGCTTTTCCTACTAGGTTCAGCATGCAGTTGCCCGTCACATCTTGAGGACTCGGAGCCTATTGGATTGATTACCCATTCACGATTTTGAATGTCCCCATAACGGCAACAAGGGAAGGTTAAGTCTTAACCAGGGTCATTGACGGAGAACAATGTAAATGTATGTATGTACAACCGCTGGTGGAGCGGGGCATCTAATCGTAGAAACATATATGCAGGTAATCAAGAGTAAACACGAAGTGACAAATGGCTCTTGGAAATGAAAAAATATATTCTAGCAGAAATGAAGCGAGGAACTTTTCTTGCCATTTTCCGCTTCTCTAGTTTTGCCCTGGGCAAGCCCTTTCACCCCAGACCAGCCACATCAGCGCATCAATTAGACAGCCTCGCAAGGATACCGTGTGATACCTCCCTTATCAGACTGACCGGTGAGATTCGGACCCGCGGAGCAGGCTGTTTCCAGAACCAAACAGCCGCAATCGCCAGCGAGGACACAAGAGTCGAGCCAAAGACAGCGCCCAGAATGCGGCCCTGCCTCCGGTTAACCGCGATGATCTCCGAGTATCGCTGGTCGCTGAAGGAGACGCGGGTGTACTGCGTCTGCCAACCGAGACTCGGCACGTAGTGGTAGAGTGCTTCCTCGATGTACTTGCGTAATCGGTACAGGGGTTGTTTGACGCCCCAGCGCATCTCAACGTAGTTCTGATGCGAGAGGTCGTTGATGGCGTGGGCGTCGGCCGTGCGGTTGTCGGTGTATTCTTGAAAGGCGAGTTGGCGGGCGAGGGCGAGTGAGGCTTTGTCGGTGTTGTTGTTGTTGCTGTAGACGCCATGTTTGTCGAGGGCTTCGAAGAGGACGCGGATGTCTTCTAGGCCGGCGTTCAGGCCTTGGCCGTAGAATGGGAGGACAGCGTGCGCGGCGTCGCCGACGATGACCACGCTGGAACTGTAGTGATGTGGCTTGCATTTTATGCTGATGAGAGGGAGGTGCGGGTTTGTGTTGAATTGGTCGATAAGGTCCTTGGGTGCGATGAGTTCCGGGCTGACGCCGGGGAAGTGGACGTCGAAGAATTCGAGGAGGTCTTCTGTGGAGCGCTCGAGCTGGGCAAAGTGAATGGCGGGCGCAAACAAGGTGCAGGTGAAAGACTTGTCGACTGATGGTAGGGCAATGAACATGAACTCTTTACCGGGCCAGATGTGAAGGTGGTCTGGGGAGATGAGAAAGTCGTTGTCTGGCGATGGGGCAATGCGGAATTCGCACCAGAGAGTGTCGATATATTCTTGCTGGTAGTCCACGCGGGCAAACTTCATCATGTGAAATCTACTGGCAGAGTGCGCGCCGTCTGCACCGATCAGGTAGTCGAAGTTGACCTCTATCTCGGGGACTCGGCCTGACGAACCAGGGAGAGGTGCTTCGCCTGGTAATCGGCGCTCGAACCAAGCCTTGTTTGCTTGGAAGTCGGCGCCGGTCAGCTTATGGTTGAAGAAGAGTTTGATGTTGGGCATTCGTTCCAGCTCATTGAGAAGCACATTGCTCAACATCCCTCTGTCTGCCGAGTGGTTGTTCTAGGGCTACGGTCAGCATGTTTCGTCCGTGCTAACGTGATAGGAGCACCAACCCGGCCATGAACATCGTATGCTTGAGGTGCTTCCCAGAGTCGTCCATTGTCCCTTCCGTGTATCATACGCCCATACAGTGGGACCACCTCTTGCAGAATCTTGCTGATAACATCGGGTCGGTGTGACCCCTCTATGGCCGTGATACCGCGGTGCGACAACGAGAGATTAATAGACTTGGTGAAGTTCAAGGGAACGGTACCCGGAATTCTTAGGTCTGGAAATCATGAGTCAAGATAAGTATTGTCCTTGAAGCCATGAGTGGGCCAATCGGGGTACATGGCGGGGATATGCGAAGATATATAGATCGATTGGAAGTGATGAAATCGGGTCACGGCCCTGATGGAGGGCACAAATGCATGTCTGAAGTACGCAAAGACGTCGGGTGAGAAGAACTAACCTCCTCGCAGCTCATACACCTCGACATCGTCTCCTCTGGCTGCTGCATAGAGAGCCGCGAGAGCCCCCACCGGACCGGCTCCGACAATCACAACTTTTTGCTTGGCTTGGGACGTCATAGCGACTGCGGAGCACCAATCGTCCCGCAATGATCCGGATGCGCCGTACGACGGTCTGCTCTATGCACGGACAAGCAGATTGAGAATTCTTCTGCTGTGGTACCTGGCCGGAGATTTCGGTCGTGACGCAAAGGTAATCCGGTGTCACGAGACCTGCGGCTTCGGAGAGTTTCGCTTTCATTAATTTTGAGCTTAGTGCTGAGAGGCCCTGCCAAGCCCACTTTTGACGTTCTCCGAGCGCCCGGAGAAGTAAGGCACGTGACATAAGAAAAGGCGCTAGACTGTTCCTGCACTGCGAATTGCGCTAGGCCGGATATGGCTTGCCGCTTGGAGAAGTGCCCCCCAATTTTTTTGGCGGCGACTTGAGCCTGCAACGACTCCAAGTCTTTCTTGACGCTGATCTGGGTCTGCACAAAGCACAAGAGCCTTCTTCATACCTGAAGAACATATATCAAACATGGCGGCGGAAGTTGCAACCCGAAAATGCCGCGGACTCGAATGTCCCAAGGACGCCGGCTCGCTCCAATGCCCGACATGTCTGAAGATGGGCCTGGACAGCTTCTTCTGCTCGCAGGACTGTTTCAAACGGAGCTGGGTAGGCGACTCGAATAATGCGCTTGCCGCGCGCATCCTTCTTGCAATCATGAATGCTAATTGATGTATGTAGAGCGACCACAAGTCTCTCCACAAAAAGAGTAATTTCCTCACCAACCTGTTTCCTCCGAAAGTAGTTTCTGAACCAGACCCAGCCACCGGACACTTCAACCCTTTCCCTTCGTTCCAATTTGCCGGATCCCTGCGTCCTGTCTATCCCCTGTCGCCGATGAGGACTGTCCCCAAGTCCATTCCTCACCCGGATTACGCCAAGGATGGCATTCCTCGTTCAGAGCAGAAATTCGTCGGCCGACACAACATCACTATTCTCAACAAAGAAGAGCAGGAGGGTATGCGCAGAGTCTGCCGCTTGGCGCGAGAGGTTCTTGATATCGCTGCGCGCGCGCTGAAGCCCGGTGTTACGACTGACTACATTGACGAAATCGTTCACAAAGCTTGTGTCGAACGCGACGTAAGTACCGGCACAGTCTGAGCACATCCTGAGCGTTCAATACTGACGTTGCTACAGTCTTACCCCTCACCTCTTAACTACGTTCATTTCCCAAAATCCGTGTGCACCTCGATTAACGAAACCATCTGCCACGGTATCCCCGATCAACGGCCGCTCGAGGACGGCGACATTATCAACATCGACGTCACCTTGTATCACAAAGGATTCCACGGAGATATCAACGAGACATACTATGTTGGAGAGAAGGCTACGTCAAACCCAGACGCAGTGCGCGTTGTGGAAACGGCCCGAGAATGCTTGGATAAATCTATTGAAATTGTCAAGCCTGGAATGCTCTTCCGGGATCCTGGTAACGTGATTGAGAAGCATGCTAAGAGCCGGAACTGCAGCGTGGTCAAGAGTTACTGTGGCCACGGAATCAACCAGCTGTTCCACTGCGCCCCTAACGTTCCTCATTACGCCAAGAACAAGGCAGTAGGAACCGCAAAGCCGGGAATGTGCTTTACAATCGAACCTATGATCAACATTGGTACACACCGCGACCGTCTATGGCCCGATGACTGGACCAGCACAACGGCGGACGGCTCGCTCTCTGCCCAATTCGAGCATACACTTTTGGTCACAGAAGACGGTGTCGAGGTTCTGACCGCGCGTCTGCCGGATTCTCCTGGTGGACCTGTTCCCATGCCTACTACGGGCGATGCAGATGCCGCGAAGACAGAATCATGATATCGGGGCATTCTGGAATGGCTGACGAACAGATAACGAACAAGACATGACACGACTAGAGCTAATGAGAGGAGGACTTTCATCAGGGCTTAAACCTTGTATATAGTACACGTAGGTTAGCAGTCTGATAGCATTGTTATATAGCACAAGCCATGCATAGCATTCTGAGTCTAGACGGACTGCCCGCGCGTTGTCCTTCATATCATTATCTACTGAGCTACTCCGCTGCCCGCAAACAAATCCGATCGGCTCCGTTCCGCTCGCTGGGCTACTTGAGTCCCTACTGGCCAGTGCCTGAGTGCGCCCCTCTTCCGAGTAGCCGTTCCAGCAAATGACCGTCCGGCAATTTGGAGAAATATCCGAGGGGAAGCTTCTTATCAGCACGTGACTGATCACATCTTTACCCCAAAGCGTGGTGAAATGGTTGCTTTGACTCAACCCAAGAAATATTTCATATTGTCTTTCCAGTTGATGGAGGCTGTGCGCAATTGACCTTGCTAGCATTATGTCGCCAGGAAACTTACCATCAGAGACATCTCCGTTGCTGGGTCCGCAAAGCAATGGCCATGCTTCGTACTCTTCTACGGCTGGGGGTGGCGGCGCCCAGCCCGATCCCGCACTGGCCGAGCAAGGCCGTACGGGCCAGGAAGTAGACGCGGGCAAAGACAGCTCGCAGAGGGCATTGAACATCCGATATATCTTTCCAGCGATCTCAATTGGGGTATGTCTACGCTTGTCTTCTGTGCGGGCTCTTTTCTTCTCCTGCTCGTGCTAACCCTCGTCAGGTCTTCTTATCTGCCGCCGACCAGACGATTATCGTGGCCAGCTATGGAAAGATTGGTTCTGATCTGAAAGCTTTGAATTTGACGAGCTGGATCGCGACTTCGTACTTCCTGACTTTGACGTCCTTCCAGCCGCTGTATGGCAAGTTAAGTGACATATTCGGTCGGAAGGCGTGTCTGTTGTTTGCCTATGCTATCTTCGGAATAGGATGTTTGTTCTGTGGTCTTGCACAGAATATTCACCAGCTTATTGCTGCTCGTGTATGGCAGATCCCCTTAAGCATTGCCCTTGGCCCACAGACTGATAGCGTATTCTAGGTCTTCCAAGGTATCGGAGGCGGCGGCATGACCACTGTTGTTAGTATTCTACTTAGCGATATCATCCCTCTTCGTGATAGAGGTGTTTGGCAGGGTGTCATCAATATCATATATGCAACTGGCTCTGGAATTGGTGCACCGCTAGGCGGTGTTTTGTCTGATTACATTGGCTGGAGATGGTAAGTTCTCTGAAGTATCTTATATAAACAATGACTGATTCATGTGTAGGGCGTTTATTGCGCAATTCCCTCTATGCATTATCGCCTTCACGGCAGTATCGATTATGCTAGATCTACCCGCCCCTGAGGATAGCCATTGGAAAACAAAGCTTCGCCGAATTGACTTCCCCGGAGCGATTGTGCTCATTGGAGCAGTGCTTGGCTTCCTCGTTGGATTTGACAGAGGCAGCAATGTCTCCTGGACTATGCCATTGACAATCGTCTCACTGAGCGTTTCCGCATTCCTTTTCGTCCTCTTCGTCATAGTTGAGATATACTACGCGACAGAGCCGTTTGCCCCTGGCCACATTATTTTCGACCGTGGCTTCGTCGCCGCATATGGATGCAATTTCTTCAGTTTCGGCGGGTGGTTGTCCGGTCTTTTCTACCTTCCGCTGTATTTCCAGGCCATGGACGGTGTTTCGGCCACAGGAGCTGGATTACGACTTCTGCCTTGTATCTGTGCTGGAGTCTCAGGCTCCCTATTCTCCGGGTTCGTCATGAGATGGACCGGGAAGTACTATTGGTTGACAGTACTTGGATATACTTTGCTCACCCTCGGGCTGACTGTGATTTTCCTCTTTTCTGGAGGTATCACAGACAGTCTGTTGCCAATACTTCTTGGTACAATCGCTTGCGCGTTTGGAAATGGTATTGGCGTCACGACGACGCTGATAAGCTTGAGTAAGTCTCCTCAGATGTCTGCCAAAGGCGCCGCTAATAGAATGCACCAGTCTCAAATGCTACACCTGAGGACCAAGCTGTTGTTACGGCGTGCTCTTACCTCTTCCGATCTTTGGGCTCTGTCATCGGCCTTGCCTTGTCTTCTACTGTCGTTCAACAGGTTCTGAGAGGACGGTTGAGAGAAGCTCTGCGTGATAGCAAGGACATTGATCGCATCGTCGACGGGGTCCGACAGAGCCTTGACTTCATCAAAACTCTTGATCCTGATGTCGCGAAGACCGTTAGAGATTGCTATGGATGGGCGACCAACAAGGGCTTTGGCTTCTTGATCGGTGTTGTGTTCTTCGCCTTTGTGAGCAGCTTGTTCATCCGTGAACGTAGCTTGTCACGTTAATTGGGATGTGGATTGTACATAAAATTTTTAGAAGCATTTTTTGAGGAGAGTTCTTCGAGAGAACTATATATCTAGATTGATAGCGCAAATAAAAGTTGTGAAGTTGAAATTGTGACTTTGTTCCTCTGACGCTGTGGAGGACGATTTTCCACTCCGCCTTCTCCGATATTCTTTGACCCAAGCTTGCTTCAGCAGCTTCATCAACACCACACCTTCTCTCCATGCGCCTTTTCTCTTTTTCACCTTCGACTTCAAAAACCATGATATCTCATTAATAGCCACTTTACTCACTATACTAACCATGTCAGACTCCCAGTCTCGGCTGGCCTTCACCCGATACCGTCCTCTCTTCTACCTGCTCTCCGGAGTTGCAGCCGCATACGCGCTCGTTTACCTCCGCAACCACCTCTTCTCATCCCCTTCCTCCCAAAACTCCCTCCGGCGCCGGAAAGCAGTCCGTCGCCACAGAAGAAATGATTCCGACGCAACTGGCCCAACCGATACTCCCTCCTTCCTAGCCATCGCCCACCTAGAACAGCTCGAGCGTCAGAACGGAGTATATGGGACATTTCGAATAGAAACTGAAGATGGCCGACGGGTCGAGAGCGGGCTACTCCCCTCGCTCCTCGCGACGCGCGATCAGCTCATGGAAGAGGTCGGCGTTCCCCAGGCCCACGCCGAGCGGATGCGCGAGATGATGGAAGACACCTTCCTAGAGTCGTTTTTCGCGCTGGATTTTCCGTCGACGCATACGTTGGAAGAGGGGAGTCCCGAGAGAACATATCTAACGGAACAGCTCCGCCGCCGTGGGATCTCGCGGTCTGGAATCGAGAGGGCCGTTGAGCGGTTCAACGCGGATGAGAACTACGGGGAGGAACTGCGGCGTCGGCGGCAGAATGGGGAGCGGGTTACGCTGTCGACGTCGACGTTCCCTGATGAGTCTCAGCAGCAGCCGGTCATGGATGGTGGCGAGACGGTCGTTGATGACCAGAGTGTTTTCTCGTGGAGGGAGGGCAATAACGAGTCTGCGCAGGCGCGTGAGGGGCAGAATCTGTTGAATCTGCTTTATCATATCGCTGAGGATCAGGCGAGGAAAGATGGGTATATTCATCGGGGTGTGACGTGCAATAGCTGTGGGGCCATGCCAATACAAGGAATTCGGTACAGGTGTGCGAACTGCATTGATTACGACCTGTGTGAGACCTGTGAGGCGATGCAGGTTCATATCAAGACGCATCT
Source organism: Aspergillus pseudodeflectus (assembly GCF_044049435.1). Lineage (NCBI taxonomy): Eukaryota > Fungi > Ascomycota > Eurotiomycetes > Eurotiales > Aspergillaceae > Aspergillus > Aspergillus pseudodeflectus. The sequence continues at coordinate 174,323 of NW_027263797.1, read as the reverse complement.
GTTTTACAAAGTCCGAATTCCGGCGCCATTTCTGGGTAACCCTCGACAGTCACAGCCTGTGTGGTATCCCGGCAAGCCTTCGATGCTGCCGCGCACTCTTCCGCGATCACTTGCGAAGCGGTTGATGAAGGAAACGGGTTTCGAAGGTACAGAGCTGGAAGCTTTGTGGGATCAATTCCGCTGTCTAGCAAACCGCGAGTGGTCCGAAGATCCCAACAAACTATACATGGCTATTGACCGGAAAACCTTTGATCGCTGTTTCGTCCCTAATACCTCTCTCCGTCCTCCGCCCCCGAGCTTGATCTACGACCGCATGTTTGCATTCTACGACACGAATAACGATGGACTCATTGGATTCGAGGAGTTTTTGAAGGGCCTCGCCAGTCTAAACAACAAGAGCAACGATGAGAGGCTGCGTCGCGTCTTCCGCGGGTATGACATTGACGGTGATGGATACGTGGAACGCAAAGACTTTTTACGTGTGTTTAGAGCGTACTATACCCTCAGCCGTGAGCTCACTCGGGATATGGTTGCTGGTATGGAGGATGATTTTCTCGAGGGCGGTGCGCGAGATGTCGTGCTGGGGAGTCAGCCCATCAGCTCCGCTTTCCCTGGAAGTATCCCCAGCGGAGAAGCATCAAGGACTGGAGAGGGCAAGCGGGTCAACCAAGAAGGAGATATGGAAATTGTGGACAGCGATGGCATCCTCCGACCTGATGGTGCTGATACCGGCGACCGGCACTCTGTCGTTGGAGAAGCTGCCGTGCGCCGCCAATTCGGGAGATCACAGCCTCTCCTTCCAGTGTCTGTACGTGCTAACGCTGCCGGATCCAGTGCAGCAGAGGCTTCAGGTAGTCGACGCAGGAGAGAGTCTCGAGATGAGGACGACGACGAGGACGGCGACCATGATGACGAGTCAGATAGCTCATCCACTACTAGCGATCGCTGGCCACCTGCAGAACACATCCAGGAAGAAGACATCGTCAATGCGCTCGGATCGTACGTGCCTATTGACGAAGTTACGGACCCAGACGACAGGGCCCGTATTGGGACGGCTGTGTATAACCGGATGTGCGATACCGACCAGCGACGGGTTGATTCTACTCGAAGACAGGGGATCGATGAGCGCTGGCGCCGGAGGGCGTTCTATACCGATGAGGAAGATGGTGGAATCGCACCGGACGGCTACCGGACTGAGTCTGAAGTAGATGAAGACGAGGATGTTGATGCGCCAGAGCCAGAGTACGAGTCGCAACCGCCTTCGCCACGCTCACGGTCTTCATCCAAGGTCCGGTTCCAGGATGATTTAACGGACGACGAGGGCTGCGATGCCAGATCTAACCCTTCAACGTCTTCTCGGAGCATCTTGGTTGGTGAGAGATGGGGCGGGTTCGAGGTGCCTGAAGTCGAGCGAGATGTTGGGAAGGAGATCCTGTACCAAGTAACCCAGCAGGGTTTCAACGAGATTCTGGACATTATGTTTAAGCCAAAGGAGGATCTACTCATGGAATGCTTCCGAACCCGCACTGAACGCAAGATCTGGGCCCGAGAGATCGAGCTTGCCGAACAGTTGGAGGCTTCTAATAACAACCGCGAGAATGTGCAGCCAGCCAGTGACGACGGGCAGGAGGAACCATCCCTGTCTCACTACCAAGGACGTCCGCTCGATGAGCTACTGGAACGCGCTGGATACTCTCTTGGCAGCCCCGTCCTTGAGTCCCCTCAGGACGGCCCTATCCTTGTACCCCCGTCTCAGGAGCTACGACTACCCGTCCACGAAGACACCAGCGATGACTCGGACGATGAAAGTATCCGACCTTCTCACCTCGCCAACCCAGACGAGCCTGATGCTGCAGAACCTCCTGCTCCTCTGACTCTCCTCGAACCACAAGACAACCTCATCCTTTCACCAACGCCACATCCGCAATCACCCTCCCTCCCTGTCACGGACGAGGACGAGGACGAGCCGACCCTCCCCCTCGATCTCGACCTAGACTACGACCCTACCCTCCCCCACCACCGCCCCAACGACGACACCATTCTAACCCTTCCAACCCAAACAACGACATCAACAACCATCCCACCCTCTCCCCTCCGTCTTCACCCCAACACGACAATCCCAACCTTCCCGGCTCCTTCCTCCCCCGAAGCCGAAACCACTGCCCCGAAACGCGCCCCATCCCCCATCCAACCCCTTCCCGCACCCTCCCTCTCTCACTCCCCTTCCCCGCTCCCAACCAGACAGGGCGGACCCACAATTCCGCCTCCACAGGCGACCCTCTCGCGCTGGTCGTACCTGAACCGCGTGGAGAGGGAAGCGAAGGAGCGTGGTGGAACGGGCGCGAAGCTGAACTTTGAGGAGTTCTCTAGGCGCATGGCGGCGGATCGTGGAAGGAGCTTGGCATTTGTGGCGACCTGGATTGAGATGGCTAGTTTTTAGGCATTTTCTTCCTTCTCGGGGAAAGGAAGCGTTGTCTCGATGAGCGCTTGGCTTTATCTAATCTTATTTGCATGCATGGTATGCGCTGGGAAAATATTTGTATATTATTAGGACAACTATGGTATGGCGTGGCATGATGAAGCATGAGCTTAAAATGCGCTTGAAGGATCCTGCTATTTGATAATAAAGTTGCGCGGACGTGCATTCTTGAATTCTATACCATCCCATCGTACTGTATTGTGTACTTCCTTCGTGCCCAATATAGATAAAAATCACGGTATACTATACAGCCCATATAAAACCAGAAACCAAGTTGAACGGATAGAAGATAAAAGCTAATCCCAGTACCGAATAATTCCATCCAGCCCACCGGTGACAACCTTACTTGTCTCCTGCGGATGCCAGTCAAGACAAGTCGTCGCCCCACCCTCCTTACCCCCAGCCATAATCTTATGATACATTTTCCCAGTCTTCCAATCCCAAAAGCACACGTAACCAGCACTATCACCGGAGCAAATAAATTGCCCATCCGGCGAGATCTTCAGATCAATCGCATAGCCCGCATTATTATGGCCGCGGAAGCTTTTTTTCCGGTTCTGCCGGAACTTGTCTGTAGCCCCGTAGACGACGATTTGATTATCGCCGGATTGGAACGCGACGTACTTCCCGTTGGGATGAGCGGCTGCGCGCGTGAGCGCGAACATGTAGGGCTCCGCAATGAACTTGATGGGGACGGGGATGCCGTATTCCCAGGCGCGCAGGGACTTGTCGTCGGATGTGGAAATGAAGCGGCGGTTCTGGTCGACGAAAGTGAGGGTGTTGACTGCCGCGAGGTGGTGGTCGTATTCCTGGACGAGCTCGCCGGAGCGAGTGTCGAACTGGACGATCTTCTTGTCGGACATACCGGCGAGGAATTCGTGGGAGAGTTCTGGGTTCGGGTTGAAGCGGATGACGTGTGGTGTCTTTCCTGTTGAGAAGCGCGAGATGCATTTCCCGTATTCGGTGTCCCAGAGCTTCATTTGGCGGTCGTAGGAGGCTGTTAAGAAAGTTTTTCCTGTGGGGTGGAAGTCGGTGTCTGTGATTGCCTTGTTGTGGCCGGAGAATGTGCGGAGGAGTTCGCGGGAGTGGTAGACGTCCCAGATCTTGGCCTTGCCGTCGGCCGCAGAGGAGAGCAGCAAGTGGCCGGATTGGGGGAAGAAGCGAAGAGAAGTAATCGGCTTGTTGTGCGACTTCCAGGTGTGGAAGAGCTTCTTGGGAACATAGTTCTTCACGCTGCCCGTAGGTTTCTTGAGATCGATATCCAGATCCTGGGGAACGTGCATGTACGTGCGGCCCTGGTAATCGAACTGCTCCGAGCCGTGGAACTCGGTCGTTTCCACCTTAGACGTGTCGTCCTGGTAGTCTGTCGCCTCCTTGCTCATAGCCGGCATTGGCGCCGAGCCGACGTGCTCTTCTTCGTCTTCGCCGACCTCCACAAGCTCCTCATCGCTCCCGAGTTCCTCATCGTAGACCTGGTCATCATCCTGGTATCTCGCCCACGGACCAAGATACGCGCCGGGACCCTCAACAACACTCGAATCGCCCTTCTTCTGACGCTTCGCCCTCAACGCCGCGGACGCCTCCTTACTGGGCTTCATCTGCACGACATCCCGCCCGCCAAACCGAGCCGCATTCTCGAGGTTTCCCACAAACACACCGGGGACGGTCGGGTTGCGCGTGTACCCTAGACTCTGGAACGTGCGATGCTGCGCGGTAAACGTCGCCGCGCTAATGGCAGCCTCCTCGGCGAAACCGGTCGGGACATTCTTGCGCTTGAGGCCGTTCCCTGCGTCGGCGGGCTTGAAGGGGTTTGAGGGGCCCTGTGAGGGCCGAGACAGATCGTCGTATGTCGCGTTGTAGGTCAGAGCTTTAGAGGAGGTATTTGCGAGCATCATTTGCATGTGCGCTTGATCCTGTGGGGTTATTAGACATGGTGCTATGATGGCTTGGGGAAGGTATTGCAGGGACCAAACCTCTGTGTTCACTTCGGGCGCAGCGATGATTTTGGTAGCAGACGTCGTGGAAACATGTGTGGTGTCATCGTCGCTGGATTCGTAGCCGACCCCAAGTAATGAAGCCATTTTTTAGGCTTCTGTGAGAAAGGTTGTTTTATGGTGTTGAGACAGTGGAAGAGGCTGCGCCAGAAGCTGTCGTTGGAGATTTTACGGTTGCCCACACCGCCAACCGCGCAAAGGTATGACGCCGCTTTTGATATGGATGAGATCTACGTACATGGTAAAAACACTATGAAATCATGAGAATCTTGCTTGGAAATGGGCTGTAAAGGAAGTTTCAAATTTAGAATAATTGGTAATCCCTAAAAAGCGGAACGCTCTTCACCGTAACACCGCTCGAGGTATATACAGCCTGTATCTTGAAAAAATCATCAAACGAAGAAAATCGGGTTCCAATAGGGTTGAGGAAGTCATAACGAATACAAGCACATGGAAAGTTCCAAAAGCTATAAAATCAAAACAAAGCAAGGGTAATGATAACACGTCCTCATAAGGCCACTCGTCAAACCTTGTGCGGTAAACCTGACCCACGGGGACTAGAGCCGCCCAGTTGTTCACTTCCACCAATACTTGCACGCTGGTAATCATGATCATGTCATACAAAACGTAGCCTCTTCTACTCCTAGGCTGCCACTCCCCACTTCCGACCGGGGTCCTCGGGAGCCTCGAGGCTCTGTGCCATCGGAGAAGAGGGTGTACAGATTCTCCTGTGACGCATATCCGGCACAGTGGGGCATATATATCCCTCTTCTCTGACAAGAACATATCTCGTAGCTTTATCCGGGCCGGCCGTAGCGCATGGCAGTTTCAGTCTCGGTGCGAAGTCAGTGAGACTCGTCGCGGATGAGGGCGACAATCATGCTATAGAGGTAGAAGAAGAACATCAGGAGGTGGAAACCAAGCTTGATGAAGGATTCCTAGAGCTCGGAGTCAGCTTCCGTCCCGCACGACCACATGACGTAAACGTTGTGCGATTCTAACCTTCTTGTGTACGTTGAGCTTGCGGAAGATTTCAGTCGCATCCAGGAGGTGCTGGTTGTCGTAAATCCTAAGCACGAAATACATGGTCAGCAACCGTTGTGTCTGCGCAGGCAAATGGATTGCGAAACAAGCTTAGAGACGTACTTCTTGGCATTGAACGCCAATAGCGGCAGGTTGAGGAAGATAGCGAGCCAGTAACCGTTGATCACGAAGAGAAAGGTAAGGAAAGCGTGGACACCAGCTTCGGGAATAATGTAGGCATTGAGACGGTTGCAGAGATCGATAGGGTTGATGTAATCGCTGCGGCGGCACAGATTAGCAAATAGACCACACAATTACCCGATTTCCTCTCTATCGCAAACAAACATGATCTTGCTTGCATGAAAGAGTGTCGGTCGCCTTTGGTTAGACAGGAGAACGCGTACCACTCAAGATCACTATACATGATAGTGAAGAAGACCTGTAGGAATAGGTTGACGGCGTTAATCAACACCGCCAGTAGGTAAAGCCACGCCTCGCCAGACATTTTGAGCACGAGGTAGACAGATGACGCAAAGAAGAGGAAGAGAGGTGGGCAACGAGGGGAATGAGACAAGCACGGAGCGGAGAGACTGTAGGAAGAAGAGGGGTGAGTGAGGTGGATTCGAGCAGGAGGAGGGTTCGGCGGCTGATGTGGATTTGAACTGATGGAGAAAAATAGGCGTGGGCGGTGAGTCCAGGGCTAGTCAATTATCGCTTGACTCCAACGGAAAAGGAGGGCGATATCAGTATCGATGGATTCTTCTTGACCGGAAGTATATGCCCAAGGTGGTTTATAGAAGATTAGATGAAACAACGTGGAATGGGGAGCTGTTGAGAATTTGTCGACAGCTCGGTGCGGGGAACACGTGCTTCCATCCGCATCTGCCGTCTTCCACTTTCGGAGAACTCAATGCTAAATAATCATCCTTCACAAAATATGTACATAATTTCGTTTGTCTATTGAAACGGGTAGACACCAATTACATTATCATGTCCGTCTCCTGAAGTTCTGGGTCGAGCTTGCCATAAATTCACCAACTCAAGCAAACAGAGCAGCGTATATCTCGGGGATTATCGCTTTTCGACCAGCAGGAAATGCATCGCTACATATGCGATCACGAGGAAAGCGCCGGAGAAAACAGCCAGTCCAATCACGTCATGCCAGTAAGCCAGGGTATCGAACCCGAATGCACTGAGGATGGAAGCGCCGGGAACTTCAATATCCAGTCCATACTTGTGGTCGATCAACGTTAGGAAGGTGACCTCATTGACAATCAACGCCTCGAAGCCATAGTGGAAGATGGATAGCTAAAGCAAAGTTAGCTATTGAAAACAGGGGGGAATGGATAGGGCATACCGATTGCAACCAGAGTGCGGACGGTGGGATAGCATCGTGGTTGAGCAATAGTCCGGCAAACAAGAGACTGAACAGCATGACCAAGCTACCAATCAGGTTGGCGACACCGCCATCTCGGAATACAATACCGATGAACAAGCAGATGGTGGCAGCGGCCAGGTTGAAGAGGACCAACACAAGGATAAACCGGAAGAATTCACCCCATGCTGGGATCAATCCGGTCATCGGGTACACAATCACTCCCATAATGATCGGCGGAATGAGCCGGAGGGGAATAATGTCAAAGACCACTTTCGCGGCATAGTATGTAACAGGGTGATAGTATCCGTTGGCACGCTCCCTCACGAATAGAAGACGTTCGGTCGAGAAAACAGTTAAGCTGGTCAGTGTGCTGAACCCAAACAGGGCAAGAACGAAGAAAAAGAGACCCAGACGGTTCTGGAACCCCTTGATATCATCAGTGAGACCATAGAAGAGGAATCCACACAAAACAGCGAGAAGGATGGAAATCGCATAGTGGGTGAGCATCAACATCGGGTTGCGGTAAAGGTTCTTCCAGGTTCTCTGCGACAGAATGATAAACTGCCGGCCAAGGCCTACACGTGCGTAGCTCTTAGATAGGCCAGCAGCTGAAGATGAGGTTACTCCGGAGTTGATGGACCCATTGGCGGGTTGAGCATGGCGAATTGCTGCTGATATCTCTTCTCGCACAGACTGTGCCACGTCGGATTCTGCGAAATGGGTAACCATTATATCCAAGTCGGTCTGTCCTGGGGCGGCCGGGGGTAGCTCATCCGGGTCTTCAAGGATCTGAGCTGGCGCTTGGCCTTCTTGACGTGACAAGCGCAGCCACTGCTGGTTGCCATCTGCCTCTCCAACAGCATCCTCTTCATCAGTCCGGGGGGTGGGTGGCGCGTCAGGGTCTCTTCTTCGGGAGTAGAGCTGACGGTCCTGACGCTGCTTGAGGGAAGCCCTTCTCTTGCCTCTTGGCCGTCGGTTGTATTCGAAGCTGTTATTGGGGGTTTCCTCGACACTGGCATTTGACGCACTTGCCACGGACTTCACCGCTCTCAGGCTACTCGACGCGGTCTTGGGCGGATCGGTACGCACAGCTAAGAGCGGGCTATCTTCTTCATCGCTGTGGAATTGAGTAGCAACACTAGCATGCATTGTGAGATCTACTAGGTAATCGGCAATGTTGAATCCGGGTGGGCACGCGTAACCAGCGTCATCGAAATACTGTTGGCATGTTGAGAATGGACCCGAGTAGACGGTCTTGCCCTTGGCTAGGAGTATCAATCGATCGAAAAGAGCCACAATATTGGAGCGAGGCTGATGGATGGTAAAGATCACGGTCCGGTTATACGTCTTGGCCAAGGTCACTAGGCATTCGACGACGTTGAAAGCATTGAAGGCGTCCAGACCACTAGTGGGTTCGTCAAGGAAAAGGATGCTTGGGCTGGTAACCAACTCGCAGGCAATGCCCACCCGGCGCTTCTCACCACCAGAAATTCCACGTCCTGAACCCTCCTCAGAGCCGATTAGTTGGTCCTTGATCTGGTAAATCCCCAGTTGCTTTTCGACTTCAAATACGCGCTGTTCCTTGGCAGATCGGCTCATGTCTCGAGGAAGACGAAGCAACGCGCTCGTCAGAATCGTCTCGTGGACGGTCAGAGTGGGAAGCATAGTATCCTCCTGATCAACGAAACCAATCATGCTCTTGAACTCGGAGTCGCCAACCTTCTCTCCGTTGACGTAGAAGTCGCCCTGGGTAATACCCCGCTTGTTCTTTCTGGCCAAAAGGTCAAGGAAAGTGGTCTTTCCTGCGCCAGAGGCACCCATAATAGCGGTAATCTGACCAGGTGGTGCGGCGCCCTGAATACCAGTAAGAATCTCTCTTCCGTTGACGTAGTAGGAAACGTTGTCCCAATACAGCGCGGCCGGGCGATGCTCGGCCAGGAGCTTGGACGCTTCGTCATCGGATTCGTCCGAAAGGGCTGTCTGGAGTCGGGTGTATCGAGAACGACGTGACTGATACCAAAGGCCAAGTATCACTGCGACGACAAAGAGGGCACAACCAGCAATAACACCTGCAATAAGCGGAGTGTTGATCTTCTTCACAGGACGCTGATACCCTGGCACTTCTGATTTGTGGAGACATTCGCCTGACCGACATTGGAGTGTGATACTCTCATCTCCGAAAACGCTCTTGATCAGGTTATCCATTGCCGGCTCCTTGAATGTGCTGCCATCCTTCTCGTCGCCTCCGACAGTGGATTGCGACGAAAACGAAGCCGGGCCTTTGATGGACTGGTCGAGGAAATCACCAATGTCGATGGAACCCTCCTCACCGCAGAGCATACGACCAGGAATGCACTTGCATGAGATGTTTTCGCATCGATAGTGTGTCTTGTTTTGATTGTATTCGGTTTCAAGGCCCCATTCACAGTTCTCCAAGCCGCAGTAAAAGGACTCTCTCTGGTCGACCCAGAATTGGAAGTTACACGTCTTGTCCTCGGCTTCGCAAGCAAATGTCACTTGTGGTTTGCGCTCCTTCAGCTGGTCCAGGATCTTTCGGTTTGTCACATCACACATCTGAAAGTTCTCCTTCACCGTAACGCCTTGCTTGTAGCAGACACCATCCTCACCACCGGGTATCATCGCACTGCAGGCATCGTCTGTCTGGCAGACGTTGCAGTTGATGCCTTCCCAGCCTTCCTTACATTGACAATATTTATCCTTCCGCGGAGGGCGCTGACGATCTGGGAGTGACCCGCACACCGGAGTTGAGCAGTCTTCCCCTCCGAAACCAGGCGGGCATAGACATTTTCCGCTATATTTATCGCAAGACGCAAATTGGGTGCATTGGAAGGCGTCGAGCTGGCAGTTGAAACACGGAGGACACTCGCCGGGACGATCATCGAGGCTTGAGAAGAGGAGAGAATCCAAGTCAGCGGCAGAGCTGTTCCCTTGTGCTAGAACGGCGGAAGTGCATATCGAGAGGCCAAGCGCCAGCGAGAGTTGCAATGTCGACCTTAACCGCATGTTGCTCGGCACGCGCTGGTCGGCCAGCGATGGCGGCGATCTCTCTGAAGAGGTGCGGAGTAAGGCGAGATCGCCAGGAACGATGCAGGGCTCGTTTCCCACAGACAAATGACGGAGGAATCAAGATATATATGCAATAGAAACAATCGCTAACATTGATAAAACGAGCGGTCGGATGAAAGGAGGAGAGCAAGGATGGAAACAAGGCAGAGAGAAGGGGAGGTTGGCGCTGGGTTGTTGGGGTGAAACGGGGCGATGACGAGGGCGGAGGAGCAAGCACGCCGAGTCGTACGGCCTGGGGCATCCACCTGTCAACACCCCGGGAACAGGTGCGTCTCACCGAAGGATGGGAAAGAATTCAACCTTAAGTTTCCATGTGAGCTGACATCTCTAATACTACACATCCTCCCCTTTCCTTTACGCGAAGTTGAATGGAAATGCCCTGCTGCAACGTGCCATGCATGGACGGGCTTGGATAGTGCAGGCTATCCGAGAAAGGCAATCTCCGCTTTTCCCCACGTGATGCGGTGCCGAACTGTCACCACAAGGGCGTCTGCATCTGTCGTGCGATTGGAATCTTGTTTGATGTTCGTCTTGGGTTACTTGTACTCGACGTTTCGCTCAAGTTCGACTCCGACATCATGGTTCAGATCAAAGACTTCGCCGTGGAACAAGTGAGTGCACCAACACCCCCGCATTCTTCGGACCTATTGTGACCGAAATTAATCCCACCAGTGGATGGACAAGTATGAGACGACGGCCAAGTACAACGTGGCAGAGACGTGCAGCGCCTCAGTGTCAGTGAAAGATCTCCAGGCGCTTTCCGAGGTCCCGGAGTCTCACCCGCTAGAGCATATTTTTGACACCAAGCTCACATACGGTGCGATTCGCGGCTCTGAACGACTACGAACAACCCTCGCCAATCTGTACTCCGTGAGGACACCAACTCCATTACCACCGGATAACATTCTAGTCACTCCAGGCGCAATTCTGGCCAACTTTCTCCTGCTGTACACCTTGGTTGGCCCTGGAGACCATGTTATCTGCCATTACCCCACCTATCAGCAGCTATACTCGGTCCCGGCATCTCTTGGAGCCGATGTAAGCCTATGGAAGTCGAAAGAGGCCGACGGGTGGAAGTTGGATTTGGACGAGCTAAAGGAGCTCATTCGTCCAAACACCAAACTTATCATCATCAAGTATTGCCCCAATAGTTTCCTCCAGATTTGGTTGGGTGCTAACTAGAATAGTAACCCCCAGAATCCCACTGGGGCTATTATTCCCCAGAGCACTCTGGAGGAGATAGTGGAGATTGCGCGCGAGTCATCCATATATGTCTTTTGCGATGAAGTATACCGTCCGCTCTTCCATTCCATCACCCCGATGGACGCAGACTTTCCGTCGTCTGTCCTGTCGCTTGGCTACGAGCGCACGATCGTAACAGGGTCCATGTCCAAAGCCTACAGTTTGGCGGGCATTCGCGTAGGATGGATAGCGTCCCGCGATCGATCTATCATTGAAGCCTGCGCCTCGGCTCGGGACTATACCACAATTTCAGTCTCGCAGCTAGATGATGCGGTTGCAAGCTACGCTCTAGCACCAAGCACCATTCACGCTCTTCTAAGGCGGAACATACAGCTCGCAAAAACGAACTTTGCGATCTTGGAGAAGTTCATTGAGTCGCATCGGTGGGCGTGCGACTGGGTCAAGCCTCGAGCCGGGACTACGGCGTTTGTTCGGTTCAACAAAATGGGCAAGCCTGTAAACGATGTCTCCTTTTGCGAAACGCTCCTCGAGCGGACCGGGGTGATGTTTGTGCCCGGCAGCTTGTGCTTCGGAAACGGCGAGGAATTCCATGGCTATGTGCGGATCGGATATGTATGCGAGACACACGTGCTGGAGGAAGCACTAGCGGCATTGGCGACGTTCTTGGATGATGGATATGAAGATGTGCCAGTGATTAAAAAGAAGGCCGCAGCTTAATTTATAGACTTTGACTTGGTTGAGATCAAGATGTATAGAGAAAATTCCTGGTTGACCAAACCGTGGGGGAACATGTGACAAGCTATACAAACATTCCATGGCACAATCAACTGCAGCATGAATCTCCTGTGTTTCTCCACAGATTTGCAGCTGGAGCTCTTTGTGACGATCAGCAGGCCTCCACAATGTTGTTTAATCATGATTCATCATGTTTCTGATTGGCAGCTCCGTCTCTTTGAGCCCAAATTGCCGCTTCCGACTTGCCGCTAGAATCACAATCAGGCCGAGGCACGTTTGCTGCTTCTCCTCAATGCCCAGCTCCCTTTCAATTCAGCTCCCCATATGGCCCATATTATTGCCTGGCTGACTCCGATGCAAACTTCTCAGTCTGGATCCTCCGCGCTCTGTCCCATGGCCGCTTTGTCCCTCTACTCCCGTTCCTCGGTCCTCTGAATGTTCCCTTTAATTGGCAAACCATCCCTTCCCTCCCGCCGCCCTCCATAGACAGTCCACTTACCTATAGATACCCTCACCTGTTGTTTGCTTGTTCACCATGCCTGTTCCGCTGCCGCTTGGTATGTATATCCTAAATTCTTGCTTCGGGCCTTCTAACGACTTGGGACAGATCTTCCCCTCGCCTTTGCCGGCCCCGCGCTTGCGACGACGCTTGCCTATTTGAACGCCAGGTATTCTCTCTTCTACGACGCGAAGATTTTCCACGGCCTCTTCAAGTCGATCATCAAATCCCGCCTTGCGCAGCGTCGCGACCATCTGAACCTCTTCTACCTTCTGGAAGCTCATGCGTTGGATCCGACCTCGAAGGACCGCCCCTTCATCGTCTTCAACGGCCGCAGCTGGACATTCCACGAGACGTATGTGACCGCCTTGCGATATGGCACCTGGTTTAAGAAAGTCCACGGCATCAAGTCCCGTGAGATTGTTGCTCTGGACATGATGAACTCGTCGACTTTCCTGTTCATCTGGCTTGGGCTCTGGAGTATCGGCGCGGTGCCTGCCTTTATCAACTATAACCTGACCGGGAAGCCCTTAACACATTCTGTCCGCACCTCTACCGCTCGGCTATTGATCGTCGATGAAGACGTACGTTCGTCCTTTGGTCCCGACGAGCTGGCAACGTTCGCCGCACCTGATTTCCGGGAAGATGGCGGGTCAATCGAGGTCATCTTCCACACGCCTGATATTGAGGCTCAGATCCTGCAGACCGAGGCCATCCGGGAGGATGACAAGGCACGCGCAGGCGTTGATCTCCGGGATATGGCGGTGCTGATTTACACCAGCGGCACGACAGGGTTGCCAAAACCTGCCATTGTCAGTTGGAGGAAGTGCTGGGCTGGAAGCATCTTCGTCAGCACGTTTATCGAATTGGCTAAGACTGACCGTGTCTTCACCGTATGTCTACTTGCCCCATGTCGGTATATTACTAACATGATCAGTGCATGCCCCTCTATCACTCGTCCGCTGCTATCCTGGCTTTTGTGGCTACATTGATTGCCGGATCCACGCTTATTGTCGGGCGCAAATTCTCCGCGAGAAGCTTCATGAAAGAGGCTCGCTTGAACGACGCTACCGTCATTCAATATGTGGGTGAAACTCTGCGGTATCTGCTTGCCGCTCCTCCCGACATCGATTCTGTCACGGGAGAGGATCTGGACAAGAAGCATAATGTCCGCATGGTGTATGGAAACGGTCTACGACCGGACGTCTGGAATCGGTTCAAGGAGCGCTTCAACGTGCCAACGGTTGCAGAGTTCTACGCTGCCACTGAAGGTACATCAGGAACTTGGAACTTTTCGACGAACGACTTTGGAGCAGGAGCGATCGGACGCAACGGCTTGTTCAGCGGATGGCTGCTTGGTCGAGGCTTGGCCATTGTCGAGGTAGATCAAGAATCGCAGGAGCCATGGCGCGATCCTCAGACAGGGTTCTGTAAGGCAGTCCCTCGAGGCGAAGCAGGCGAGCTTCTGTACGCCATCGACCCGCTAGACCCTGCGGAGACATTCCAGGGATACTACCGCAACCAAAAGGCGACGGAGAGCAAGATCATCCGTGACGTGCTCCGCAAAGGCGATGCCTATTTCCGCACTGGCGATATGATCAAATGGGATACGGAAGGCCGGTGGTACTTTTCAGACCGGCTCGGCGACACATTCAGATGGAAGAGTGAGAACGTGTCCACCAGCGAAGTCTCGGAGGTTTTGGGAGTTCACCCGGAAGTGCACGAGGCCAACGTTTATGGTGTAACATTACCGAACCATGATGGCCGTGCAGGCTGTGCAGCCATTGTGTTCAGCCAACAGCTGCAGGCGGCGGACCCCTCGGTCCTCGTCGTTCCAACTCCAGAGACATTCAAGAGTCTTGCGGCACATACTCTGCGCAACCTACCTCGATTCGCTGCGCCAATCTTCCTGCGCGTCACCACTGAGATGCAAGCCACTGGCAACAACAAGCAGCAGAAGCACGTGCTGCGCACCGAGGGTGTCGACCCGGGTAAGGTGGGGGCCACGGATAAGCTGTACTGGCTTCAAGGCGACACTTATGTGCCATTCGAGGAGAAGGACTGGAACAAGCTTCAGGGTGGACAGGTGAAGCTATAGATCTTTATTCGCGGATTCGTGCAATTAATTCAGGAGATTCCGATACCGCCATATTCGGCGTGCCATGTAGATAGCTTCCTGTATGACGACTCTTCGATCGCCGTTGACCGTTGATCAGTTGAGAAGTAGGCATCTGACCTGACAGGTTCCAGCGAGTTTCAGATAAGCTAAAAGGCGAGTCTCTCGGAAAACGCCTTTATGCTCTGTTCCGGGCTCGGGATACCGCATCCGAGGTATTCTAGCCAACTCCCCACCATAATTTAACTCCGCACGCTCTTCTTCTTGAGCAAACCAGCCAATTCTGAATTTTGACTATCTTGAGCTGGACAATTGATATCGCACCGACTGCACTGGACAGTACGACGATGCTCCTCACAACAGCAACCCGCCCGTCGCGGCTCCTCACCAAACACCTCCGCAACCTCCGCTTCTCCTCATCCTCATCCACCTCCGCATCGACAATCGCGTCCTCCTTCCTCAACCGCTTCCAATCGCTAGGCCCCCAAATCCGCACCCAAACACTCGATCCAAATCAACTGCGCCTCCTCTCACTAACCCTCAACCGCTCCTCGCTCTTCCCCTCCTCCCCCGCGCTCTCCAGCACAACAACCACCCCCACCGCAGACAATGCCATCGACACCGAGATCTCCGCCGGAACCCCGCTCCCACCAGGTTACCACCTCGTCTACTTTACGCCAGCCTTTCTAGAGACTGAACTCGGCGCGGATGGCACGGACACAAGCTATAACCCGTCGCATCCTTTTACGCGGCGCATGTGGGCGGGCGGGGAGGTCTCGTGGCCAAGGGATGGGTCCGGGAGGGCCAATCCGTTGCGCGTGGGACAGCGGGTTACGGAGACGACGAGGGTACTAAGTGCGGAGCCGAAGGTTGTCCGCAAGACGGGGGAGGAGATGATTGTTGTGGGTGTTGAGAAGGAGTTTGCGAATGAGGGGGGTGTTGCGGTTGTTGATCGGCGGTGCGTATACCGTTCCTCTACATTGCAGCGTATCATGTAGAAGGCTCATGATTCTAATCAACCGAGTATAGAAATTGGGTCTTCCGAAAAGCCCTCCCACCATTAACACCCTCAACAACAGCAGAAGCATCCTCAACCCTCCCGCCTCCTTCCCCACCAACCCCGCACCCAGCAACAAGCACCACAACATCAACAGGAAACACGCACACACGAACCCTAACCCAAACAGCCGTGACGCTCTTCCGCTTCAGCGCCCTCACCTTCAACCCGCACAAGATCCACTACTCGCTCCCCTGGGCGCGGGACGTCGAGGGACACAGGGACATCGTTGTGCACGGCCCGCTGAATCTGATTTCTATCTTGGACCTGTGGCGCGATTTGCGCGGTGCGGATGGGAGGGATGGATCGTTGGATCTGCTGTATCCGGAGAGTATCAGTTACCGGGCGACGAGTCCGTTGTATGCTGGGGATGAGTATCGGATTGTGCTTGAGGAGAAAGAGGGGAAGGGGGTTGTCGAGATTTTGACCGCGGATGGGAGGACAGCGATGAAGGCGGAGATTACCAGTGTATAGGCTGATGACTGAGCTTATGGTGGCGTTGTCTCCTTGTATATACTGACTTCTTTGCTATGGTGACGAACTATACCCGAAGATATATGTATCGGTTTTACTCCTTCATGCCCAGGACCCACTGTTCAACCCACCTCCCCATCAACTCCCCATCTATCGCTTGCACCCCCCGCAACGCCTTACTAACCCTCTTTGCATTCCCAGTCTCCCAAACCTTGGTTTCTGGGCCCGCATTCACACCAGCAAGCCTCTGAGAGAAGAATTCAAGCAGACGCAGCGCAGGATTCCTACTGACAGGCAGGTTCTCACCACCATCACTCGTTGAAAGCGATTGCCTCGCCGCGGCGCGGAGTCTGGAGAGCCATTCGGCTGGTGAGACGACCTCGATAGCCCGTTTCCGTTGGGACTGGTCGTGGTGCGAGCCGGGACGTAATTGGAACTCGAGGACTGAGATTATTGAGGGGAGGAGCGAGGACCATGTTGTTCCGTGAGGGTTTAGCGGGTGGAAGATGGATACATCTCCACTCCCAGTCGAAGTATCAGCATCTCTCGGGGCACGGTCGCCCGAGTTTGAGTCCGACCTTGGACCGTGCTGAGAGTCGTAATGGACCCCAATATCAACAATCACCTCCGCGATGGAATCAACAGGGACCCAATCGATCACACCGCCACCATCCACTCCGCCATCAAGTGCATCCGGAATAGCACCAAGCCCCGTCGACCCAAGAACAAGAGCGGGAACCCAATCAGCAGCGTTCCAGCTCCCAGGACTTTTCGCGGCACCAGCAATCTGCCCGAGACGGATGATCTTCGCGCTGAAGCCGAGTCTCTCGGCGGCGTGGGATAAGAGGCGCTCACCGATGTATTTGCTTTCTGCGTAGCCTGCTGATGCCGGGGCGGATATGTCTTCGATAATCGACTCCGGAATGGGGGTCTGATTGGTACTTTGGTATGAGAAAGTGGAAGAGAAGTTCATAACCGCACTGACAGACGATATAAGCACGATCGTCGGGGCTCGAGAAGCGCTCGCACAGAGACGGATCAAATTAACCGTCCCAAGCAGCTGCGGTTCGAATGCCTGCAGCGGGAGGTTAAAGTCGACTTTCCATGCATTGTGGATGATATGCGTCGCCCTGTCTCTTAGGGCTTCGTAGACTGCACCGTCGAGGCCCAGAATTGGTTGTGCCAGGTCGACTGTTAGGAATGTGACCTTTGACTCAGGGAAGGTGATTGGCAGGTTCGGATCCTGGTGCGCGTTGTGCTCCCGTTGCAGAGTTTCTGAGTCCAGGGAGCGGTTGAGGCAGTAGATGTGGTCTATATCTTCCCGGTCCAGAAGGACGGAGAGGATGTAGCTGCCGATTGTGCCGGTTGAGCCTGTGACGAGGACCACTTTGCCTTCATTTTTGCTTCGTTGGCTTGACGAGGGCTTGGTATCGAGGGCGTCGATGGCATCGAGGTGTCTCTGGAGTATCTCTCTTCGAGTGTTCAGCTGGTCCTCTTGCTTCTGTTGCTCGGAGATCTGCTTGTTCTGTGCGAGCTGATATATCGCGCTTACGAGCGCACTGATAGACGCGTTCAGATACACCATACTCGGCGTTATCCCGGTTAGGGCTGTACTCCCCCGCAAATGCCGAACAAGGCGGAGCACCTGGAGGGAGTCCATTCCTCGACTGAAGAAGTCTTCGGTCATCTCCATCTCATCGATCTTCATGGTCTCTTGCACAGCTCGACGGACGAGCTCCTGAACCTCAACCTCTGACCCTATCGCACGTCGCAATTGACCCGGAATAGCACCTTCCATCTCCTCAACATCCGTATAAACCATTTCAATCGCCTCCTTATGCAACTCAAGCGTCGCCGCCCTCCTAACCGTCCCCTTTAACGTCCTCAGCACCGGTTTGCCCACTTCCGTAAAAAGGATGTGCGCCTCATCAACCCGCGCATAAGCCGGAAGAATCGCATTCGCATCCTCAATAACGGGCCATATATCCTTCACAACCCTCGCTCTCTCCGCAACCGACAAATCCCCCTTCTTCTGCGAATCAACAAGCTCGACAAGAACCCCCGCCTCGAATCTCTTTTCGCCAAACATCAGCGCCGCCGCAACAGTAGGGTGTCGACAAACCCGACTTTCAAAATCAACGGGATTCACCTTCTCGCCGTTCAAGAAGACAATGACGTCGTCGGAGCGGGATGCATGGGTCCAGAGGTTGGGGATCGAGGAATGTTTCGTGAAGAGGTCTTTTGTTTGGAATTCGGTGAGATCGGGGTAGGAGGCGAAGACGGCTTGGTAGGGCGCTGTTGCCAGGGTTTTGGTGAAGATTAGTTCGTAGACTCCCCCATCTTCATCTCTCTCTGCTTGTCCTTCTCTACCGTGACGACTTCCTCTATCAGGGACCAGATCAAAACGCGCCCCAAGCTCTTCCGGAAACTGCAAATAATTCCAATCATTCACAAAGTCATACCCACTACGATAAATCGCCTGCAGCGGCCCCGTCTCTGAGGATCCCAGGAACGAAAGCAGTTTCAGTCTCGTCCGTTGTGAGATTTCATCCCCAAAGACCTTCGGGAGACTTCCACCGGAGAAGACGAGCGTTTCGAGGTTGGAATTCAGGCTGTCTAGTAGGGATGTATTCTTCGAGATCGTCTCGAGGGTTAGCGGTGCAAGCGCCGCCCAGTCCGCGCTTGTATGCCGCAGGATTTCGACCAGGGCATCGCCTGAAGGCGGGATATGTGGGAGTGGGAGGATTATGCTGCACTGGGTTGTTAAGGGGAGGAGGAGGGTGAATGTTATTCCTGCGGGCTGTTTTGCTCATACATTGTCTTAGTATCCTTCTTACTTCTAGGGTTAAGTGGTCACGACTTGAACTGATGGAAGGGGAAGGGGAGGGAGACATACATGGCCAATTGGGAGAAAGCACACACACCGCTTCTTCTCTATCAAGGACGTCTGCGTGATATACCCCTCGGGTGCCGTGATTCGAAAGTTCCGCATCGTCTTTGCGAGGAATTCGTGCGTTATGAACATTGGTTTTGGGAAGCCTGCAGAACATCCCCTATCAGCATAAGCATATTCTGGTCTGACGTAGCGAAAGCAAACCCGTTGATCCAGATGTATGAACTACAAGCGCGACCTCACTCGCGGAGGCAGAAAGCGTCTTGTGGAAGGGATATTCCGGACGAGTCTCGGTGAGGAGCGTCTCTAGTGACGGCAGCTCAATGACGACGAGCTGTTTTCGCGATCCATCCCCAAGTCCTTTTCCATCTCCAGTTTTAGTCGCCTGCACAGGCGCAAAAGCCAAACTAGTCGTCAGGATTATCGAGCACTGCACCTCATCGAAGAGCTTATAATTCGCCGCAACGCTATTCCGCTCTGAGATGAGGAATATCTACTCTGGCAAGTTAACCTCTGCCTACACCAAAACGACACATCTATCTGAGAAGAAATCTATAAGAAAGACAACAACGAACCTTGAACCCCGCCCTCATAGCCGCAACATTTGCAACCGCGCACCGCGGATCATTAGGCGCAAGCCAAGCGAGCGGCTCCCCTGTGTCACTTCGACCAAGGGTTTCTGCGAGGAAGTGCGCGCAGTTGTTGATTGCGTTGGCGAATTGCGCGTAGGTTATTTGCGTGAAGCCAAGATTGTAGGATGTTGGAGAGGTGGGGTATTCGGCCCAGAGGGTTTGCGGGTATTTGGTTGCGAGGCTGCTTATTAGGGTTGGGAGGAGGTCCTCGTCGGAGGGGGAGGAGTTATTGGGTGGCATGCTGGGTGGGCTTGGTATACGGTGGATTGTGGATGAGGGAGAAGACAGAAGAAAAGAGAAGAAAAAATGGATAGTCACGAAGGTAGGGATACAAGTAAGCTTAGGGAGAAAGTGAGCTCCGTGATGTATTGATACCCGGCTATAGCCTATTGGCAAGGTCATCAATATCTTCAGCTGACGACACGCCACGCATACTACTTGAGAATTGGTGCGGCCGCACCGATCAAGCATCTGCATAGTCTAGACAAAATATCCAATGAGAAAATGTGGAATTGCCAAGTGTAATTGCTGTCTTGACTTGCATTCGAACCCCCAATGGACCTACTCGACTAAGCCCTAAACAACGTCTCCCAAACCTCTCCCTTGAATGCCTCGCGATCTTTCCCATCTGCCTTCGTGATGAGATCCCTCCCAACACGAACAACATCGCGAACCTGCTCCGGAGTACCCCAGCCAGCTACTGTGCTCCCCCAGAAGATGAGATGCACGCCGACGTGGATGAGTGTCCGGAAGGCCATCTCCTCGCTGATATCTTGGTAGCCTTCCGCAAATCCCTCAATCACCCACAGCCCGGCATCGATGTCTTTAAAGTGCTTCAGCAGATACAGCTCGGCGATCATCTGGCCGAGATCAAGTGCCCGACTCCCTACCTGAGCGAGCTCCCAGTCTATGATGAAGAGGGGGGTTACGGGGAGTGGCTCGTCGAGTGCTGTTTTAGGTATCAGGACACTGGAGCCGTCAGTCAAGGTTGTTCAGATGTAAATTGGAAAAGGTAACATACTTCCCGGACCAAAAGTCCCCATGAATCGCCCCAATAGGCCCGCCAACCCCCTCCTCAAGCTCAGCCGCAGCCTGCTCCCGCACCCGCTCAAACACCCCCCGACTCCCCTCCAACAAATCCGGATGCGCACCCACCATATTCAGCAGACTATCATAGTTAATCGAGAACTTGAGCTTTTTCATGGTCTCATTTTTCTCGAACCCGCTCGCAACCTCCTCCTGCGCCGGATCGTCAATCCACGTATGGAACGAGCGCAACCAGATCCCCAGCGTCCGGCCAATGGATGTCGCCCACTCCCGCGAGATTGCCGACGAGACGGACGGCGAGAGGAGGAATGTCTTTAGGTCCAGTGCGCTGGGGAGATCTTCCATTACCTGCGTGTTGGTTGACGGGTTGAAGTGCAGGAGTCCTGGTGTTTTCACGGTGATTTGGAACTTCTGGCCCTCGGTGCTCGAGTTTGTTGTCGTTACGCTGTGGAAGGCGTTTAGGCCGCGCAGGGCCGATTCTTCGACGAGCTGTGTATACGGTCAGTGGGATATTCGATATATGATGTGAGGACCGTGGGGAGCCTTGAGGGGAAACATACACAGCGCTGCGCACTCAACTTAAAGTCCCGATTCGAGGCAACATAGTCCTCCGTATGCTTGACGATCACCGTTGTCTTGCCATCCTGTAGGGGTTCAGAAAGGACCCCGCGGTAGACGAAGTTGGCTGTGCCACCGCTCAGCTGGGTGAGGGTTGAGCAGGGGTACGGGCTATCCGCCAGCTCCTTTGCGACGGCTTCTTTGACGTCTTGATCACTCATTTTGATTTTGATATTTCCGGTCAATGGTGGAATGCAGGATGAAGTATTTGAGGGGATTCGATAGAGTAGGGGTCCGTTTTGGGACTAGCGCAGTGGATTCGTTGATTCGCTGATGACGTCAGCTGTAGAGGAGAGTCAGTTGGACAACAAACAATCATTTTTGCGAGATTGTTTGACTCAGAGGGTTATTTCGAATGTGATGTGAGTCAATCATTCTACTCTAGTCTCGAGCATTGGAGATCATAGCGGGCTTGGGAGTATGCTAATTCCAGTTCTAGCTCCTTCCATACCTATTGAATGTAACGATTTTTCTAACACAATGCCCGGATGAAGAAGAGCTTGGAAGTCGAGGAAGGGGACACACTGATACAGTGCTCTCGGCGCTGTTGGGCGATGCTTGGCTTTTGCGCTGGGACGAATCACCATGCAGAGGGCCTCGTAATTATGGAGGGTCTATACGAGGCAAGCTGCAGGACAAGAAACAGAAACCATGCAGTCAGAGACATCGGGAATCTGGCATGATTCAGGACGGAGACAAAACTGCCTGTCATTGAAATTAGCAGTGTTCTCGGCTCCAACACTATCTGTGAAAGGCAAGGCAGTCCAAAGGTAAGGCAGTTCTTCAACTATCTGTGGCCGAAGAACAACGCGTGGGGCAAGGTTCGGCCAGTTCATAACTTGCTCCAAGTATGCCTGCTACCATGGGCAGAAGCTGGATACGGATAAGGCTGTCAACCCAGCGAAAGATCAACTTTATTACATTCAAGGGGTAGCTCTTTTGTACATGTTGAGCACGCCTGTGTAGTCGTCAAAGAGCCGCGGGCTCGGGACCAAGTATAAAGAACATCAGAGTGAGCCTTCCTAGCCTCAGATCCCGACTGAAGCTCGAGAGCCATGGTGCACAGCTATATGAACTCACCTTTTATGATACACCGGCCAACCAACTGCGTTAGGGTTTGCTCCGTGAACAATCAGGTAAGTTGCTTGGAATGTGCAACACGACATTGTATCCTAACAGATTGCAGGTCTGGCTGCCTTTGAACAGTTTAAAGAGGCATGTATTCGACTCTCATCGGGATACTTGCGTCTATGATATAAACGAACCCAAGCCTAACTAGGATGGGACAGTAGCCTCGAACAAACTTTCGAGGCGAGGCTTATTGACATCTAGATGATAGGAATCTGACACTTCTACGAGGAAAATTCAGTGCAATTGATTTACTTGCTCGACGTGATGAACGAGAAATCCCTATTCACTTTTGATGCACTTTAAGAGATAAGGCATACAGGAGATATTTCCCATTCTCGCGAGCTGAGAAAGTGGGCTTTGATTACGCACGATTGTACGGCAAGGCTGCAAATGCAGAATGTGGTTGCTCCTCCGCCATAGATCGTAGATTATCAATTAGTACGGTTTTCTTCTCAAGCTAAAGATGTCTAACCACTCGAGGCCTTGTCAATTGACCTGTAGGCGCCCGTGGATTGTGGAAATATAACCCCTACTGAAATGCTATAGTTCTAAGCTCTTGCCTTGGATATGCTCCGAGATGAATATCAACATACTCCATAAATACACAGCGGATATCACCATGATGTATATTGTGAATCCCCTATTCCTTTGTTCCCTGACAGCGCTCAAACCACTAACATCTCTGTCTCTATCTATGTGAGACGTCCCCGCCTTTTGAATTTTGTAGTTGGCCTCCGTGAAGAAATAAGGCAACAGTCCGAAGATCCTACTAGGGCGGGTGGTTAAGACCTGCCATTTCGAACCTCTGGGCCCCGCAGTTTACATCATTGAACAAAGGCTTATGTTTGGTATTGTGGGTCTTAATGACAAACCAAAGTTACCTACAGGCTATTGCGCGTATAAAACAAGGCTTAGCCCATATAGCTTGACAAGTGCTGATGCAGATCCACCAGTCATCCATGGACACAGAATTGGCCCCCACGCCGTGGTACACCCGATGTATAAATACCCAACTTCCTCTTACTCTTTCCTCTAAGCTACACGGTTGTTTCCTATCTACTCCTACTTCTAGCCAATTTGTCCTGAAAAGGCCACATCCCAAACCCAGAAACAAAAACTACCAATTGCAATGCCCTCCCTAACAAAATTCTGGCTCTTCACCTTGAAGGACCCCTCACAGGACCCCTCAACCCTAACACCCCTCCTAACCGAAATCCTCGAACTATGCTCCTCATTCACGAATCCACATTACAATCGAACTTCCTCCCCCGAGAACGATAACAATGCCCCAACACACGCCTTTTACACCATAGCGAATAAGCCAAGCCACATGCTCATGATAACGGGCTACCCATCCCAAGAACTCAACAACGAAGCCGACAAAGCGTATGCAGAGAAATTCCTCCCCAGGCTCTTTGAGCATGTACAGCATATCTGGCTGAGGCAGATTGAGGTTGATATTCACGAGTTGCCCGTTGGTGGGGAGGGTGTTGTTGTCAGTGTTGATGAAGGTGTTGGGGGTGAGGAGGATGAGCCGGTGGGGGAGAGGTTCAAGGAGGGCAAGGGCGGGTGGGATGTTTGGAAGAATACGAGGCAGGGGAGTGAAGGGGATGATGTTGTGCAGGGGGCGAGGAAGGGGGAGGCTGTTGGAGAGAGGGTTTGGGTGCATGTTCGGGGATGGGATGGCGAAGAAGAGGTGGGTGGTCCTGAGTTTGAGGGGAGGTCGGTGCTCTACTCGCGAAAGCTTGTGGAGAGGTAGATGGCGTTTTAGCTCGGACGTTGCCAAGTAGCCCCGGGCTTGGATCGTTGTCTATCAGGGTCTACGTATAAACTCATACCATACTATCCACTCAGATAGTTGCCTCATGATGAACCCATTACCAGGGTCTATAGAAGCCTGAACCAGGTATTGGTGTTGCTTTCGTTTCCCATATACAACAAGGATGACGGCAGGAGTACGTATTTCACTTGCTTTCGTTAATACCTAATCTTTGACTAGAGGGATACTTTTCATGGTACCTGTACCGTATACTCTGTGGCTATTTATCTTCTTTACTCCTAGCCGATATTCCTTCGATATCAGACAGCCAAGCAATTCCTCTCCACGTGGCCTCGTATACGAGGCTCCAACATAAGCCCACAACATAAGAACCTAGAACCTCCACATCTCTTCAAGAGGATCCTCGCCGTCTCGAAACCTCCTAGCTTTTCTTCTATAACCATCAAAATGTCCATACCACTCCAAACCCTCACTTCCCTACTAACAACAACCCCCGCAATCCTCAAAACCCTCATCCTCCACCTGCTCGGCCTCTCCCCGACATCAAGGAAATGGGACCTGCACACCCTAATAACTGTGACAACTCTACGTGCAATACTCTCGCAATCACACAAATCGAGCATATCCGCTCAACAGCAGCGCACGATCGAAGATCGGCCTGTCCGTGGGGAGATGTGGATTAGTAGGGTGACTTTTCCTGTTGTTCCAAGTGAGTCGCTTCGCAACGTGATGCTTGACGCTGTCCAGGCGCTTGGGAATAGGAGGCAGGAGTATTCTATCCCTGATATGGAACCTGTTGAGGCGGAGTGGACGGGGTATCGCCTTGTGGAGATCGCTACCACGCCGGAGCTGGAGATCGATGAGGGGGATAAGTATAGGTGCCTTATGAATGAGGTGACCAGTCCTGTCGTGCTCCTGTACTTTCACGGCGGTTCGTACTACCTCATGGACCCTGCGTCGCACAGGGGCGTCGTGGCGGAATATGCACGGTTAACAGGCGGCCGAGCCCTAAGTGTCCGATATCGCCTCGCGCCTCAACACCCTTTCCCATCGCAGCTCCTCGACGCTCTACTCGTCTACCTATTGCTCTTATACCCACACGATGGGTCCTTACACGACGCAGTGAAACCAGAACACATCGTCCTCGGCGGCGACTCATCAGGCGGAAACCTCGCCCTCGCCCTCCTCCAAACAATCCTCTACCTCCAGCGCTCCGCGCAAGAGAGCGGCATACCCGTCCCCATTCCCAGCCCCGCAGGCCTTGCCCTAATCTCGCCTACACTTGACCTCACCCGCAGCTTGCGCTCCCCAACACCATTCGATTACCTCCCTCTCTCCTCACCAACGCATAACCCCGTCGCATCCTCACCACCCTGCAATCTCTGGCCGAGTACACCAGCGCGCGCAGAGATATTTTGCACGGCGAGTATGCTATCGCACCCGCTCGTCTCGCCTCTTGCTGTCAGCCCAGAGCACTGGAAGGGTGCTCCGCCAATCTTCATCTCATGCGGCGAGGAGGCGATTAGTCTCGAATGTAAAGTCTTTGCATCCATTTTAGCAAAGCAAGGTGTGAAGGTTGTCTGGGAGCAGTATGAGGCTATGCCACACTGTTTCTCGCATCTTTTTCTGAAGAGAGAGGTTGGGCGGATGGGGGTAGAGGGTGTCGCGGAATTTGTGAAGCGGGTTGTGACGGTGCCTCAGGCTACACGTACAAGTGGGTCGTTTGTTGAGGCGAAGACTTTGGGGAGGAGCGAAGTTGATGTGTCAGGGCTCGGTGGAGGCGTTGAAGACGGGGTTGTGGAGCGGATGGAGAGGGCGAAGGATCAAATTGTTATTATGTGGGAGGAGAAGATGGCAAATGATAATAGTACGTGATAGAGGCATGCTCATCCGCGTACCCAAGATAATAAATAGTCCGAGGATGGAAAACACTGAACGTGGTCTAGGACAAGGCCGGTAGTCAATGGCTCCTGATCTAGTGAAGCCAGACGGATTAGGGCTCTGCCTTCCCTTTTAGGAAATATTACTTGTTCTTAGCTAGCTTTGTAGGAACGGCTATGATCCAGACCATGACTAGCTACTATTTGCTCCGTTTCCATCCATGAATAGCTATGGAGTCTTGGAATTTCTTCTCGAACCTGAGGGTCTATAGTGATATTGACCCCAGTGCTCTCTTTAAAAGAGTAACTGGCATATTTTACTTGGTAGTAAGGTAACCTGGCTTTGTCTCGTGGTACGAATCTGAAATGGGTCTTTGATATTCTTGAATCATCAAATAACAGAGGTCTACCTGTCTCACTCTAGCTGCTGGTGGGCGATTTAAAGACAGTTAGAATGATAAGCAATCTACCCTGGTGAGGCAGATAGAAGAGGCACCACGCTTGAACTATGGAAAATGCAGAGAATTCTGAGCAAATCTTGGTGTTTGGATGCTGAAACCTCGAGTTCTTAGGCACAAGGGTGCCACGAATGCCTGCGGTCATGTATAGTCAGCACCAGGTCCTGCAAGTCCTTCGGGCTGGAAAAAGCTCGCCGTCAAGACCAGGCCAGCATCAGCGAGTTCGTAGTCTGAGTCTACCTAAGCCGAAGCCACCTCTTCGATCTCAGCCTGTCCACCAAAAACACTCTTCAGCCAGGCGATCAAAGCCTCAATATCAAAAGGCACACTGCCCGAGGTACCCTCTCCCGCGCCAGTGCCAGTGTTCGTACCCGGGGTTGTCGTAGCCGTGGGTGGTGTCGAAATACCAGGAGCCGCAGACGTCACAAACGTAGGACTCGGCGCGGTAGCAGATCCACTCTGCGCTTCCTTCGACCAACCTGCCCCCCAGGGTCCCTGGCTATATCCGCCAAATTCACCTGATCCAAAACCAGGGCCTGAGCTGGGCCATGAGCCGCTCGGAGGGAAATTGCCGTAGCCACCATTTCCGTACCCGCCGCTCCCAGTACTTGGAACGTCGGTTGGGGCAGTCGGGGTACCACTAGGAAAGATGCCCGAGCCCGAGCCTGGGCTTGAGCCTGAGCCTGAGCCTGAGCCCCAGCCGGTCTGACCCCAGGGCCAGTCGCTGCCAGAGGTGGAGCTCGAGGTGGATGTCGAGGTGGGCTGGGACGTTGATGTTGGGAGTGCGGTTTCTGTCGCTGTCCCCGGGGCACTGGCACTCGTCGAGTCGCCCAGATCAATGTCGAGGGGCGTCCCTTCCTGGGTGGAGTCGTCTGCGGCACATTGGAGGTAGACAGCTACATGGATGTTAGTAACGGATCGGTATAGACAGGTTCCCGGAGGTTATAACATACCAGCCGCGTAGTACGCATACGAGTCCGCATTGTTCAGCGCACTGGTGGTATCAAGCGCCTGGACGCTATCGTAACCATAGACCACGTCGTCAGTCCCAGGCGCATAGACCCCCGTAGCGTGCGTGTACTCATGCAGGGCAATCCCACCCTGGTCCAGGTACCCGCAGTAATTCGAGTCTGTCTCGGTGCTGTAGTACAAGTCGCAGTTGACGATGATGTTCTCCGACGGATACGTCATGGCCGCGACATTGCCACTGCAATCGTCCTCTGCTCGCGGCGCGCAGTAGTATGTCATCAGCCCGGTCGTCGTGGCTTCGGTGACAATGGCCTCGAGACGGCCTGCCACCTCATCCAGGGCGTCTTGGTCGGTGGTGAAGAAGAACTTTTGGAAGTTATCACTGGCACCATTGCGTGCGTCTGCGGCGGCGGCCGTGGCCATTTTCGCGGCGCGCGCGATGGCATTCTGGACTTTTGTGTTGTACTCGTCGTTGGAGCAGTCGAGGATGCTTCGGGCCTTGAGGCGCTTGACATCGGATGGTGTGGTGAAGGTGATGTTGTTGGATTCGTAGACAAAGGTATGGAACTTCTTAGTATTGTTTAGGGTGGTGTATTCCAGGACCCCGTTTGCCACAGCAGTGTATTCCTGGCCTGCAGACAGCGTGTAGAAAGTGTCGATGTCGAAGACGGACGTGACTGTTTGATTCGGCGAGACCTGGACGAAGCCATCGTCTGTCAGATGCGATAGGTGATAGCCAACATAGGCTCCAGTAAAGTCTGCCTCGGCGTCTGATCCCTTCAGTTAGCATGTTTCTTTTCTGCAAGTATGAGATACTAACCGCCGCCATGAATCGTGACCTTCTTCGTCGCAACAGGATCCAAAATTCCACCCCGGCGAACAAGCCGAACATCCTCACTGCCCGTATTGGTGACCTGCGCCTGCACAGTGGTGTTTCCAAGTGACTCTAGCGTCACGTCAAAGGAGAGTTGTGATGCATCCTGGTCCAGCCGGGACATCAAAATGGGCTTGCCAGAAGCCAAAGTAAAACCTGCCAGCAGATAAGCGAAGCGAACAAACATTGGGAAAGAGTGACTGAAGGGAGTGAGTGGCCAGCAAGAGATCAGCGCATCTGGTGGCTGATCGTCATGTTATATACGGAGTAGGGCTACTCCGACGAGGGGCCTACTAAGCATTGCCTGGTCTTGAAACACGGAATACTGTCAGCAAATTGTCATACTACGCTGCACGGGTAGATTTCTCAGATTGAGTATCACCGTTGAGCCGTGTCCGCAAGATTATATTGAAATATGAAGGGGTCTGACAACCTGAAACAATCGTCGCGTCTGGCCAGCCGCCTGGAACAGACTAAGCGACTGTCATTCCACATTTCTCCTCCACTTATAAGGGAAGACCGCATTATTGTAATGTTCGAGGCCTGTTTCATAATGATTACCAGCGGGATGTGTCGTGAAACAAGACCACAACTTTGATCGACAGATCCGCCCACTGCTACATGCTATGACTCCAAGCACATGTGGGATACTGTAGGGCCAGAATAAGGCGACACCGAAACAACCAAGACATCTCTTGTCTCTCAAGCGTAATGCCAAGCGGTCAAGTATAGTTTTCTAGCTTGACTCCCCGCCAGTCTAGACTCGTCTTCTTGTGCCGGTGCTTATAGGGCTTGTAATATTAGTAGTACGAAGTTCCCTGCAGGGCCCCATGCTACCCGACCACATGCAAGTACTTCTTTCCACATCACAGTGCCTTTGTAGTCCAAATGATGAGGAATCTGTCATCCCATACACGTCGTAAGAGACTTGGAGGCACTCTTTTGCCAGTGCCCCTTGGCGCTTGTTTGCGGCCGCTTCGCCCTTTCTTTGACAACTCTACTCGATTTAGGGTTTGGTTTGGCAAATGGGTGTAGAGTACAATGTGTGCCTTGCAGCCTGACTTGTTGGAATAAATGTAGCTCTAGCTCTAGCCAGTCGATTATGTAGAAAGCAGTGTATCTTTATGTTCTAATCTATATACCTGGTTCTGATCTATAGATTATATACAAGCATTTATAAAATAAATCATTCACCCTTCCTTCTCACTAAGCCGCTTCGCCATCCTCCACTTCGGCCCCTTTACATACACAAGCCCAAGCGACGGCAGCGCAACAATTATATTCAGCCCAATAAGAGAAACGACCACCCCCACCCCATACTCTCCAGCATGTAATCAATAACAGCCGCAAAAAGGGCACCCAACCAACACCTTGGAGATCCGGCGCCCCCTGCGTCCCAACAGCCTGCGTCGGGTAGAGGTCGATCTGGAGGGTGTATATGACTCCCAATAACGGTGTTCCGCTGAAACCGATTAGGGCTTGAAAGGTCAATGCGACTGCGAGGGGCTGGTCCGTTTCGATGATCCAGCCGTATGTGAGGAGGGATAAGGAGGCGAGGAGCGCGAAGGGGATGGCGACTTGGAGGCCGGCGACTTCGTAGGGGAAGCCGGAGTATGCGGATTGAGGGTGGCCGTCGTCATTCTCGGTGAGAAGCTGCCGCCGATTTTGGATCCTGTGGTAGTTGAGATCGAGGAGTTTTCCGCTGATGATTGAGCCAATGCCTCCGGCGATTCCGTATGGGCTGCATGGTATTAGGGTTAGGCTTGTGGCATATGGTTCAGCAAAAGGAGGGATGGCTTACAGAAAAGAAAATCCAACGGATAGCGTGCTGAGGCCATACAGAGCCCCAAAATGACTTCCGGTGGTTGCCCATTTGGCAGTCACGCCAGAGTAGAACAGGCTGGTGAAGATGACGCGTATCAGGGCGTCCTTTTCGGCGAAGATGGTAAAGGCCCGGAGTATCTTGGCAACATTGATCTCTCACTTCTCAGGACCTGTTGAGCTGTCTCGTTGCATGTCTGCACCCTCGATAGAACCGCGTTGGTGATATCGTTGCAGATTCCGCAGTACAGGCAGTCTCCACCAGCCCTCCGGCTCCATGGAACCATTCCCAACAATATTCCGCGCAGTCTCTGGAATGACCACGATATACGCTAGCAGCGCCGCACCACTATCAATGGCCAGAAACCAAAAAGATGCTGCTCCACCCCAGACTCGGCTCCAACAGACCCCCAATAACCGGACCAAATGCAAACGCACCCATGACACTACCTTGCAACGGACCTATATACCGGCCTCGTTCGGCAGGAGACGAGATATCCGCTGCAACGGCAAACCCAAATGGAATGGCGCAGCTGCTTCCCAGGCTCTGCAGGCAGCGGAGGATGATCAGCGCGACGTAGCTGTCCTGCATTGCGAGTCCGATGTTGGCAACGAGGTAGAGGAGTAGTGTAAACATCCATGCTATGCGGCACCCTTGAAGATCGGAGAGCGCGGACATTAATGCCGGGGTTAGGCCTTGGACGAGGGAGAAGACGGTGACGAGAAGGTTCATCTGTGTGGTTGACACGCCCTATTGGGCCTATAGGACGGGTAGCATGGGAAGCACGATGTTGGTTGCGATCATGGTGATAATCATGGCGAGACTGGTCAAGCTGATAATGAAAATCTTCTCACGGGTGCTTTTTATGCAGTATTGCTCGGACCTCGCGGATACCGTGGCCGATGGTGTGGACTTTTCGGTGTCAGCCTTGCTATCAAAAACGCATGGCACTTGCTGGCAAGGCAGGTTATCATGGTCCGGCATGTTGGTGAGGGGGCCTAGTGGTCCATCACGGGAGACCTGCAGTTCCTGGATTGTTTAAAAGCATGGGGGACTAGAATCCTATTAATAAATGTCTTCAAGGTTGCGAGTGCCCCTTGCTTGGAACAAGGGATCGTGTAGGTCAGAAAAAAAAATAGAGAAAAAAATTAGGCACAGTCCAGTATCATAAATTAGTCAATACTAGTGATCCACGGATGCTTCGCAATCGGAGTAAGCTCGCTGATTCCAGCTGCTGCGCGAATAACGCATATTTGCGCCAGGTCCCCACTCTATAAGCTCAAACTTTTGGGCCGAACCAGCAGTATGGAAGCTGACCGTTGGTCCCACTGGACGTGCAAACCTCTTCCGCACGGGTCAACGCGGCGTCTCCCGTCCCAGGAACCGCGAAGCTTCCGGAGTAGATATGTGAGCCGTTGGATTATCTACTTGACAGCGCGTCCATCGAATACAATACGAGAGAAGTGTCAAGAGAGATAGTGAACTAGAAATTTCGGAAGACTTCTTGTCTGTACCTCAGTGTGCCAGTCTTTACTCCTTCTACCAAGCATCAGAGAAGAACTGTTAAAAGCTACATGACGGATCAGGACGGACTCGGGACGGACTCGGGAAGGGCTCGGTCAATGCAGGTGCCCTTTGAAAAGTGGATATAGGACTATGACATCAGGAACAACTGGTTTACAGGGCTAGAGTAGTACATGGTACACCAACCTACTTTGCTAATAGAAAAGTATATACTACCAAGTTTTAACTAGCGGCTGAATGGCATGTACTCGGGATGGGTTAGGGTTAGACCATAGTCATGATTTAAATGGGCTTGGTTATCGCGGATGTAAGCAGTAGCCCTAACTGGGGTTAGTATAACTGTCTCAAGCACAAAGCAGGCACGGCTGTAAACTCTGTGGTATGAGAATGAAGCCTTTGTCCTAGCGATTTTCCGGGCCCTTCCTATATAGTCAGCATATGCTATAGTAGTTTGACACCACGCCAAGTTAAACCTGTCGCACATTACCATTACCCAGAGACCATCAAACCCGCTACCTTACCTTATGCCTCGTGCTTCCGAGCTCAGTGGCATACAACATACAACAGTATTACCAAGATGACTATAGCCTGGCTGCTCAACTCGCACGATTCACCGTCTGAGGTAGTCGGAGAGACAATATGCTGGTGTAGCATAGTTAGGCTACCGCCAGTGAGGTTTCCTGGGTTAGCTCCCAAGTTGAAATCTCGTCGAGCAACTGTTTATGTCAGGCCAAAGGAAGCCCTAGCTTAGTCCCAACACAATCATCCTCGGTCGAGATTGGCTCTTGGAGGGCCCGGCGGCGTCCTACACAATGCAGTGATAGTTACTCCCGTTGGTCGAGCAACCGACACCTCCAACACCGGGGGAAATGATATCTTCTGACACTTATATTAGTATCTATCGCCTATTATACCTTCCAACGGCTCGCTTGCTCACGTTGTATGACGTGGGAAGTTTAGTCTAGGTCTAAGCCACCAAGCGGTCCAATTTATCACGATCTATATACCAACAAATTACACGTGGCCGGCTGCATATTCTCTCTACTAGCAGCAAATCAAACCACGGACTACTCAGGGCCGCGTACTAAACATAAGCCGTCGACATGCCCAGAGAAAAGAATGGATCAACAAGCAGGGATCCAAAGGTTAGATCTAGCTCTAGATTCTACTTTGTCGCTCTCGGCCGATAAAGAGTGGAACGTTTGTATATTAAGATGGTCGGGATGACGCCTTTCGGGGTCAATCTGTCAACTTTGATCCGACCTCAACTGGTGTTCGGCCAGATGCCATGACTCTGACAACTCTCCGATGACTTTGACATCAGTTTGTCTTTTAAACCTATGTAGCATTAAATAATGGTTGAAGCGATATGTTATAGTTTCTTTTTTACTAGCAACTCTAACTAGGGCAGTCGCTTCCCTGTGGCAGTCTATATATAAACAAGGCTGAAGAATTCCGGGTTATCTTCGGGATAATCAATTCTATAGCTTCCAGGTTTGTTGGAGATGCTACGCAGCACGCCATCTGCCCTCCCTTCGCATCATGGATGGCACACATCGAGACTTCATGACAATGTAGCTATAAAAGGTCAACTGCTCGAATGACCTGAAAATACCTGCGAGTTCAGTATTCACGTCTTATTGTAAAAGACAGTCCAGCAGCTATGGCTTTACAAGAAACGCTCCATACCTTCTACAGAGGGACAGTCTTCAACGCCATAGTCCTCGGTCTCGTGAGCTTCACACAGCCTGGAATATGGGGTGCCTTATCCAGTCAGGACCCTCCCTGTTAACTCTCACAATCCCTGGACCTCCTAACGAGCCCAATTTTAGATCTCGGGGC
The DNA here is from genome assembly GCF_044049435.1 of Aspergillus pseudodeflectus. NCBI lineage: Eukaryota > Fungi > Ascomycota > Eurotiomycetes > Eurotiales > Aspergillaceae > Aspergillus > Aspergillus pseudodeflectus. The sequence goes on along the minus strand of NW_027263797.1, from coordinate 140,808 downwards.
CGGTGGTCTGGCTGAGCCGTTCTTTGTCAACGCCGCCAATGTCGTGACATTTGCGATCATGGTCATCTTGAGTCCTGTCTTCGCCGTGCTTGGGAACAGGTGGAGCTTGAAGTGGATTCTCACCATTGGTACCATCGGCTATGCGCCGTACTCGGCGTCCTTGTATACAAACAGTGTGTATGGAACACAGTGGTTTATGATTTTTGGCGCTGCGACGTGTGGTATCTCGGTTCGTACCCCTTCACTCCACATCTCCAGCCTGGGTTCTTGTTGATCCTTTTGTTCTCCGACCAGGCTGCGGCCCTCTGGGTCTCAGAAGCCGCCATTGGTGTCGGCTACCCTGAAGAGAGCCGCAAGGGCCTCCATCGTAAGTCACACCCTGTACCCTATCCACCGCATCGGTCAGGTCCTTCGTCTAATCGCAACTCCAGTCGCAATCTGGTTCTCCCTCGGCAAAATCGGCAGCATAATCGCCTCCTCCATCCAACTAGGCCTTAATATCGGCAACTCAAATCAAGGCTCTGTCAGCTCAACGACCTACCTCGTGCTAATCGCCCTCCAATGCCTCGGCCTCCCCCTGTCCCTGCTCATCTCCCCAGTCAATAAACTGATCCGGCGCGACGGCACAAAACCCACCCGTCCTCCACGGACAACCTTCCTCGAGGGTCTGCGCCGGTTCTGGCATGTGCTCAAGAGACCCGAGATCGCTGCGCTGGTGCCCATTTTCCTCACGAGCCAATGGGCGCAGACATACGAGGGAAACTACCTCACGACCTACTTCACCGTCCGCGCGCGCGCCCTCGGCGGCTTCATCGTGACATTCATCGGCCTCTTCGTAAACATACTCTTCGGCTGGTTTCTCGACCGCGAATCCCTCTCGCGTCCCACACGTGCCAAAATCGGGTGGATTGTTCTAGCTGCAACATACACAGCAACGTACATCTACAACATCGTGCTGGAAAAATCCTACCAAGGTTCAAACCCCGTGTTCGACATCGATACCCCCGGATTCGGGCGCGCATTGGCAGTCTACTGCCTTTTTTTCGTTCCCTACAATGGCTTCTCGGTCTGGGGATACTGGGTCCTCTCGTGCTTTGACACGGAGCTGGAGAATTTAACGCTGAGTGCGGCGGTGCTGAGGTCTAGTGAGAGTTTGGCGAGCACGATTTCTTACGCGCTGGGCGCGAGTCGGAGGGTTACGTTGTTGCAGAATATTCTTGTGGCCGCGGTGTTGTTTTGGGCTAGTGTTGTGCCGACGACCTGGGCGACTTGGAGGGTTAGGGAGGCTGAGGGGGTTAGTAGGGAGGGTGAGGGGCAGGAAGAGACTGTGGAAGCGGAGAGGGATGGGTCTTCTGAGGAGGTTACTGTTGATAATGTGGTTCCGAAGGGGTCTGGGCCGGCTTAGGAGGGACAAGCAGGGGGTTTCTGCACACACGAGGCCATTTGACGGGAGGCATTGTGTGAGCGGATGACCTAGGATAAGTTATTGAATACAACACCTTGTGGCTAGCCTGCTCTTGAGTCTGGCAGTTGCTCCACTTTACACTTGCGATCCGATCCATCTATGTCTCAGCGTACAGGCTACACGGCGATCCGGGCAGATCAGACTACAGGGTCTGGTCATAGTAACCTTTTTAGTCTATAGGGAATATACTTGCCTAGACATGTGCGTTAATAGTACAACTGGACTTCAAAAAGAAAAAATAAATATTCAAGTCCAGCTATAGTTAATCCTGGAGACCAAATAACTGTGGGAATGGGTACCGGGAAACCGAAGAATGCGCTATTTAGCCAAGCTGTGCTTGATGCATCCGCCGCCGGATACTTTATGCCATTGTAGGATTGATCAGACGAGAATGACCATACTCGGGCTCGTTCTCCACAGCTTCCATCTCGAGATATCCAGGCGCGTAGATCTCTCAGTCTTCCATCCACCCGTCGCGTCCGCCATCTAACCCAAATAGAAATTCGCCTCGGGCGTTCGCCCCTTCCAGGATATCGATAATAGGAATATTCATGTCCAAACTATTCTCCGTGTTAGCCGTTACAGGATGTGATAGTCAATGCCCCGTGAAGCCACATACTCAGAATTCATCAGCGAATTCCCACCAACACCTTGCTCAATCACGTACTCGAGCGGTCTATACGCGCTACAGCATTCCAGATATACAGGCCCTATATTGCAAGCGCGGCGACGGAACGAGCACCGGATTTGTCCGTCACAATTAAACTCTGCAACCGTAATATGCCCTGTATCCAGATCGTTCTGGGTAACAAGAAACCTCTGATCTAGATTCCGCGTAAACACCACCTTACCTGTCCGGGTCATCGTCATGGAATCCAAGTTCACCATCTTGAGGGTAAGTCGTGGCAGCACGTTCGTCGCTCATTTGTACCGCGGCAGGGTCGGGATGCGTCGCCGGGTTAAGATCAATACCGCGTGTCTGGATCCAAGGTTGCCCAGGCATGAGTCCATGTCGCCGTCTAGTCGACAGGAAAGGATGTATGTACAGCTTGATCCACTTAGAACGGTTCTTCTTATCCTTCACTGACAGGACTGGACCCGAGCTAGGGGTGCGAGACACAAGAAGGGTGCCAAGTCGTAGCACTGGTGGATGTTGTGCAAGACGTCTTTTGGGGAGTAGCCCGTTATCCCACCTGACCTGCAGGCGCCCCCCAAGACAAAAGGGTCGTGGACGCTAGCTCAATCTCACTATATTGCGTAGTAAAGCTCCAGGCTGGTTGTAATACTTCCCAAGACGCCACCCTACTAGTACCCTACTATACTCTCATGCCCCGAAGGGACATTCAGGTCCACCGTTCCTTTTTCCCAATCGCCGTTGCTGTCGCAAAACAGGAGGTGCAGCCAGGAAGGTGCAATGCACCCCCGCCGGGCCATCGTACTTTCCTCGCGAGTCAAGACGCGTTTGAGGAAGGAGCGACGTTTACCAAAGGGCATGGTCGCACCTTCCACCTTCCAGCTTTTAGGGGTCATCCCAGTTTTAAGGAAGGCGCGGGTCTCCAATTCAGCATCCTTTCCTCCTTCCTCAGAACCATCCAAAACTCCATCTCATCATCAGCCCATCGTTGTCGTCATATTGGTCTTTTCATCTCCATGGTCAATCCCACTCCCACTCAAAGTCCCTCGTCCTCCTCACAAGCCACGGGCAGCACACCGCACAGAAACATGCGCAAAACCGCTCCTGTGCTAGTGGGAAATAATGTAGTATCCATAGGAACAATCCGATTCCGATGATCGCCGCGAAGATCGATACGCCGACAGTGAGGCCGATGAGTTGGGCACGTGTGAGATTGGGTTTTGATGGCTTGGTGTGGGTATTTTGGCGTTTTGCGTGTGCAACGCGCGTTGGTGGCGTGTTTGGAATATTTGCGTGGGTGGTGCAGATGGTTATGGACGAGGTAGTAGTAGGGTTGGTACCAGGGCACTGATGACGGTAGGGTTAATAATAGATCTGAGCTAGGAGCCAAAACTGCATTGAATGTACCTCAGAGCTTATACTAGTACAGGGCCCAAGAGGACCGTGATCCGCAATCATTCCGCGGGTACTAGTAGTGCTTGTAGACGGATATGGGAGACACGCCACCAATCTCGCAGAGACGAAGCACGCAAACAACGGAATAACCCACTGAGAAAGCAACATCTCGACGTCTCGGTGTGTGTCCATGCTCATCCCGCCATATTGGCCCTTGCAAATCGCAACGGGATCATGGCTAATCTTAAATCAAGACAGCGACAGGAATACGAGGTCCTTCACAGCCTCACTCACATGACTGAGCTGAAGGATCCTTGTGAAGAAGCCAAGCCCCTGCGGCTTGGGCGACGGCTAGCGGAAAGTATACCCGAGTGTTGGGGCTTTGTGGTGGTGGAAATACGAGGGTTGGCGTTCCTCGATAACAGGCAGTTAGTTGAGCCCCGGCCAGAGTTGGATGAGCAGATCAGAGAAGCTCGAATAGGCTGCGTTCGTTTCGAAGCTTTTGGCATCATGCGAATATTTTTTGAAGCCTAAGGAACTTTGTAGGGCGTGCTTCAGCGGAAGCGAGGAATGCTTTGATCAGCGTATGGTCGAAACAGAGGATGTGGAAAGGTTTATCTGGAGAATCAATATCTAGATTCGATACCTAGAGTATCTATCGGTGTAGCTATGATTAGTCTAGTCCTCCGCTCCAATCAGCCATATCAACCAGCCAAATACAAAGAGGGACGGACTTCTTATCTACTACATCCAGGTACGTCGACTCCAAGTCGAGGGTTAGTACAAAAGAAAAAGGAACGAGCAAAGCCACCTAGCGCCATGCCAACACCACGCCAATCCAAGTCGCCTTGCAGTACAGAGTCCAGAGTATGCACAGAACCGGTAGAAACCCAGAATTGGTAAAGTAAATCAGACGCATGAACGAATGTAGATGTGATGTCGACACCGCAACTAGTAGTTGAGCACCGAGACGGGAGTACTGGAGAACGACGCATGGTTATGGGCTCTGCGGATTCTGTTGTTGAACACCTCCTGCTGCCAGAAATATCTCATTTCGATGTGCGGGAAGGCGATGCAGAAGCGACGGAGACAATCCTCGAGGGTGCCGACGTCTTTGTCGTTCGGGTTCAAGTCGTTGAGTTCGATGGCGGCCGTGGTCAGCATGGACTGGCGCTGGGTTTGTTAGCTTGCGGCTGAATGGTGGACGCTAGGTAGGGTTTCATAGTAGGAAGAGAGAGCGAGGAGGGGGGAGAGGGGCCGTACCTCGAGATGAGCCTGACGATGTCTCATAATGGCACCCTCGACATCAAAATTATCGTTATCCGACGCCTGCTCAAGCAGCCAACTGGTATACTCCGGCCAGCTAAAGAACGGTCCATATTCATGCAGGACATCAAACATCGCCTCGGCCCCATACTTAGCCACATACCCAAAGATAATCTCCGTCATCAGCTGGTTACCCGCCATGATGCCGCGCATACCCATTTCGAGAACCACACGCACAGTAGTGCGATTGCCCGCATGGATAGCATTCAGTATAGCGCCCATTCCACGAGCGGCAACGTTAAGGTCACGGCAGAATAGACGTACTACCTCACGATGGCCCATCCTATCAGCCATCTCGAGCGCGGTGGACCCGTAGCGGACACGCGAGCCGGGAAGGGCGACGCCGGCCTCGATGAGCCGGGAGACTTCGGCGACGTCATTTTTGAAGATGGCGAACCAGAGAATCTGGCTGAGGTCTCTTGGCTGGGGCGCGCCGTTGAGGTTGAGGAGTGCTGGGTTGACGGTTTGGTCGATGGCGTCCATGGCGCGGATCATGTCTTCGTCGAGTAGGAAGTCGGCGATGTCGCTGTCTGACGCGGCGGCTTCGTCGTCGTCCATGGGGGTTTGACTGCATCGTGTTAGTATAGTCTGTGAGAATGTAGCGATAGTGCTATGTATCAAAGAATAAGTAAGGAAGAAGCCGGGTTGTCACTCACTTTTGGTACCTTCGAGATCAGTAGACGGCCAAAGGTGTTGAACAAAATCAGGAGGGGCTTCAGGGCAGATTTATAGCCATCCCAAGTCCCTGTTTGCTTGCTGAGAGTGAATATTTTAAGACAAGGTTACGCTGCTGAGCCCTATGCAAAAAATCACTTCTTGGGGTGATTGCTTCTTACTACCTGAAAGACATGGGATAGAGAGTTAGGGCAGAGAGTGGAGTGATACAAAGCACTGGTACACAACTCTCTTCACCATGCAAGTCTATAAAGAGAGGCTTTGTATAGGAGTTGTAGCCTTTCATGCCCTCCCCTAACTTGCTAAGGGCTTTTCCGTCTTCTGACAATATGGGGAGTAGTGAATGAACCTTGGGCATGATGATGTCGCCAACAGAGCAACTTTGGCCACAGCAATCTGCCACATAATCTGCTCAAAAGCTAGACTTTGCCAGCGTGATAGGCAACCGCAGCTGTCCAGCATGATTAGGCCCCAACTCCTAAGTATGAAAGCAATCTCTTACCTTCCTGAAGAGATACTCCGAACCCTACCTTAGTGTATGGAATCCAACCGAGCATCCATGGATCCGTTCAAGCCATGCTCAACTTGGTGCCTGTAGCAGGGGCCTCCAGAACAGAAGAGTCTCTTCGCGAGGGGTGAAAAGCGATGGGATGGCTTTCTAATCTGAACAGAGGAAGCACTGCGAATACGGCTGCAGCTTCAGAATGAGGGCTCCCCTCCGCTGTGTCTGTCTGTTTTGCAAAGGGCCAAGACAATTACTTACATCCGGCTTCGACTTCACAGTTAGCATACTTAGCTATGGGTACATATCAGTCTAGGAGGGTATGAGGCCAGCTCATGTTGCTCAAGATCGAAATTCCCAGTAGCCCCGACGTGATGAGGGAGCACGCGCATTAGGGATGTATATAGATAGAGGAGTTTAGACAGATCGTCTCCGAGATACAGGAATCTCTTGTGGAAGCTCGAGTAGAAACACACGCGGTTAGTGGTAGTTCAGGCACCGCAGAATTTGAAGCCTAAAGAGTATCCGGAGCATAGCGAGGGGGGGCAGAAGAGGGGTTGCCGTGGCCGCGGGGGTGTCCAGGATATATATTCAATGAACATCAGGTAGCGACACCTAATCTCGACTTTGACGGTCAATTCTTATGCTTAAATTGTTTTGAAGGTCAGGAATTAGGCACGAACAATCGCTGTCCAAAAATATCCGATCAAGCGACCGCCAAACCTCAGACCGAGTTTCTCAGGCTCGCACACCCCCCAAGCGGGAGTCCCGTCCAGAGATTCTCCGCTCCTCCACTTGCCTTCCAACCCCCGTCATTCAGTCACTTTTGCCTTACCATCTCTCCTAGCGGTTGCGCTCAATTCTGTTTGGCGATCTGCGATAATCCCAGCTGAAGTCAAAGATTACACACGCTTGAGTACGGCGTGCCCTGGCCCTTGGGTTCCGTTTTCTGCGCATGCTAGCCATTTATTGCATCCCTCGATTGACACAGACTGCGAATCTACGACGACTGGCCGCTCTTACCAACTTTTTAACCACGCTCAATCCCTCGTTTCCGACGCGCACCTCGACTCCGTTCCAGTCCGTCCTACTCCAACCGCGCTTCCCCGTCATGGACGCGGCTACTCCCTCACCGACCCCCGGTCCCGCGTCCACAGCAGGCACGAAACGAAAGAGAGGCTCTGCCGGGAAATATTATGCTGTCAAGAGCGGGTATCAACCAGGTGTCTACTACGAATGGAATGAATGTTTGGCGCAGGTGACTGGATATAAAGGCGCCGTGTGTGAGTGCTCGTGACTTTTCACTATCATTCAGTTTACTACTGTCTCGAGCTCCGCTAACCCATATCTAATCGCTAGTCCAAGCCTTCCCGACCCTCGAAGAAGCGAATGCGTTCCTCACCGGTGCGAAACTCCCAGACTCGCGCGGCACGTCTCCGCACGGAATCGAGGCGACGCGATTTTACGCGATCCAGCGCGGACACAAGCCAGGCGTCTACACCAACTGGGCCAATGCACAAGAACAGATCAAGGGATTCCAGCGACCGCGGTATAAGAAGTTTGCGACGAGAGAGGAGGCGGAGGATTTTGTAAAACTTGGCGGTGAGCTGACGAAAGTGGCGGGCGCTCCGGGAATGACGAGTGAGGACCCGAAGGACGATCAAGGGAATACCATTGAGCCAGGAGAGGGCCCGCTACCCGCTGGAGCGGAAGACGGTTTTGATCCGAATGTTCTTCTTGATCCGAAGACGGGGAAGGTTGTCTATAAGTCCAATGGAGAGAAAGCTACGACGAAGACGCAGCCCAAGGCGCCGCCGGGTATGCTGCGTATTTACACTGACGGCAGCTCGTTGAAGAACGGGAGGGCCTTTGCAGCGGCCGGTGTTGGCGTATATTTCGGGCCTAATGACACGAGGTTTGTCTCACCTTGAGGATATTGGCCGTGCTTGTACTTACGTCCCTTTTTCCTAGCAGAAACGTCTCAGAGCCTCTCCAAGGTAGCCGGCAGACGAATCAACGGGCGGAGCTCACAGCCATCCTACGCGGCCTCGACATCGCACCCCGACATAGAGATGTGACAATCGTGACCGACAGCCAGTACGCGATAAACTGTGTTACCGTGTGGTTCCAGAAATGGCGGCGCAATAACTGGAGGACGGCAGATAACAAGCCTGTGGAAAATAAGGATCTCGTGGAGTCTATCCTCAGCAAGATTGAGGAGCGAAATGAACTCAAGGTCAAGACCCTGTTCGAGTGGGTGAAGGGGCATAATTCGGATCCTGGAAACGAGGCGGCCGACCGTCTAGCGGTGAACGGTGCGCAGCGGGGAGTGTCTGCACAGCTCTATGGCGAGCCAGCCGACGATGTTGCAGAGGAGGAATCAGAGCTCTAGCACAAGAACTTGGTGGCTGGAGCTCTTGATTGTGCGAATCACCGTGCATTTTTGTCTCCCTCTATCTCTTTTTTCTCTCGGCATCCAGGTAGAGATCCTGGGACGTGAATATGATATAGTATGAGTATCATTTCGACAAAGTCAGAAATAGACCATTTGAAGCAAACCTTAACTATCCGAAACTCTTTAGCAGCCATATTTATCCTCCCATCGATAAGCCACGATAACTCGAGAATTGCGGGGATACTGGTTATCGCCGATTGGCCGTCCGCCAGTTCTAGTCTCAGGCGCCAAAAACTCCAGTCGCGGACTCTGCAATTGATCTCACCCCCACCATCGCCAGTCTCGCGATTGTTGATAGCATTCATCGTCAGTAACTGCATCTCGCTCGAGGTCTCAATGAGCCAAGTCTTGTTCATCAGATATCCTACTCTCACGATTCGTACTATGATTGAATAACACGCAGTGGAACCTCCTTGAGCTTATCGCCGTAACATCGCCATAGTAGTAAGTGCGTACGATCGGAGACAAAAATCATCCAGCTGATAAGATATCAGCAGCATCAGGAGTATATCTCAAGAATCTACCTGTGGGGTCGCGCCAAGTCTGCTGAGAAGCTTCTGCAGCCATGCCGACTCTCTCCTTGATCAACTTCAACATTGTCTGTGCGACGCTGGGAGGATTCATCTCCCTTTTCGGGCTGGTTTCCTACCTCTTCAAGGAACGATTCTACCTGTCGGAAGCACGTTCGTACTCCTCCTTACATTTTGCCTGCAGTAGTAATTGGTCCTCCAGTAATCTCGCTACTCGCCGGCGTCGCATTCTCCCCGCACGCCGCAAACTTCATCCGACCGCAAGAATACGCGCTTGGAACAGATGAGAACCTCGAACAGATCACTCTCTGTTTCACGCGCTTAGTCCTAGGCGTCCAGCTTGTCCTCGCAGGCGTCCAACTTCCCAAGCGCTACCTGCAGATCGAATGGCGGAGCCTCTCCCTCCTTTTGGGGCCCGGCATGGCCGCCATGTGGATGTGCAGCGCGTTAGTGATCTGGGCGCTCGTGCCAAGTTTCTCATTCCTCCATGCACTTATCGTGGGTGCTTGCGTCACCCCGACTGACCCTGTGCTGTCGAACTCGATTGTCAAGGGCAAGTTTGCCGATAAGAATGTGCCGCGGCCACTGCAGCGGATTATCATTGCGGAGTCCGGCGCGAATGATGGGTTGGGGTATCCGTTCCTCTTCTTTGCGGTTTATTTGCTGCAGTATACGGGGATGGGTGGAGAGGGGTTTAGTGGGGGTGCCGGCAAGGCTATGGGGCTCTGGTTCTATGAGACCTGGGCTTATACGATTTTGCTGAGTGTCGGGTATGGGGTTACTGTTGGTTGGCTCTCGAGGGAGTTGCTGCACTGGGCGGAAGAGCATCACTATGTGGATCGAGAGAGTTTCCTGGTCTTTGCTATTGCTCTTGCGGTATGTTTCCTGCTATCTTGTACGAACGAAGACTAACTCGTCCAGCTCTTCATCGTTGGAACTTGCGGGTTAATCGGAACAGATGACCTCCTGGCCTGCTTCGTTGCTGGAAATGTCTTCACTCAAGAGTACAACCCCTTCCCCTTCCTTCTAGAATATACACCCTTCTAACGTATCCAGTGACTGGTTCCGCCTCGAAACAATGGACGACTCCCTCCAACCCACAATCGACATGCTTCTTAACTTAGCAGTCTTCATGTGGTTCGGTGCCGTCTGCCCATGGCACCTGTTCCTAAGCAACGACATCATCCCTCTCTACCGCCTCGTTTTCCTCGGAGTTCTCATCCTCCTCGTCCGCCGCATCCCCATCATCTTCGCGATGCACAAATACATCGACCAAATTGAGAACCTGTTTCAGACGGCCTTCGTCGGGTTCTTCGGACCTATCGGCGTCGGCGCGGTCTTCTACCTCTCCGTTTGCCGCGAGTATCTTCGGAAAATCACTGTCGACGGCGAGGTCCGTGCAGACGCACAGCGCGTCTCTGACGCAGTTGAGGTCATTGTTTGGTTCCTCGTTATCTGTAGCATTGTTTGTCCCCTCATCCTTCCCCTCTATTCCCTTCTCATCTAAGACCAGTGGCGCTAACAACGCGACCAGGTCGTCCACGGCCTCTCGATCCCCTTCGCAAAAGCCGGCTATCACCTACCTCGAACAATCTCCGCAGCGATAAGCACCAGCACCGTAGAGCCGGACCCGATCCCTCTCGCCAGCAACGCGCACACGCACAGCACAGCCACGCACGATACAGCCGACTCCGGCGGCGCGAGCCACCGCGCCCGCAAGCGGGAACAGCCGCTGCAGCAGCAGCGGGATGTCTCGCCCCGGAGGGAGAGGGAGAGGCGGGAGCCGCAGCGCACGGTGTTTCAGATTGGTCGCAGTATTATTCCGGCGAGGAGTCCGGGGGATGCGGAGGGGGGGATCGGGATCGGGAGTGAGGGGGAGCCGGCGAGGCCGGTGAATTTGGTTGTTCGGGATAAGGATGGGGAGGGGAGTGTCTAGGAGGTTCCCTGAAAGCGAAAGGAGGGGTGTTGTCGTGGATTGGGTCGGAGTGACGGGAAGGTACATTAGATCAGGCTGGGGTGTGTTAATTGATATACAGCGTTGGGGACAGATGTGGAGTAGAGCCTGAGGAGAGTCTTGAGGTGATGTTGGTGGTGAGTAAAGGTGCTCATCGTGCAGTATACCTATACCGTTACATCTGACATGGAACAAACACCATGTACCAAATTAGATAGAGCTAATGTACATAGCATCGAAAACTATAACCCTACCAACCATATCATATCAGCCAACTACAAATCCATGATGGCTTCGACATGGACAGCACGTGATACTAGTTTTCCAAGACCTAAAATGCGAACCTGTTAGATCCATCCCCCTAATCTCAATCCCCAATTCAAGTAAAGCGTCCTAGTCTTACCCCATCAATGGTCCTCACGCCCAACAACCAGACCTGCTTCCTAAGCCTAGGCCTAGTCGTCCTCGACGAGATCCGCCTCCCAGGTCAAGAGCCATTAATAAATGTCCTCGGTGGATCTGGAGCGTACGGTTCGTCGTTCCTCCTTAACGATCTATATACTTCACCAGTGCCTAACATAGTCCATCTTAGCAACCCTCGGCGCTCGCCTTTTTCTCCCGGCCCCAGCGAGTCGATCTGTAGGTTGGTTGCTCCGTGTTGGGAGGGACTTTCCGGAATCTACGATTGAGAGTCTCGAAAGGTGGGATGTCAGGTTGTTCATAGACAAGGAGAGTGAGAGGCCTTCGACGAGAGGCTTGTTGGAGTACAAAGATACGACGTTTGGACGTATGTATACCTGCCCCCCTGTTTCTTTCTCAAGCTGAGTTTCTAATCTTGAAAGATGAAGGCTAACACTACCCAGCGAAAACGTTCAAGTACACAACAACCCCACTACACGTCTCTATAAACAGTCTAAAAAAGACGCCTCTCCTATCGGCAAAGGCCTTCCACTTCCTCGAAAGTCCACAGAACATCACAGGTCGCGTTTCAGAGCTTTTGATGTCAAGATCGGCGAGCTCGTTCGAGCCAGATTCACCACTGATAATCTGGGAACCGGCTCCCTTGTCCTGCAAAGCAGAGAACCTAGCGCCATGTCTGCAAGTACTACAAGGTGGCATTGTCGACGTCTTCTCGCCAAACCATATCGAACTCGCGGCTCTTTTCGGGGAGGAGACCACGCCTGATATAGCGAAGATCGAGTCATTAGCGCTGAGAATGCTGAATAGTCGGGCAGCCTATGGTACAGACGATGGTTCAGACCGGAGAAAGAGAACGAACCCTCAAACTATCGTCATCCGTGCCGGAGAGCATGGATGTCTTGTCTGCGGCCATAATCTCAAACCAACATGGCTTCCGCCCTTCTATGAGCCAAGTCCCGAGGGCGGACAGAATGCTGAAGTTGTTGATCCGACTGGGGCGGGGAACGCCTTTCTGGGTGGGTATGCTGTTGGATACGTTACCACGGGGAATCACATTGAAGCGGGCTGCTACGGTGCTGTGGCTGCGTCGTTTGCGCTGGAGCAGGTGGGTGTGCCGGTTATGATGGGCAAAGGGGATGAGGAGACCTGGAATGGGGAGAGGGTGCTGGGGAGGTTAGAGGAGTATCGGAGGCGTGTTGGGCTGTCTGGAAATGAAACTAGAGCAGTTGATTGAAATTTTGTGTTGTATTTCCTGAAGCAAGCTTTTGTACCTCACATATTCGGCCATCCATATCCGTCTCAAATCATTCCTCCGCTTCTTCTTCTTCCTCTTCTTCTTCTCTTCTCTTCTTCTTCTTTTCTTCTTTTTCTAGCCCCCTCCCCTATGTACGTAAAAGACACCACTGCCACCAATCGACCCCAAAGCACAGGCACCGCATCCAAGCTCACGCCCCTCTCCACATTATATTAAGCAAAGGAAAAAAAAAGAGACAAAGACAGTGCAAGAAGAAAGTAGTCAGCTAGAAGAATAGGGGACTTCCTTCTCCTCCTACCTTGTCACCAACGCACCCGTCTCTCCACAACAGCAGCCGCCGCGCTCTCGATAAGCACACATCTATCGAAAAGGAAATTCATGCAGTCGTTATAATCCCGTCCCACGTCACGGAGCAATAAAAGGAGCATCCGTAGTGAGGTAAACCAAAGGGCTATGCGAGGAAAATCGGGGTATATATCAGAGCGACATTCCACCAGATACAGCTTCGAACAGAAAAATGAAGAGCAAGGGGAAAAATTGGAGCAAACGTATAGATAAAGGAGATAAGAGAGGAGCATACGCTACTCTGAAGGTAAATCATGAAACGACGTGGGAGGGCAGGATAAACGGTCAAACGGCAATAGCAGACGATATCGCGACAGATGCGAAATAATTGGGGGAAAATGCAATAATCTTCGTGCTTGGGTTCTCAAAGTAACTGAGTAGGCCATAGAAGGTAGTCGCCTGTACAGTCACTGAATGGATAAGGCGCGCATCAAGTAGCGTATCCGAAAGGCTTTGATTAAAGTAGATTGTTGAAGAGGATAGTGTGATTCGAGGAGTCAAGAGACTCGTTCGTTTCCTAGTTCAGAGCTTCATATCCCATAGTTGAAACGGGTTGCTCTCGTCTGTCGAATGTGAAGAATCATGGAATACGCTGGTAAAACAATAGGTATGCCACCTTGTTGTCGCGGGTTCCATATCGTCCAAGCGGGGTACGGACGCCAGAGGATGCCCCAGACTGGGTCGGAGTGCCATTGACACCGGAGGTGGACTTCTTGCTAGAGTGACCGCCGGAGCTGCCGTTAACTTGGCTCCATCCCCGCTCATCGTCGGACTGGTCATTTTCGATATGATCGTAGATATTGGTGGGATCTTTGTCACGCTTGTGCTGTTCCAGCGCGGCGGCTAGCACCTTGGGATCTTCCCTTCCCCCAGCTTCCGCGACTTCCTCGCTCTTGATACGGCGAATGACCGTGTCGTCAAGGCGTATCCACTCACGACCTTCCTGACGGCGGACATCCACAGTATAATGGCCACCGCTTGCGTTCTTCCCATGATGGTAGATGACTCCGATGAGACGGTATTTAGGCAGACCGCCTTGAGCCATCATAATGTTACGTCGGTGGGGTGGGAACACCTCGCGAGGGATCTCCAAGTCGAGAGGGTATCCAATCTTCTTCCAGATCTTCTGAGTTCCATGAGTGACACTGTCGTATTGGAACCGCTTCAAGTGGAGGATAAGGACCGGAGGCAGGGTTTCAATAAACACTTGCTTCGTGGCGGTTACGTTGGGCCCGCGAGCAGAGTTGAAGTCACCTTGAATGCTCTCCGATTTGGTTAGGCCTTTTAATGCATCCACGATATCATGGACGTCGGGCGAGCCTATGTCGAGTTGAAGTGGCTGGTAAGGTTCAAGAGTAACTGAAGCTTTGTTTCCGGGAACACGGAACTCGGACCGAATCTTGCCTCCAAAGATCTTTGTAATTGGAGACTCCGAGGCGATGTGGCCGGATGATCGCGTAACGGCAGATTTCTGTTTGTGGCCAACCTCCATCCAGCCATCCAAGCCCTCGCCGTTGGTAGATGCAGTGGCCTCCGCCTCGGATGTTGGGGTAGATGGATTGGTAGAGTCCTTAAGAGCACGAGCACATTCTTCATGCATCTCCTCCAGCAGGAAACCGAGGAACTCTTGAGCATCCTGTTGATGCCCGCGGCGCATGTCCCTAAAGCGAGGGAGCTGGCGAATGACTTGGTAAACGAACTCTGGAATAAAGGCCTCCCCGTATTCCTCGAGCTCATTAGGCTTGAGTCTCATCCGCAATTGGTCTTCGTCGTGGGCGGCGTCGATAATACGGAACTCTTTCATAAACATGATAAGCGCATCAATCATTGGGCAGTCGCTTTGGAAGCTATGAGACGCTCGCTTTCCAATGTGATCCAGGAACTGGTAGAAAGGCACGCAAGAAACCAGAATCTGAAGGACCGAGTTCATATAGCACATGTTACCGGTGTTGACAAGTCCTCGAGGTTCAAGAAAGGCTACTTTGTCACTGTACTGAGAGACATCCTCTCCCAAGTTCTGTAAGACATCCGCAACAGACTGATTCCGGTGTTGCACTACTCCATTGACCACGTCCGATGAGGGGCTGGCTGCAGCACGGGCCAGATTTTTGTTTCGAACCAAGTCAGCCCAGGACTTTGGTGCTGCTGGCTTCGCGGGAGCTTCTTGCTTTGCCTCAGCTGACTCGTTAGGCTGAGTAGCTGCTTCTGGCGACGTATCATCAGCCATGGCGGTGGTGACTGTGGCCGACTTTTCGGCCGACTTTTCGGATTCGGCGAGGCGACTAGTGTCAACTTTGGTAGTGCCCTGTCGCGGAGTGCTAGGACTAGGGATGACCGGAACCACTGGAACGACGGGGATAGCTGGCTTCCCCTTGGCCTGTGACTGAAGACGGGCAGAAGAGCTCTGCACAGCCGAAGAAGGTGTCGTGGGTTGTGTGGAGCCGGCGATGGAGGGAGCAGCAGACATGGTCGGCGTCTGAGGTTCGGAGGGAGTCTGGGCATAGCTTTCCTGAGGTTTGTAATTGGTAGATCCGCTCTCTTGAGCTTTTTGACCATCCTTTACAGGGAGCTCAACGTCAAGAGAAGACCCCTGCAGGTTGCGGTTTCTTCGTCTGCCGTGAGGAGCTCTGGCTGGGAACGGGGTTTCAGGGACAGACAGCCACGGAACCTGTATGATACGTCAGACATCAGAGAAAGAATGGCGATGATGTAGAAGAACTTACAGGAGCGTGGAAGGCCTTTTTAGGAGGCGGAGCGGCGTGCACTAAGACCGGCGCAGGAGACGAGGACATGGCCGGGCTCGGAGTTGAATGCACTGGAATGACTGCCGGAGATTGTGGCTGCGGAGGTATAGGCGCAGGTGTGGAAACAATGGAAGGCGACATCGGATTTTGAAAGGGAGTTGATGTTCTTGGCTGTAAAGGGAGCGGTTGAGGTGGCATGTGGGCTGGAGCCATCAAAGGCTGGCCAGGTGGGTATGAGGATATGAAGGCCGGCGCATACGGGTTGGGATACGGACGAGGAGGCATCTGCATCGGGGGAAACGGCGCATACCATTGGGAATATTGCTGCGGCGAATAGGCCGCCGGGGGAGGATGGCCGTTCATCTGGGGCGGGTAACCCATGTATGCGGGAGGCGACCGCATGTTGGGAGGTCCGCTGGCGTAAGGGAGGTCTTGCTGGCGCCGAGGAGCAGGCATGGGTGGCTGCCCATGGGGCATTGCGGGCAGATGATGGTTCATCATGTCCAGGCTCGTAACAAAGCCGCCTTGACTATTTCAGCCGCGCGTTGCCTCGATGGGAGCCATACGAGTTTCCGGAAGATATTCGAGAGGGGTTGTTGTGCCCTCTAGGCGTCCATCGTCCCTGTAGGACGGATAAATCGTTACGTATATGAAGCGAAGGGAATCGTGAACTTTCGACGGCGGGCGTATTAAGAAGGGTCTAAAGAGGGGAGAGGTCGTGTGTTAGCCAGCGCGGAGGAACAGCAAAGGGAGGAAAACAAACAGGGGAAATAGAGAATAAAAGGATTATACACACCAAGATTAAGATAATTGTGAAGTCCAGGTGAAGGAAAAAGAATAGCTGGGGAGAGCGAGAGGTGGCGAGGAAGAGGACCACAGGCGGGCAGCGGCAGAAACGATGAGTTTCCCCAACTTGGGTTGAGATGATGTTTTTTTCGGTCGTCGGCGGGCGGCACGTGCGGCCTGAGGCTCGCATCCGCCAAGTCTTTCCATGACATACTCGCAGGTCTCGCCCCTCACCCGCTTTTCTCCCTTTTCTTGCTTGCGAGCCAGGAGGAGGATCAGGCTTCTGGTGCTTCTCCTCTCCAGTGTTATCGGCGGGTCTTAACCCGACCAGCTGCTTATCCTGTATCCTTTTATTCCCTGAGACGTCCATTCTTTTCGTGCATTGTCCACGTTCCTACCGGAAACTGACGCTTCGAGTCTTGCCGATTCGGCCCCTCTTATCGATCACCTCCCCTCACCAGACAAGGAAGCCAGGCCATCTACTGCTTTTTTCGTCCAGCGAGCAATGTCGTCCAATGCTGGCCAGGCCCCTACCTCTTCCAAGGCAATAAATATCCCAAACAAGTCATTGTCTTCGACCTTTCACTCCGCACCGGCAATCGACGCCAGTGCCAGACGCGTAGGAGGATCAGGCAGTGTTGGCGCGGGATTGGCGTCGAGGAACTCGAGCTCTCCTCGGAACAACCAGGCTTTAAAGAGTCAACACAAACGGCAAAGGCGACCCCGGTTATTGGATGATGATATCGATCAGTCGGTGGGTACTCCGGACCATCACCACGTGGCCCAGCTAATTGTGCAAGTAGGCCATCATGAGATCGGCAAACAGTCGCAAAGGACAGACGTCCATTACCCATTTGATGAACTTTTCCCTCCCCCCTCGACCAGAGTACCATCCCCCGCCGCGCAACACCCGTCGATATAACTCGTGGGGACTCGGTTCTGGCTATCATGCTATGGACAAGGCCCGCTACGTACATGCGAATTATCGTTTTATTGTAGCTCCAAATCGAGCTTACCACGCTCAGGCAGCCAACGCAGATGTCCACCTAGACTGGGACTCCGTTCTGCAGATCCTGGTATCCGCGCAAACTCAATCATCTAGCTGCCCTATATGCTTGTCTACTCCGGTCGCACCCCGGATGGCTCGGTGTGGCCACATATTCTGCTTGCCGTGTTTGATCCGATACATGCACTCAACAGATAATGAGACTCCGGTGCCTGAGAAAAAGGCACGCTGCAAGAAGTGTCCCATCTGCTATGATAACATCTACATTTCCGAAACACGGCCTGTGAGATGGTTCAGTGGCCAGGAAGGTGTCTTGCCCTTTGAGGGTGGCGATGTTGTGCTGAGGCTGGTGAAACGAGATCCGCGCAGTACTCTTGCTCTACCTAGAGATGGCGCCGAAAGCCTTGCTCCCGAAGAAGATTTGCCATGGTACCACGCTGCGGAGGTTGCCGACTATGCTCGGATCATGAAAGGAGGAGAGGACTACATGAACTCATCTTATGATCTTGAGATATCAGAACTGCGCAGGCAGGAGCAAGAAGATGAGATTCTGTTTGGAGATGACACTACTTGGACACGAAAAGCGGTAGCCGCTATCAATGAATCCAAGCAGAAGATCCAAGGAATCGGAAATCCGCCCGAGATCTTGCCTCAGCCCGCTGCAAACCGCCCTTCAAAGGAGCCAATCACTCTTCAGGGGCCGCCGGAAGAAGTGGCGCTTATGTATACAGCACAGCATGCCACCAAATCGGGCAAATCGGCACCTCCTTCCACATCGGACCTCCAACACGAGATTGATCAAGCCACAGACGCGGTTAATCATATCGACTTGGCTCCAAACGGAACCAACTCTAAGCAGAAGCAACACGGCCCCGGTCGAGATCGGAGGAAGGGGACTAACGCTCCTCACCCGTTAGATCAGCCATATTATTTTTACCAGGCTCTACCCCATTATTATCTCTCACCTCTCGATATTCGGATCCTCAAAGCCGCGTTTGGCGACTTCGCTATGTTTCCTGCGACAATTTTACCACGCGTTGAACACATATCTACGGGGCACATAGTCGATGATGAGCTGCGTAAACGAGTCAAATACCTCGGCCATCTTCCTCAAGGTTGTGAAGTTAGCTTCCTCGAGTGCGACTGGCGAGACGTCGTCACGCCAGATATTCTAGAGCAGTTCAACACTGAAATAGAGAAAAGACGGAAGCGAAATAGAGAGAAAGAAACGCGTGAGGAGAAGAGCCGCATTCGAGCTGAAAAGGAGGAGAATGAAAAGGGCTGGGCAGCGGCTCGCCGGAAGGGCCCGTCTCTTAGTGCTGACGACCCTCCGTTTTCCGACCGTGACTTTATACCATTGGCGAGTGGCTCCTCGGCGATTGATCCATCAAACATGGAGTTCGAAGCATCCGCCTCGCCTCCTCGGTCATCCTCACACTTCAGTGCCCTGGCCAGCCCTTCAACCAGCCCTCCTGGTTCCCGGACCGTTTGGGGAACCACTGCGGTAGCACCCTCTACACAGCCCCATCAAGAGTACTTCCGACCTACTCCTCACGATGGCTGGCGAGAAGGATGGGAGGACGAGCTATTCGCCCATCAGGAGAACCAACTGATTGCGCAAACAGCAGTGGAAGCAACCAATACCTCCAGCTCAAAGAAGAAGGGGAAGAAGAAGAGCAAGATCACGCTGATGTCTACAAATATCCAACGGGGCGCCTGAGTTTTCATACTTCACCACTCATCCCTCTCACTTGTTTACAACCTGAAATTTTTTTCGAAGCGCGAGTACAATTTTTTATTGGTGTACCTGGGAGTAGACTGGCGGGAGTCGATGGTTAAATCTACTTTTCTTTCTTAAACTATATAAAGCATGCTCAAGAGAAACACTAAATGTACATAGATGACTCTTCTTGCATAAAGAACCCAACAACCTTGGAGAATCAACAATCAGGATTGATTAGCGTGCATCAGTGGAGAAATTCCGAGTGGCGCTGATTTGCTGGCCCCTGAAAAGTGCAAGATCGTCAAGCTAAAAAGTTCCCCAGCTTTATTTTGTTGTCCTTTCACCAAAACATTCCCTCTCCCTTTCTCCTCTCCTCTCGTTTCAATTCCCCTTTCCCTCGTTATCTTCGGTTCTCTCCGGGGTATATCCTGTCAATCATCATATGCCCAGGGAATCATGACTGTCACTCGCTCCCAGACGGGGAAAACCCCCAAGTAAGTCGCCCAATCCGTTTGTTAAGGGGACAGCGCTTTTGCGACAATCAAGGTCCCTAACTATGCTCCAATTTTCCCTAACAAATCCCCATGGCTTTCAATTCGTTACTGACCACTCTCTCGCCTCGTAGGAAAATGGATCGCCCCGGTTACGTTGAGACACCTGGCCGACGAGTAACCCGCAGCAGCGTCGCGCCCTCCGAAGAGCCATCGGATTCAGCAACCGAGAGCAGGGGACGAACCAGATCGACTACTCGAAGGCGCTCGACAAGAATCAAGTCCGAGGAGCTATCGGATGATGATCTGAAGCCCGCTCCAACGAATGGCCACACCAATGGGCATACAAACGGACACACAAACGGGCACAGCAATGGGCACGCCGACGAGAAAGAACGGGTGATTGACGGGTGGGTGAAGGGAAAGGATCCGAAAATCGACTACAGCGGCCATTACGAGTTTGGCGGCTCTCCTGGCGTTCTCGCCATGATGATCGGCTTTCCGCTCCTGATGTACTACATGTGGATTGGCGCGACCTACTACGACGGCAAGTTCCCTCGTCCGTCAGAAGGCCAGACTACGCCGGAATTCTTTGCGCATATGGGACACTTGGTGTACGAGGGCGCATTCCCCACCCTCAAGGCCTGGACCATGTACTGGGTCTTTTTCATCTTTGAAGGCGCCTGCTACCTGCTTCTCCCTGGTATCACTGTCATGGGCCGTCCCTTGCCGCACCTTGGTGGAAAGCAGCTGCCATACTATTGCTCTGCTCTCTGGTCTTTCTGGACAACACTCACTTTGGCATGTGTGCTCCACTTCACCGGTCTCTTCAAGCTATATACGATCATTGACGAATTTGGCTCCCTCATGAGCGTCGCCATTCTGTCTGGCTTCTTGGTGTCGTTTATCGCCTACTTTTCTGCATTGGCTCGTGGTGCGGAACACCGTATGACCGGCTATCCCATCTATGACTTTTTCATGGGCGCCGAACTCAACCCGCGCATGTTCGGGATTCTGGACTTTAAGATGTTCTTCGAAGTCCGCCTTCCTTGGTACATTCTCCTTCTTGTGACCATGGGAACGGCTGCCCGACAGTACGAGGTGTACGGATACGTCTCTGGAGAGGTTGGCTTCCTCCTGATGGCGCACTTCCTGTACGCCAATGCCTGCTCCAAGGGCGAAGAGTGCATTGTTTCCACCTGGTAAGTTATTCCAGGCCAGCAATCAAACTCTGCTAACAAACTTAGGGATATGTACTATGAAAAATGGGGCTTCATGTTGATCTTCTGGAACCTAGCTGGTGTGCCGTTGAGCTACTGCCACTGCACAATCTACCTCGCCAACCACGACCCTGCCACTTACCACTGGAACAAATACGTCCTCGGATTCCTCTACGTGGCCTACCTCTTTGTCTACTGGGTCTGGGATACCACGAACAGCCAGAAGAACCGCTACCGCCAGCAAGAGCGCGGCACGAGAGTGTTCCGCAAGGCCTTCCCCCAGCTCCCCTGGCAAACCTTGAAGGACCCCAAGACGATTACCGCCTCCGATGGCTCCAAGATCCTTGTCGACGGATGGTGTAGGTTTCACAGACTCTCGTAGTGAACCAAGCAAGATACTAACGTCTCGCAGACGGCAAGGCTCGCAAGATCCATTACACCTGCGACCTCTACTTCGCTCTGAACTGGGGTCTCATTACTGGTTTCAACAGCCCCTTCCCATGGTTCTATCCTCTCTTCTTTGCGTGCATGATTTCTCACCGTGCCCTGCGCGATATTCAGCGCTGCCGGAACAAGTACGGCGAAGCATGGATTGAGTACGAGAAGCGCGTTCCGTACCTCTTCATTCCTGTAAGCATCAATCGAAGCCCTAAGCCATCTATCTCATTAGCCACACACTAACTTCGTCTCTAGTACGTATTCTAAGCCACGCATGCTGCCCTGCAGACCCTCGCGGTAGACCGGACTAGCCACGCCAGTCAACAACAACCCGACCCGCGTACAAAGTTTCCCCTGCCGCGCGATCCCGCGCAAACCCCCTGGTCTTCGGACCGCATAATGTGTACCATTTAACATTCTTGTATCTATTTTATGCATTTCACTTCGCTTCGCGCCTGTTTTCTACTTCTCTTGCTTTTCCTTATTCTCCCCTATTTTATTTTCCATTCCTTTTTTTTGTCCGCTCTACCTTGATACGAAGAAACAGCTTGGCCTGTTTGTTGGATGGCTAATGCCGAAAGCCGAAACTAATTACGATAATCTACATTGAGACCATGCATAATGCATTACACAATCACTATCTAATCCTCTTCTAAGTGGGAGGGAATCAAAAGATATTAATCACGTGATGTGCTCTTATCTGAATCACCCCGCGTTCAAGCTCCAGAAGCTCTCGTTTGCTCTGTACACAATTGATTGCTATCATTTGAACGCTATTCCTCACAATGCTTGTAAAGGAGTTTCATCATGATGTCGCCACGTCGGCCGATGGCAATGGCACGATGCGTACGTCTTCAATGTCGATTTGGCTGCGCTATACTGACACGGGGCAGGCATATACGTCTTCCACCCCACCATTCCGAACTACCCCAATGCGCGATTCCCAGGTGTCGTTGTGTTCAGTGAGATTTACCAGGGTATGATCCCTTCGTTGACTCCATTTGAGCTGCCCGCATCTAACGCCCTCAAAAATACGCAACTAACAACTATCCTCGACGCACAGTAACCGGCCCAGTCGCCCGCTTCGCGCGCCAAATCGCCGGCCAGGGCTACATCGTCGCCGCCCCCTCGAGCTACCACGAATTCACCGGCCCCGAAGCCCTAAAGTACGACGCCGCCGACACAGACCGCGGCAACGAGTGGAAGGTCGCCAAGAAGCTCTCCGCGTACGACGAGGATGCGTCGCTGAGCGTCGACTACCTGCTCTCGCTGCCCACATGTACTGGGCGGATTGGCGCGACGGGGATGTGTCTTGGTGGGCACCTTGCGTACCGGTGTGCTTTGGATAAGAGGGTTCATGCGACGGTTTGCTATTTCGCGACGGATATTCATAGTCGGACGTTGGGGAGGGGGAAGGATGATGATTCGTTGGCGAGGGCGGGGGATATCAAGGGAGAGATCACTATGGTACGTTATCCTTCTTCTCGCTGCCTGAGTTCAAGACGGGGATGCGTGGGAAATTTGAGGAGAGTTCAGAGTGTGGCTAATGCGGTGCGGTGTAAACAGATCTTTGGGAAGAACGACACGCATGTTCCCCCAGAGGGGCGAGACCTGATTCGCAAGACGCTGCACGAGAAGGGCGTTCTGTTCAGCTTTTATGAGGTCGCTTGGGCGCAGCGTAAGTTCTCTGTCTCTCTCTCTTTTTAACGCCAGTATCAAAACGCAAAGCAGCGGTGCTAACATGAGCAGATGCCTTTATCCGCGACGAGCTGAGCAAGGGAAGGTATGACCCAGCCATCTCGAAAGTATGTTTCGAGATGCTCCTGGAGCTGTTTGGGCGGACGCTCAAGCTGGATCTCGGAGACCACGATGGAAAGGAACTGAAGATTGAAGACGTTTGTTAAAGTTTTGCCCACACCCGCAACATGTGAGTCTATTCATCTATAGGCAATAAATACAGTCACAAAGTCTTTGAGCCAGAGAAAAAAAGAGTGAACGTCGGTCTAAGAACCAAAGTGAGTTCTGGAAATGGAAGTTGCAACCAACTGAGTCCAGCTCCTCCGAAGGTCAAATATCAACAGACTTTCAGCAGCACGTTTCCGCCACAATCCTTTCCTTTCCCTACCAAATCCTATCCTTTACAAATCCGGTGCCATTTTATCTTTCATATATCCCACTCATTATTATCTTTACGACTGCCCGCTTGAGAATGACAAGAAGGAATCACGGCCGCAGGTCACCCCGTAGAGAAGAGAGACGAGCCTTCAGGCCCCCTTCCTCGATCTCGACAATTCCTCGCGGCAATGGACCAAAAGACCTAAAGGAGGCACTCGTCCGCTACCCGGAACGCGTACCCGAACTGGTGCAGAGGAAGAAATGGCCCTTCGACAGGGATCTTATTCAGAAGGCGGCAACGACCGATTACACGCCCAAAGTGTTTCGTGCCATTGCGACGACTCTTGCAGGCCAGCGGAAGCACATTTTGCACAAGGGCCGTCTACTCCTTCCACAACGTGATCTGTACAAGATCGGCATACGCCCCAGACACCACATGCTCGACGGGCAGGCCATTGTTGTGGCGAAAAGGTTGCAGCAGCACAAGAAACTCGAGGAGGCAGAGCTCGAATACTACTTCCCAGATTGGATGTGGGCTAGCTGTGGGACGTCCGTGTATTATCTGGTCGAGTGCAACCGCGAGGCAGCAATGATGCTCCATCAGGCTGGATTCACGGAAGTGGACCAGGTCGACAACCTTGGCCACTCGCCCATTAGTGTGTTGAAGATACCGAAGCCCGGAAAGATTTACCATGGGACATACCATCCAGGGACCTTGTCTGATTGCCTCAAGAGTTACCTCGAAATGTGCGCGTGGTATGAAAAGAAGGGTGCAAGGTTGAGAGTCGCGCGTTTGGTTTGTATAACCAAACGCCCCTGCATCACATTGCCGACCGAATTGGAGAGTGTTCCGCTTCGATATTGGCCAGCTGGTATAGAGAGTACGGGAATGACGATCAAGGAACCACGACACGTCAGTTTGGCGCCGACTGGATCAACTTGGTTAAACCAATGGAAATGGAGTCCGACATTCTGAGACGAATACTCAAAGACACAGACCATCGTGACCTGCTCGCTTGTCCTTGTGGCGAGGGCCTTCCCATGAATGTCCTTATAAACGAGACAATACTTGGACTTCGCTCGCCGAAAGAAGTATCCTTGCTGGCAACCATGCTTCTCAAAGCCGCTTCCCTACCAGACACTGAAGAGCACGAGCAGATGCTGGCTCCAGTCTTCTTGCGCGCCTGCACCTTTGCGTGTCTGAGCATTCCACACACATGCGAATCTGCGCGTCTCAATAGGTTTAAAAGGTTGCCGGGTGAGGATCGCCTCCATCATTCGAATGGCTGTGTAAACAGCATGGTTTCCGGGTTTGTAGCCAAATATCGGGACCTTGGACTGCCGTTGTGTTTGTTCTTGACGGAGTGTTGGCCGGATGCTATGGAAAAGGCCGTTATGAAGTGGCTTGAAGATGAGTTGTCGGAAATGGGAATGTAATAGAAGTATGTAGTTCAGTCCGTAGTACTAGATCAACACCAATACTAGGATAACCTCTCCACCTTCCAGTGTTTATGATGATATGATTGTTTCGATGTAGCGAGCGGATCCGATGCATTTTGTCTCGGTAGTTTCGGTTGAGGGCAGTAGACACGTGGGCTTAGGAGACCGTATCTCTCGTATGTCGGGTATATGTGCTAACGGGAGTGGTGGCATCTCTGAATCAAGGCCCATACCAACCGCGACCACTCATACGGAAAGATGGTTTTCCACAGTAGTCGGAAAGACGTCGAGATCCAAGCTGCTGTCCACCCACCCCTCTTCCAAGGCTAGAAACTCCGGCGAAAAGCCCGACAATGAACTTTCCCATCCAACAGATCCCAGATCCAGACCCACTTCAACATTCCGCTGAAGCAAATACCCACACGCTTGCGCCGGAAATTCCAACAGCCGCAGCACAAGCGGATCGGCGCTATCCTCCAGATACATACAGATAGCCGCACACTCAGACCTCGCGCGCGTATTCACCCACCAGAGATCTATACCGAGCATGAGCGCAAGCCACCAAGCGAGCAGAATCAGCGCCGGGGGTTCCTTTCGGACAAGGGTCTCGTAGTAATCCGGCAACAACCGGCCCATGAAAGTCGTTATCTTGGGGAACGTCTTGACAGAGAGCTCGAGCTTTAGGAGTGGCGTCAACATCCGCAGCGGCCACGTGTAGGGGTTATTCTCCGTTGTCGAGAACTCGGTTACCCCGCAGAGATCTGCGAGATGCGGATGGAGTCCTTCGCGTCCCGCGCGCATGTCCTCGAACGAATCGCCCCGCGAGTCCATGAACATTTCCCACCACATGCTTTTTCGGAGCCAAGGAGCCGTGCGGCCGAGGAGGTGGCGGAGTCCCGATTGGACGAAAAGCCAGTTTAGAGATGTTGCTGGGTTCGCGGAGAAGACGAAGGAGGCGCGCGGATTGTAGGTGTCCATTGCGAAGGAGTTGACGGTCATGAGGAGGCAGGCGGAGAAGAGGGTGTCCATGTTTGAGGGCGAGATTGGGGATTGTAGTTCGGCGCTGTATTGGTGGATCGCCTTTTGCCAGTGGTGGGTTTCTAGGAGGGTGTATCTTGCGAAGGAGGAGTCGGACGCGGGGAGGGTTTGGCGGAGGTGTGCGATTGAGACGGCGATTATGCTGTGCATTAAGTAGGGGGACTATTCACGAGTTGTCAGTCTTCCGTTTGCTTCCGTACCCTGGAGAGGTATACCTGCAACGCCAACCGAATCATCTTGCCCCGCATCACTTCCTTCCCAGACCTGCTAATAATCGTCGGCGTGATCGTATCCTGGAAGTGTCGCAGAGTATCTATATTGCTCAAGCACTCGCCAAACTTCCCCTGCTTGAGCTGAAGCAGGTGATCAATCTGCGTCGCGATCGCTTTCACAGCCATCGTATGCGCCGTCGCATCAGGCCCAACATCGGGAATCCGCTCCAGGAACTGCGCAATGAGCCTCTCCTGCGTGGGAGCTTGTTCATGCTTCTTGCCCGTCGTCGTCAGTTTCCCACATCCCGGAGGTAGGATGACCTCGTAGGTGCATTCGAGGTTCAACTTTTCGCATTTCTGGCAGCGCGGCCGGGTTTCGTCGCACTTGACGCGGCGCTGTTTGCATTTTGCGCAGCCTTCGCGGGACTTGCGATGTGGGCGGCGGGGGTGGTAGACGTGTTGCGTTGTCGTTTGTGGGAGTTTGACGCGGAAAGGGATGTTTTGGCCGTTCATGGTGGTTTGCGTGCCATATTAGTGAGAGTGTTCAGCAGAAAAGAGAGAATAATAGGGGGAGGGGAATGCATCGTGTTCGTGTTGGGTCTTTGTGATCGTCGTTGGAGTTGCAACGTCAGACTTGGAGAGATTGCGCTCCGCATTCAGCCTTACACTCCGTACAGTATATTGCACCTTATCACGTTCATGCCAAAAATGAGAGCCGAATATACAGCTTCCTACAGAGGAAAAGATGATAGAAAAATCGTAGACTTCATTAACCAAAACATGCCAATCTAACCAAGTTTCGCATTCGAAAAGTCCATCTCTGTGTAAAAACACCTCCATCAGCACAAACCCCGCCAAACCAAGGGCGAAGGAAGAAGAGAAATACATACCAGGATGCTCCGCCTGAAACTTCTTCAAGATATCCATCTTCCGCTGCTCATCGCTCGTCGGCCCACCCATCTCCTTCTGCCGCTGGTCATACATCATCTTCTCGACCATCGCCCGGGTCTCGCCGTCCAAATCACTCAGTTTCGAGTTCTCCGGCGTAATCTTGCTAACGTCGATCTTGGGCGCGCTTGTTACAACATGCGCCCACCATTCTACCTGATTCACTTTGTCCAGGTGCACAGAGACCTCCTTGCCGGGGGGATGCGACGTCGTCTCGAGCGTCCATGAGGACTCGTCGACTTTGATCGGGTGCGCTAGGTCGCCCTACACGGATTTCCAGTCTTGTAAGTCTCTTTTCTCGTCTTTTCCTCTTGACTTGCCTAAGCAGCAACTATGACAGGTTAAGTAAGGGAAGATGTGCCCGCGGCGTACCTCAATAAAAGCCTCCTGCCCCCGAATCGCAACCTTGATCTTCGTCTTCGTAAGAACAACATCCAGATCGCGACCCTTGATGTTTCCCGGTACAGGGATCGTAACGTCAACATCGCGGATCGTCTGTGTCCATTTGTAGGGGAGGTTCGCCTGCTCGGCGTCTTCGGCAGCCTTGCGGGCTTTTTCTTCGGTCTCGCGCACGGCGATGTCGGCGGGGTTTGGGTCTGCTTCTGTGGAGGACATTTTTGCTTTTGTGTATAATTTGAGGGCGGAACTTCGTATTAAATGAGCAAGTAGATAGAGGAGAAGGAAAGGTCAATGATTATGGGGGAAAAAAAAGAGCTTTGGAGCGGAGAGGCGGGGCGGTCGTTGATCTTTAGCTTAGTAGCTGTGCAGCTTAAGCTGTGGGAAGAAGCTTCTGAGAGGTTCCATTGTTTGGCAACTTTTGAGCTGAATGCATCATGATCTTGTATCACAGTGGGCTGAGATTTGTTAAAACGCTGGACTCGAGAATGCAATGTGAAAATATAGTAACTTTGTTTGTTTTTGTCTTGTGCCACATTGTCTGGCCTGGATGTGCAGTGCGGGCTTACTCAAACAATATGTAGACGACATACAGCTATCTACCGCTACTAACATGAAATGGGACACGCAGAAAAATGAGACGAAGTGCGCCGATAGATGCCTTGCAAAGACCAGACAGATACAGGAAAAAGTAAATGGAGGTGGAATATACAAGCAGAATCATGCCATGCCATCTCCAGCTCCGACCATCCCACCACACATACCCGAAACCCCTGCCGAAAGAATACTAAATGACTCGAGAAAGCGACGTAGAGAAGAGAAGAAATTCGCCGACCGACCGACCGACGCCAGGTATCTTATGTAAAGTTCAAACATTCGACGCTTGATGAAAGCAGGTAGGCACATAGTGACATAACGGGATACGTTGCAAGAATCACTCGTTCCCGCCGAGGAGATTATGGATGAGGTAGCCTCTCGTTGACATCGTTCTGCTGGGCCGAGGCAGAGGGCTGAGGCGTCTGAGACTGAGGCTCGGGCTCAAGCTCGGCGGCTTCCTCAAGATGAGTCGCGTTTGGACTAGACTGTTCAACGGTGTCGAAAAACTGCCCTGCAAACTCTGCAACTTCATTAGCGAACTTTGTCTCGAGCATCCGTTGCAACATCTGCAGGTCCCGGTTCATCTTCTCCTCGTGTAGCGCTCTTTCTTCCACCGCACGGCGGCAGGTTCCGTCCCGATCACGCAGCTTTGCGCAGTTCGGGCAGAGGTAGTTCATTTCGCAGTATGAGCATTTGCAGGGCGGATGTGCAGTCACGCATTCCTGGCAGACGTAGACGGAGCAGCTAAAGCATTTGCGGAGGACGGTGGCGCAGCGTTCTCGTTGGTCTCCAATCTCACGATATGTGGGACAAAAGAACGATTGGCAGCCTTGCCACTTTGCGACCTGGTGTTCAAGAGGCGAGTCTGAGTAGAAAGATGGGGAGCGGGAGCGAGATTGGTTGGAATTTGACACTGAGATACTGCGCGAGCGACGGCGCGGAGGGTGAGATGGGCCGGCGCTAGGGCTTCCGAGGGGATGAGCGTCGCCATGATCTTCAGTGAAACTGCTCGTTGTGGAGTCAATCAGTCTGTGGGTTCTATACGGAAGATCAAAGCCAGAAGCTGCCGCATTTTGATAGGCCGCTGAGGATGTATCGTCGGCCTCGCCTGCTATAGCCGATCGTGCGGCCGCGGCTGCAACGACTTGGTTCTGAATCGCCAGCTTCTCCAGGTTGAGGTCGCGATACCCGCAAATCCGTAGACGGAGTCCACGCAAATCATGCTCAATGCAAAGCGGCTTGGAGCAGCGCTTGCAGTGTACCTTCCACTGAGGCGTGTCGTAGCAGTCTTTGCACAGATTCCGAGGACACGCAGAAGGCTGGCGGTCAGGTGGACCCAGCAACCATTTCATCATGGCAATATGCCCGGTTTCAAGGGTGTAGTCTGGCTTCCGAGGGTCGCCATAGGCATACTTGGGAAACGATTTGCTCCACTCTTGGGCCGAGTATTCGAGATCTTCCCATCCTTGGCCACGTGGAAGAGGTGCGGCACGAACTTGGTCAACATCGCGATTAGGTGTACCAATGCTAATGCCACCGCCACCAGAGAATATGGGCTCGATGCAGCACCAGTGAAAGCTCAGCGCGGGGTAGGTAGGGGTATTGGGCGGCAGCACTGCGGTATCATCCTGGATGTCTTCGGCTGTAGGATCATGCATCAAACAGGGAGAGGTGGCTGCACCCGGAGCCCACCAGAAGGGCCCTGCTGATTCTCCCGTTACCGAGGACTTGGGTGGTGGAGAGTGGAGATAAGGTCGTTCGTAGGCGCAGCTAGCGCAGAGTGTCTTTCGGCACCCGACGCAATGCATGAGGATACTGCATTGTTCACACCTCTCACCAATCTCTTCGCAGCAACTGTCGCAGCGGATATTCTCAACAAACCGACGGTGGCTTTGACGCAAATGCGCCGGCGTTGACTTGCCCTCCCCCAAATCTCTCTTCTCCCCGGTTCCAAGTGCTTCGCCGTAACACCCAGTTTCATCATGCTCCCACAATTTACCATCTTTCTGCACAGGACGAGTACTAGCCGAATCAATCGGTCCAATCCAGTTCTTTGACCTCCAGAGTCGATCAAACACCACCCATACTTCCGGAGAACCCTGTGGGGAGCGCATGGTTACATAGCCTCTTCTTCGGAAACATCTTCCGGCTGGAGTGGAGCACCATGCAGTGTCTGTCCAGATACCAAGTTTATGGCAGAGGTTGACAAGTTCATGAGTCGGTTCCGAGTCCGAATCTTTCCGCGTGAGAGAAGAGGAAAGATACGGCCGTCGACGATGGTGTCGGCATCTGTAGGTGTAAAGACTCTTCAGCGCGAGATGTTTCGTGGCCGGTGAGCTACCGATATTTCGCTCCAAGCTGACATCGTATTGCAACCCGTACATCATCAGATAGGGGATGATATGGTATTTCAGAGAGACATTCTTGCATCCGCGAACAGAGAGATGTTCCAGCGTTTCCCGCCGCGAGTGCAGAACGGTAGATATGAGAAATTGTCCAGAGACAGCCGTGTTATCCAGCTCCAGGCTCTTCAAACACGGGCTGAACGGTACCACCACATTCATCAACAGCTGATCGAGAGCATATGGTCGAGACTGTCGCGGTACCCTAGGTTCTGTCGTCCCCGGTAGAATGATCCGCAGCGGCGACGGGGTGCCAGAGGGGTATAGCAAGCGGAATGATAAATGTTTCCATGCTGTTGGGTATGAGCGGAGGAAGGATCGTAGGTGACGGGAGGTGTGGGATAGTTTGAGTATGGCATCGGTCGGCGTCTGCAGTAACAGAGATTCGAGGATCGGGACATGCGTGGTAAAGAGGCGTTCAAAAGTCGATAGAGGTGGTTCCGATAGCTCGAACGAGTCCTGGTCTGCCGTCAATTCGTCCAGCTCCTGTTGACGCTCGTTGTCGTCCTCTCTGATTCTCCCCTCCACTGTCTCCTCACGCTCCCGGCTCTCCGCACCGGGCGAGCGCGCACCACGAACAAGAGCCATGGCAACAGCAACAACAGCACTTTTCGGTTATTTTCGTTTCGCTCCTTATCTTCTTTGTCGTTTTCTCCGGATATCACGGGATTAATTACAGGGTAACGCGAGATCGCGAACACATGGGAGGTTGCGGGACACACGGCGCATCATAAGGGCGCAGGGAAAAGGGCGGGACGAAGGAAGAGGCGGGGGGTTGTTGACAACCTAGGAGTCGAGTACCATGAAAAAGGAGGCCATCGAAGGGATGGAAAACTCGACACCGGGTCTGCCAGCGATGCAAGAGGCTGAGGGGCGCTTCAGTGACAACTCAGAAGGCTGTTGAATGAGGAACAAAATCCTGGACTTTGCGCAGTGCCCATCATGTGATAGGTGACCTGCGGACGCAGTGGGTGTTGATCGACTTTTCTCTCCTTCTTACAGAGGAACTTATGATGATGATGTGGCAGGCTAAAATGTTTATTAGACTTGTATCTTAGTGGAAACTAATTTAAAGGCATCTATTTGTTGCGAAGGCTCTCATGCTTCTCTAGATGTTAAAGCATCCAGTTCATCAAGTCGCTCTCGTGAGGCATCCCGGATCCAAATCTCAGATGTGAGATAAGAATGAGGCCCTAAATTAGCTCAAAGGGGCCCCAATTTAGTGTCTATCTATTGATTCCCCCACCGTATATCCCCTTGCAATCCCCTTGCGCCCTTCCACAACCAGTGTGCTGTCGTCCGCCCCCTCGCCGTCATATTGAACGCTGTTCGCTGCGCTATTGAAATCGCTCCCCAGGCCCGTCCACGTCCGTTGCGACCGCAGGAATTCCGCTCCAGGCGAGTAAGAGCCGCCGATCATAGCCAAGTCGCCCTTGGCTCGTCGAGCGAGTGCTCGAGCTGCAGACGGCCCATCAGCCGCAGAGATTGCACCGCTGCCGCCTCGCGAGCCAGAACCTCCCTGGGCGGATGCGCGGGAAGCGGATTCCCGCATCGGACGCGTGTGGGAAACGTACCGACCGGTCCGCAAGTCAAACTCGGGTGGTGCAGACTCGGGCTCCGACATTTCGTCCTCCTCGTTCTTTACCTGGTCCCCTGTCGAGGTTGCGCCGTTTGTGTTTTCCTCCTCCTCGCCATCCCCTTGAGACTCCGAAGTTGGTGGTGGCTGGTCAAGCACGCTCTGGAAATCACTCTGCCAGGCGCCCGTCCAGATCCGCTCGTCGTCCCCCTTAAGTGCAAACTCCAGCTCAAACGGAGTGATGACCGGTTTCCAGAAATCCTTGCTGTCCACCAGAGAACTCTCCCAACAGCCAATAACCACCCAGCCACCGATCTCACTGAAGTTGGCTACCTTGGCAGCGTTAAGCTTGCCAACCACAAACAGGTAACTCTTCTTGCCTGCCGCTGCGATCTTCTCTTTGACGTGCTCCACGATATGGAGGTAGTTCTTTACGCTAAGCGTGTTTACCAAAATTCCAAAAATAGGCACTGTACTCAGCCGTGTCAAGATCGCGTAGCGGCGCCGTAACAACGCCGAAGTTGAGGCGGGTAGAGGCTTGACGTCCGCGCCAGCCGGCCCGTCAGTGGGATAGATGTGAATTGCCGCGACACGGGACGCCAGCGTAAGGAGTAGCGCAGTTGGCGGCTCGGAGATGTGGAAAAGCTGCCAGTCGGACAGCGACGCTGGAGTCTCCTTCACCGAGTCTGGTACGGTGCGGTTAGGAATGACAGACGACGGATCGTGTACCAATTCTGTGGAGAACAGGTTGGTGTACCCTTCTGCAACCAGGCGAGAATATACTTCGGCGACATGCTCTGAGTAGGCGACATCCGCGGCGAGGATCACCTTTGCACTCGGTTCGTAAGTTTCCTTGAACGCCTTGACGAGTGGATCAAGAGGCAAAGACTTGCGAGTGAAGACATAGATCACTGGAAGTCTGGCAGTCGGCGACAAACATGACCGTCCGTAGTGCACAACAACGTCCGCATCTACATGCTCCGCAGCGACTTCATCAACACAGCACGTCCCGTAGGAAGTATCAGCGAGGATATAAAGTTTCGGCGCCACTTCAGCATCCCGGACTTCAAGCCGGGACACCGAATCCGCTAAACCGTCTCCCCCTGTCCTATCGCCATTAATCTCATCTTTGTGACCCGAAGCGCCGCTATCCTCAACAACATCCCGCGCCTCCAAGCCCCGACTCAGTAGCTGGAACACCCGCGGAGCATCGGGGAGCATTTCATCTGGAAATTGTAGAGCGATCCGCTTGTACCGCGCCTGGCGGATTTCTTTTAGCGTGCGTTCGATGTCATAGGTGATGGCGAGTTCCTCTTCCGAGAGGGCGCGGTTAGTGTCCGGTACGACGGGCTCGGTGGCTTCGAGGATGCGGTCGTCTGGAGTGGATAAAACAGGGGCGGCTTCTAGCTCTGCCATTTGGACCGTAGAACCCGTACTTTGGGCGGGACTCCTTCGAAGCGTTCGTGAGGAGGGGTATGTTGTGGGATAAATTTTTTTTCGTGGGCGAAATGCAATCTCCCCACCTCACCCCGCCATCCGCAGGCCAATAAATGAGGGGCTATTTTGAAGCGTCCGACGGGGATTTTGAATGCGAGGGCCAATAATGATGGGAAATCAAGGTTGAAATTTATAGTTTTTATATACACTACAGATTAGCTTTCGCCGGCTCACCGGCCCATACTCGCCGAATCAACTCGCGAATCGGTTCCCGCTGGATCTCTCTTGGATTCCAGTAAGGGTTGCCAACAGCGATATCAGCCGCCTTGTCGATATCCTCCTCCTTCATACCAAAGTCCTTGACACCACGCTTGACCTTCAATTTCTCGAGCAAGACGTTTAATCCGTGGATTGCATCTCCGTTGCTCTCCGGGAGCACTTCCGCCAGCTTCTTCATCGCCTCCGGGATATTGGGCGCGTTGTATGAGATTGCGTGCGGCAAGACAGCCGTGTGAGTTTCCGCATGGGGAAGATTGAAGCTGCCGCCAAGGGTATGGCAGAGCTTGTGGTGAATAGACATGCCCACGCTTCCGAGGCAGGTTCCGCAAAGCCATGCGCCGTACAGTGCTAGCGAGCGCGCGGATTGTGAGGAGGGATTCTCGACGATGTCGGGGAGTGCGGAGGCCAGCGCGCGCGTACCCTCGAGGGCCATCAGGTTGATGACGGGGTTGGTGTTGCGGGCGTAGAGTGCCTCGACTGAATGGACAAACCCGTTAGCAGCCAATCCAACCAAAGCAGAGGGAAGACAACGCACCCGCGTGAGCAATCGCATTCACACCGCTCGTCGCGCTCATAGCAGACGGCAGGGTCATGGTAAGGTCAACATCGTAGATGACAGTCCCAGGGAGAATCTTCGGATCGGAGCGAGTCTTCTTCAATCCATCGGCAGTCTCGCCCAGGATCGGAGTCATCTCACTGCCAGCGTACGTAGTCGGGATGCAGATGTGGTAGAGACCAGTGCGGATACTGATCGCCTTTCCCAGCCCAATAGTGCTTCCACCACCGATTGAAACAACCAGATCAGCGTTCTGCGCCTTCGCATACTCGACAGCCTTATCCGTGATGTGGGTAGGAGTGTGCATAGTAGCTTCTGTGAAGATACCAGCGACATGGCCCCCTAGGACTTCCTTGACGCGCTCGGCATGGCTGACTTGCTGTGGTGTAGACAGGATCAAGGGAGCCTTCTTGTCCAGACGGGCGATCTCGTCGGGGAGTTTCTGGAGAGTGCCGCTGCCGAAGACGACTCGGCCGGGGTTCGCGTTGTACTCGAAGGCGTCCATTGCGGGGTAATTTGGACGAGTTCTGAAAGACTACTAGAAGAGGGGAGAGGGCGGGTGGAGGAGGGGAGCCGCTAATTGATATAGAAATGTCGAAGCTTGAGCATCATAAATAATCCATCCTCCCCACACCCCACCGGGAGCTTTGGAACGTCATGAAGCTGGAATGTTCATCCATGAGATTCGGCAAATCCTTTGCCGTGGGTCTCGGGGGGTCTCGGGGGGTCTTGGGGGGTTGCGGGGCAGTCTTAGTACTGGCGGATAAGCCATATCCGTAATTCCGTCAAGCGTTCAGTCACGAAGGAATAACCAATCAATCCTATTCGCTTGATTGTCATGATCTGTCCAGGGCCCTCCTCTCAAAAGCTAGTGAAGATTCCGTTCAGAGAGTTGGTCGACTGTTGTCGCTTGTGAGTACATACAACATATACTACTCCTGTCGTGGAGCGATCGTCGCGCCGGAAATCCCCCACCCGCGATATCAGAGTCGCGGTCCTGGGGGCGGAATATTTCCAGCATTCAAGTTGAAAACATTTCAAGTTGCTCTATTTTTTTGCATCAACAGGGTATCGCTCAATGCACAGCCCAATCAATCCAGATCAGCAAACGCCATCACCTCCCGCTCCTTGCCCCGGTCCTTGCCCTTCTGCTTCTTGCGTTTCCTCTGCGAATTATCGCTCTGAGGCTTGCGGTTCTCGTTATCTGAATCGTCATCGTCACTGTCATCGCTAGCCCCGTACATGCGCTTGTCGCCGGAAAACTCCCCATAACTTCCTATTGACTCGGCCGTCTCGTGCCATACCTTGACCACCTGACCACCACCACTAACCATGCGTCCCTCGACGTCGAAGCCTAGCCCAATCACGCCCTCAGTCTCATCGTGCATAAGCTCCGAGACGACCTTGTTCGGGCCCATCTTGACAAACTTCACGCGCCCACTCCCGAGACCAACGGCAATCATTTTACCCTTGCCCAGCTCGTCAGGGACAACAGTAAGGGTCTCCAGGGACTCCACACCACCCTCCCCGCGTTCAACATAGATGCGCTCATCTTGGTCATCCCACGCACCACGCTCCCAGAGGGTCAGGACACCATTTGTACCACCAACAACGACCTTCTCACCACGGCTTGTACCGCCAGACGACAAACCGCCAATGAATGTAGAGCTGATCAGCTCCTCTTCCTGGTTCTCACTGCGCACGAGCACTCCCCGTCGGAGATCCGTCACTGCCAGCGTTGTTCCACCCGTAGTCACCCATTGCTTGCTAAACCCGGAGGTACTCGTATCGGACGGCGGAAGCGGCGTGAGGGAGGAGATATAGTCATCGTGAGGGCGATGCGTTTGCTCAGGACGAGCCGTGACTTTTGAGTACGGGACGCGCAGATCATAGAGATGTAGTCTACTCGAGTCCGTAGCGAGGAGGAGGGTCTGAGGCGAAAGCGCATGAACAACAGTTGGCGCGTCATCAAGCCTATAAGTAAATTCCATCAGCACCAGAACAATTGGCCACAAACTACCATCTCAATTGCTCGAGGCAACAAACGTGTGAGCTAGTCAAAGAAACTCACCCTTTCTTCGTTGCCGGAATCATAATCTTATTGACCACCTTGCCCGTCTCCGCGCTCGCAGCCTTGACAATGCCATCCGTGCCCGCCGAGTATAACACCTCCCCATCGACCCCAAACGTCAGTGTCCGACAGCTTCCCTTATGCCTCCTCGTTTGCCAAACCGTGTCTATGTGTCCGCGCCCATTACTCCTTGCCGATGAGGCCACCGATGTCTTGGACGCCGATTCGTCATTGTCGCTGTCCTCCTCGCCCTCGCCCTCTTCGCTGGGGAGCCGGAATGTCTGGACGTGCCCGGTTGATAACCCGACGGAGATTACGGGCTCGGAGGGGTGGATTGCCTGGGCGAAGAGGTCCGCGGGGAGCGGGAGGGTGCAGACTGTGTCGAACATTGCGCCCTTTCGTGTTAGAAAGTGTTCTGAGAAATTGGCTAGAGTTCAATGGGCGAGAGCCTTGCGGAAGACTCGAGAGCTTCGGAGCTCAATTTATTTCCTGAGTGGGGCGGGCCGAGGATGATCCGCGATCTGATTGGGTCAAGCGTTGTTCTGTGAATGTTCCCCGGTTTTCATGCGCTTGGATTCTTCAGAAAATTGTTAGCGAGAAAAGTTATACCTCACTGGGCTGGCACCTTTCAGTTAGTTTTGGAGAGATTTTCTGCATATTGGCAAACTCGATTTTGTATGATTGAACTAAGTACAGGACAAAAAGAGGAAAATGTCACGAAGGGAAAAAAGCCAGTGGAGGGGTACCTCGACATGGTAATGGGCATATATAGACAAGAAGGAAATAGAAAAAGCGGCAAGCACTCCTCGAAAGGATCTATATCCACTATATACAGGTTTTGTGGGAGCGATTTGTATCACCTGGACCTAATGCTTGTGGTTGGCATGGTTGGCAATAAGCAACAAATGACCAGTGAAAAATTTGAGAACAAGGTTAACTCGCTTAGAAGCGGCGAGCAGCAGTGCCAGCAGAGTCAAAGGTTGAGCCAATGGGGCCGAACTTGATGTTGGAGAAAGTAACGCTGGCATCGGGAGACTCGGACTCGACAACATCTGGGTCACCAGCGCCGTGCTCGCAGGTACCGCGGGCAATACCAGGCTCGCTTGGGTCAGCGTCAACGGGGAAAGAGCTGTCGAGCCACATCATGCTGGCGTAGTGGTCATCCCAGATACTGAGAATAAGAACCATGGCGGACATGGCATCACCCATCTTGCTGAGGCCGCCGTGCTGCGTAAAGATGTCCTCGTCACCGAAGGCGGCCTTCTGGGCAGTGCAGAATTCAGAAGTGATCGAGTTGCCCTCAACGCCGTCAATGTTGGAGGCAGAGTTGGCGATGACCACACCATCCTGGACGTAGAAGCGCTTGATCTCGGAGAGGGCACCGCCATCGCCGAGGAACTGGGTCACGACTGTCACGGGGGAGGCAGTGTCGACGATGCCGCCAGGACCGTAGAAGCTAGTGTTGCCCATGCGGTAGGAGTTGAAGTCGCAGCCATCAGGGTCACAAGTACCGCCATAGCGGTCATCGGAGTAAGTGCCACCACAGGCATCGCCCTCGCACATGGTTTGCTCAATGTCATCACAAGGGTGAGGGGTGTAAGCGGTTGAAATGCTGTTGGCCTCCCAGATGTCCAGTTCCGGGCAGCAGGTACCAAGGTTACCAACACCCGAGTTCGGGTCACTCTCGGATCCAGACCAGCCGTCAACATTGCCCTATCAAGCGTTAGTAACTGTTTTCCGTTGCATGAGTGCCATAAAAATATGCATACCAATCCGTTGATGAACTTGATGTCACGAGGACATTGAGAGTCACAGTAACCTGTTCCATACTTGGCACCAGCCGAGTTACCCTCGTACTTGCTCAAGCCACCATCAGCGTCCATGGAGGTGAAGTACAGGGCGCCGTTCAAGCCACATGGGAGGTTAGAGACATCGACGTCAAAGGTGAATTCGTTGCCAATGAGGTCGAAAGTCTGATAGGTCTCATCATCCTCCATAAGGTAGACACGAGAGCCAACGTTTGCTCCAGTGACAAACTTGAGGGTAAGCGCATCACCAGAGGCTGTGATACCGTAGGTTCCCTCATAGTCAGCACCGTCGACCGCACAGTTTGTAGCGCAAGACTCGGGGTCCGGGCAGAGGGTTGAATCCCACTGTCATTCGGCTTAGTTGGTTCGACACAGCGGAGGCTAAAGACTTACCGTGTTGCCAGTGTAGCAGTTGGTGGAACCCTCAACAGAGTGAGTCCAGCGCCAGTTCGAGTCAAGCACCACGGATCCTGAGACTTCAGTACACGTGCCACTTGCTTCGCACCTTTGCCAGGTCAACGCAGGGTGAACTTCTTCCTGCAGGGTACCTGCCTGCTGGGCCCGAGCCGCTGACCAAAGGGTGGAGAAGAGAAGAGCGCGTTGATACATTTTGTTCGAGATGGTGAACTTGTTTTTGCTGGTTTGGGATGGTGGTCTGTCCGGCAGAGTTGAAGATCAGACCTGAGGACGGGGCACACAACTTCCTTTATACCTTGCTGTCACAGACTAGGCCACTATTCAAGTCGCGTGCATATCCATTTTGGGAGGATTCCATGCAACCTCCGTATCATCATAGCGGTGGTACGGACCGCGGTGCCGTTATGTTCACTGTTTCAGAGAGATAGCATAGCAAGGCTGCTTCAGGAGGCCGGGAAAAACTCCATACTGCGTACGCAGCTGTTCAAATCCCGTCGGGTAAGGAGAGAAGTGAGATCCGGCTCCATCGAAGATGTGGAGTATTGTCTATCACAGAATGTAATTGGTCTGGGTCACATCCAATATCATGAATTGACGGAGAGAGCTCCGAGCGAAATCCGTCAAGCGGAGGATGGCATGGGGAAAGCAGTTTGTCGATCTCATCCGAGTATGTGGTTGAATCTTGCAGGGGTAGTTGGAGGCTGTCACTCGCCCCCAGTTCCTCTCTATAGCGAGTCTAAAAAGACGAGAAACTAGACGAGCAATATGTTCAATACCAGATCCAGCTGCCTATCCTCCATGCCTACAACATTATGGGAGCCTTCAACTGCCTTCAGTAGGAATCACGGTCAAACCCGACAAAGCGCGCGTGCAGCCATTCAGGAACGCCTCAGTAGTCAACCAGAATGAGCGCGCTAATATGTAGACTGCCGCTGTGGCGCTGTCGGCTGTAACTGATTGAGCTTCAATATAGACCTCTGGTTGATATTATTGTATCCACTTCGTGCAGCCGGCGCATATGCGAAGCCAGAATTTCTCCGGAGACACCGTATTGAGCCCGAAGGAGACTGTCCGTGAGGAAGCGGGGGTGGGGATCCTTGACCATTCCGGGGGAGACAGAGAAACTCGCCTGCAGGCGACGTCAGATGTCAAGCCCCAGCATAAGGTGTGGCAGATGTGGCGTGGATTGGGCGTCCGCCAACTCTGAAGCGTCGACTGTTTTGATGGAGATTAATTAATTGTCCAGGATTTCAGGATTCCAGGGGCACTTCTTCACCCTGCCGATCTCCGGGGTGCGGGGTTGGAATCCCATCAATTGCAGCCTGTTCTCAAGGCTTCGAAGGAAATTATGGATGGTCAGAGGAAAGACGGCGTTTCGCGTGTCGCTTTTCTTCTCTTTTGGTTTCAAGTGTGGTCCGCAGACACAAGTCTCACGGGGCAATTCCTCCCAACAAGCATATCGACAGCGCATTTGGCATTTCCTTGACCTCGAACAAGAATATTGGCATGCGTGGTGGTTTCGGCAGCATCGGCCTTGTGGCGGGGGTAGATAGCCAAGTACTGCTCCGGAGT
Organism: Aspergillus pseudodeflectus; assembly: GCF_044049435.1. Lineage (NCBI taxonomy): Eukaryota > Fungi > Ascomycota > Eurotiomycetes > Eurotiales > Aspergillaceae > Aspergillus > Aspergillus pseudodeflectus. Next base: position 100,580 of record NW_027263797.1, on the reverse strand, counting down.
AGGGTTCGTACAGGGATCAAGCTCAACAGGGGAACGATTCTTGAAGCCACTCAGAAACTCAGAAGAGCAGGACGTAAAGTGATGTCGGCTGCGATGAGGGGAGTGCTGGTGGCTGCACATACCCCGGCCTTGCCGATCATTTCCTCATGTACTTCTGTACAATGTCCGGCCGCTCCCAGCACCGTGATGAATTCTTGCTCTCGACACGGCGCTTCAAACTCGTATCGAATTTCTTCCTGATTTAGCCGGAATCATGCCACGACACTCTTCCAATTCAAAACATCCTTCAAACTCCAACACGGAGGTAACGTCCGCTTTTCATGGAGACAAAAGAGGTTGCGAATGCCTTGGACGAAGCCAACATTTTTAAGTCACGGTTACTAAGAGGCGCCATTCCCCGCAAAACATGGGTCCGATCATAACCAGGCTTCTGCGGCCTTAGGCCTGGAGACTTGGAGAAACAACTGCGCCCATGAATAATTCAGGAAGTATTACTCTAGAGTCTCGAAGGTGGTCAGACAAACAACCACTGCTCATGGTCACCTGACCAAAAAATGTACTAACTTTGGACGGTTAGCGCAAGAATGAGCCTCGGCTGCCTTACCTTCAAGGCAGCCTCTGGCTTATCTGTGATGTGCCGAAGACACGCGCACCCGTCCCCCATTTTGTCATTCCTTCTCTCACTCCTTCCTCAACCTTCCGCTGTTGGTGACTCTTACCTGGACAAGCAACTTTTCGTGCCTTCGCACATCAAACGTGTACCCAGGTCATTCCAATTGTCCAGGAAGGAAGTAGCAACGGAGCCAGTTTTTGACGGGCACGCTATTAGCCTGAAATCACAGCCATGGCTCACTGGTACAGCCAGACCGTCGAGGCCCTCTCGGCGTCTCTAACAAATCATCCCACTCAACTTACACTGCTAGCGACAGCAGGGGTATCCCTTAGCGTAGGCCTTTTTCTACGTGCTATTCTGTCCGACGAACCCCGAGAAGGCGGAGTCTATCATTCACCGCTAGCTTCTGTGCGGTCAGCCCCAAGCGACAAGGACCACCCTCTGCCACTTGACGCACTTCCAGGGGCAAGAGATGTACAGACTCCCTACGGCTCAATGCGCGTCTACGAATGGGGTCCAGAGGAAGGCCGCAAGGTTTTGCTTGTGCATGGCATTACCACCCCGTGCATTTCACTGGGTGGACTCGCCCATGCCTTAGTGGATCAGGGCTGTCGAGTGATGTTGTTCGATCTGTAGGTCCCATATAGCTCCGCTGATTTTATGCGCTCCTATATTGTAGGGCTTGCTAATGAGCGCTTCTGCTAGATTTGGAAGAGGTTATTCTGATTGTCCTCCGGATCTTCCTCAGGATGACCGTCTATTTGCGACTCAGATCTTCATGGCTTTGAGCTCTTCTCCGATTTCATGGACAGGGGCCGGGTCTGGCAAATTCTGCCTCGTCGGTTACTCCCTTGGTGGCGGTATAGCTGCAGCTTTCGCATCGTTCTTTCCACAGCTCTTGTCGGCTCTCATCCTTCTTGCGCCAGCGGGTTTGATACGAGACTCGCATATCAGCTTCAGCACCCGACTTCTTTATTCAGGCGGCCTACCAACTCGGGTGTTGAAATTCCTGTCTGGCAGACGTTTGCGTGCAGGTCCCCTTTCTACTCCCAAAGTACCGCAAAGCTCTAAAAAGCTCCATGCCAGCGATGTGGCTGCCGAGGAGCTACCTTCGGCAGTGGGAGCTGAAGCTCAAAGACTATCCCGCTCGCACCCCCATGTCACTGTCCCCAATGCGGTTCAGTGGCAGGTGAACGCACATACTGGGTTCGTTCACGCCTTTGTTTCCAGTATGCGGTATGGTCCAATTCTAGCTCAACGGCAACGCGCAGCCTGGGAGCGCCTAGGAGTATACCTATCCGAGCAGCAAAAGATTTCCCCAGAGCAGCAAGAATCGAAAGGCCTTTCTAGTGACAAGGTTGTCATCATGTGCGGCAAGACTGACCCTATTATCATTCATCATGAACTGCTCGATGATGCTACTGCTGCCCTCGGAAGCGGCGTTGCATTCAGGTACTTTTCTGCTGGTCACGAGTTTCCCAGCACCAAATACAACGAGGTTTCCCAAATTATTGTTGAAACATTGTCTTAGAATGCATTGATTTGCTTATTTCTATATATACACTCTTTGTTTCCCATTGCCTTTTTGAATCCTTCTTTTCCTTCCTTTTAGACCCATAACATGCACCCTTGCAAACACCTTTGAAATCTCAGACCCTAATTGCATCTTCACAATGCTTTCGCCGATAGACCATGTACATAGGAGATTTTTCGTCCTTATAGAATTGCTGAAGTCCTTTACCCGCTGCGCTTTGTGCTTTATCTTCGAAGTCAAATTGGCGTCGTCAGTTCTTCAATAGCTCGTCTGATGCATCCAACTGGCTTGATAGTTGGTTCATGTGGTCTGAACGGTCTCCCATGCCTGCATGAGCATAGTACGGTGAGTCCGACGAGGACGACTGAGAGTAGCGGTCGACGCCACTCTCATCCGGGACGTTGTTGAGGTTGCCTTCACTGAGGTTGTTGTCGGTTCCGTTGGTCATTCTGAAATACTTGTTAGTGCCTGCATGTTGATGTAAGAATTGGGGAAACGTACTGAGATCCGTCTTGGCCGTTGGAAGACATTGTGATTGATGATTCAGTGACTGATGTATAGGTTGTATCGAATCGGCCGGTGTGGCAATAGAGAGATGTTGTTCAGAGAGACAGAGAGGCTTTGTCCTGATGGATGTTGGTGATGGGCTTCTTGGGTGCTGGTGAGTATCTCTCTCCCCTCGAAGGATCCTCTGCCTTATATACGTGAGGAGCGTGGTTATGATCCTGGTGCCCAGACTGATGATCGAATCTAGAAACCGTGTCACAAGGAGAAGTGGACCTTTGAGCAACAACACAGATCTTGCTGCCCCATACAAGAACGGAAGGGCTCAAGGACGAAAAGAAAGATGAGGTAAAAATAAAACAGGTAAATTAGCACACCAGAATAAGAAAGGAATGGAGCAACGAAGACTATGAATGACGCCGCAAGATAGGGATCTTCAGTTGCACTGCGATTCTGGGCAGGTACTCAGGTGTCTCTTTACCTCCCAACGTCTTTGAAAAGCGATTTTTGATTCTTCAACCGGATTTTTCCCTGGAAAACAGACTTCGATCGAGATCAGGTGGCCCCAGGAAGAACCGTCCACTGCGAAGATTGGACTTGAATTTTGGTTACCGCGCGAATCTTGGGAACGGCGGTAGGTTCATTCGGTAATAATTAGCCCCCATCTGGCAGGGCTATAAGGTTCGACAGACAGGCCCCTAGTCCGCAAAGAGTGTGAAGTCTGTCGCGGTTGGGGGGACTAGAAAGCCTAGCAATGAGACGAAGAAGCCCTGGCTGGCTCTCTTGACGAATGACAAGTCCGGAATGGACGTTCTGGGGAACCCTTGATGGCGCATGTCGGGCGCGTGAGCCGAGAGCCACCAGATCCATTCTCTCGGTATACACTTTGGGGAGTCATTGGGCCAATAGATTGCAGGACAGCTGGACCTGCCTGGGAAAGTGCTTGGAGTGCGCGGCACTTGCTAGCCAACAATGAACGGTCATGGGATATGCTACCACTACTTCGAACACCTCCTTGGCAGGCACAGTGGCTGAAACTTCGGGCATTCGCGTAAGGTGAAGGGGGACAATGTCTCAAGTCTAGACTCACACGAGCCGCAATTCGCACGCAATATGTCATCGGCATTGGGGGTCATCCTGTTGGACCGTTTGATTGCGCGAGCACAACCTTTTTGCCCAAGGGAGTAAGGATCAGGGCTACCACCGTTTTTCCAGATCGGCCGAGTACTAAATCGATGTGGCATAGCGGATGAACGTGGACGATCTCCCTCAAATTCGACCTTCACAAGGGTTCTTGCACTGCCCGACCACTAATCTGGGTGATGGAGAGATGACGAACATTCGTCAGTAGTGCCTCCCACGCTCTTGTGGTCTTGTGGATCGTGGTGTCGTTCGATTATTACCAGTCTCTACCCAAATCTGGTATTATTCCCCTACTCAGAGCAACAGAGGTCGATGCAGTTTGTCTATTCGCCTAGATTCGGGAGAAAAAAAGGGCAATATTGCATGAGCATTGATACCTTCTAACTCTCCAGTCTTCAGAGCAAGGTTTTTGATCGAGGATACCGCCATTGCCGGACCTAAAATGCGCTCTGTTTGCGCTGTAACTTGCGCTGTCAACCTTGATCCATCTCTGTATAGCAACGTGTTTGAAGGAGAGAAAGTGATGCAGGTTCCTGCTCAGAGCGGCAGGTGGTCCTGCCAACATTTTTTTTGCTTTTCCCCTCTCAATTGCTTTTTCCACTCGAATTTTTCTCCTCCCCACGATAACCCCTCCGATAAATTCGTATTTCTATTAGGATTGATTATTACACTTGCCTTTCTCTCTTGCCCAGAACCGACGACGGATAGTTTGCCCGGTCAACATCGGCTCTCCACTTCTTTCTTCACCGTCTCTTCACCCTGAACTGGTGGGAGCAAACGCCTGCTTCGCAGCGGAGAAGCGCAGTCGCTGACAAGTCGATCGGCTCGCTTCGTTCCTGCTTGCCGGATGAAGAACAAGCCTCATTCTCTCCCCTGTGTCAGAGCCCCTGCAGCTGCCAAATGAACCATCATCTTGTCTAACACGACGTGGGTCTCGCTTGGGCCGCAAAGCAAGGGGAAATGAGAAATGCCTTCTTTACAAAAGCAATTATGCTCGCTAGAGCTGGGCACTATTCTACGCTTACGAGATGTCACAAAATTACGTTCTGCCCTGCTGCGCCCCAAGCTCGCGGTCGTAGGCTGGCCACTCAGCAATAGCCAGTGACGACTTGCCTACGGAGTAACCCCGCGGGGGTGATCAAGCTTCCTACCAGTTCCATCAGGTCCCAGAGAGTCGGGTTCTCGACCTCGAAGTCGCACCTCGAGTCGGGGACAGCCGTTATTGTGACTCCCATTCTTGTGCAATGTGAAAAGGGGCCCAGGCACTGTCAGGTTGCCTGCCCGCCAATTTGGGCTATTTTCGATAAATCCGCGGAGATGCTCCTAGTCTGATTTTACTCCGCGCAACAAGTGCGCGTGCTCCTTCACCACCATTCGGAGTGAATTGGATTGGTCAAATAACTCTGAACTGCCAAGTGGTTCTGTTTCAACTTCACGAAGAGCTCGATCTCCTCGGCTGTCCAACAATATCGTCGTCCTCCAAGCTGGGCGCTGAGCGCGCAGGGCCAGGTTGACCCAGCAGAGTAAGCTCGCTTTGCTACTTGGCTCATGTCAATCACTGTCAAGTCTTGTGAAGCTGCGAGGAACACTTGGCATGTTTTCCGCAGCTAGCCAGATCAGTTGATCACCGTTTCACCATCACATCTAGGGCTACGCCTAGTTCGAGCTTGGATTGACAAACTTTTATTCATGTCATCATAAAGTACCCATACGCACGGATCCCTTGCTCGGCCGGGTAGGTAACGGCGCTGCATTCAGCTGTTATTTTTGAACGCCAAGCATGCCGTTCGTTCGCTTGGCTAGAGGTTCAGTGCGTGGCCCTGTCCAGAACAGGGCCAGAGAGGAACTTTGCCGATTTCGCTACCAAGTTTCACATAAGTACTTACTACCTGATCATCGGGATCAGCAGAGGCAAGGGCATCTGGTACTTCTCCCGTCCGCTCCTTGAATCCACTGTGACTTGTGACATCACTCTGGCTCTTGGCCTTCTGCAGCGGTAGTACTTACGCCGCGGGAAGGGGGAAGCACCGGGCCAGCCGACCCCAGTATTCCGTACCTTGCTGATCCTCCCTTGAATTGACTCGGGTAATGCAGAGCTATCCGTGCGCGCAAGCCACAGCAGAGCTGAAACACGCGATGTCCACGCCTCCTGCCAGAAGTCAGCACGAGGAGACACCGACGCCGACTCCTTGCTTCAGTCTCACCGTTCCGGAAGCTGCGGGAAAGCGCACGCCTGTATCGACTGAAGGATTTGTACGACACATGGCCGACAATGTCTCACAAAACACAGTGCTGTTTGAATTTCTTTTCGCGCAAGACTGGTTCTCAAAACCCCAGTGTGTTCGAACTTGGCCTAGGCAGCGACGGCGCACATGTCAAATGAGGTCATTCATCGGCCCTTCAACAACGACCTTACTCTTACTGTCATTCAGGTACTGCCACAGTCAATCATGGTCAAGCTGACTCGAGCTGGACGCTCAATCTTCCACAAGTTGTCCAGTCACATTTCCCTCACGCAGTGGCTTACGGACGGACAACATCCCATCTCCAAACATGGGTTTGAGCATAATTTGTCGGGGAGCTCATGCATGCGTACCCACTAGTACATGTCCATTTGCTCAACGGCTTGATAAGTCTGTTTATCATCCGTGGACAAATGACGGTACTGCAATGACGCCCTTCAGACTGGAATCCAGTTTGCTGTCACGCTCCTAGTTGAAGAACAGAGTAGTTCACCCAGATGGAGAAGCTTGCATTCAATGACGTTAACCGTCAAGCCACGTGTCGCCCTCGCGCATACCAAAGGAAATATGGAACAGATCATGCAGGCTTCAGTTCAGCGACGGGCGGCACAGAAGGTTTTACCCTTATGCAACCCCAGACCCGCCGTTGCCGCCGTGTCGGCAGTTCTGAGAAGACCCCTTGCTTGAGACGTTGTTTGTGTCTCACAGGGCGGTATTTGCGGCTGATTTCGGGTTTCCCAGCAGTCAACCCGGTTATCAGATATACCAAATACGCCGGCAATTGTCTCTTCGTCGAGCGGAAGTCAACTTTTTCTGTATTTCATAAAGAAAGACATGGGCTGTAGACATTCAGGGCCTCTGTTCTGAAATGCATGTCAGGGCGCGTGACAAATTACCAGAGAGGTCAGCACTGGCACAGCGATCGCCTCTTGGTTCTATCCTTGTTGAGTATTTCAGTCCTCCGTGGCTTTCGTCTCGTGCTTTCCTCGAGGATCCGGGCGCACCGCTGGAAAGCAGCTTATAGGTTGGAAGCTCTGTCCGGCGAGCCAGCGGTGCAGGCCGCCACATCATGGTGGACTGTGGAGAGTCACTCTCTTTGCTCGCTTAGGTTCAAACACAAGGTTTGAACAGTGGCCAACCTGTGGATGGCTTGTGATGTCTACAGTGTCTTCTGGGCTACCCGTCACACTCGCAACGCCTTCGCAGAGGACATCTGAAGATCGAGGTTTCCCATTACGGAGGCATTCTGCGCTGCGTACAGGCTGGCAATGTGACTGGATCCACCCCCACACATTGGTCGGCATAATTCCGAATGAAATGCCGAATAGAGCGCATGCTGCATATACTGTAGTCATGGTCAACTGCAAGTGGGGAATACATCATCCACCGCATGTTTCGATGGAATGCCTCCAAGCGCCCTTTCATGAAGACTCCAACTGTGGGAGTCCAGAAGTAGGGCAAAAGACAACGATATCTGATTTCTATGTCTTGAGTCCCGTTTGGGCGATTATCCCAGCTACTCCCTTGCACAAACGTGCTACACTGTGTCTGCCAGGTGCCATAGTCCTTGAAAGATTTGTCGGCAAAGCTGGCCCTTGTTTGGCCACTGAAAAGAGGTAAACTTGGCTTTGTGTAGATTTAGCAAAGTTCTTCCTGCAAATAATTCAACTCTATTCTAGCTCTTAGTACCTTGTGTCAAACACGTGAATCGTGTCTCACGCCAAATCTCCTAAATATATATATATATTATACACATACCCTACTATAGGCTGGATTCAACCATTATATTAATCCCGCTAACCTCCCCTAGACCACTCTGGTGGTCACTAAACCCACTATATAAATGCCCACACGTTGAGAGGACGCGCAGAGAACAGGATGGATCTCACAGCTTTCTAGCATAAAGTTACCTTTTGACTCCTTTATAAATAGTTACTTTCGACAGACAGCTCGGCACGCCCCCATACCCCATAGGAGGTTCGGGACTCTTTGCACGGCTTAGACCCTCCCCTAGGCGTTAAGCAATACAACAACAGCAACAACAACTTTCCCTTTCCAATCCCCTCCATCCTCTTCCCCTCATCCACATCATACATAGTGACCAGTCTCACATATACCGATCCCAAATCAATGCTGCGCCAGCCAAAACTGCGATTTCCGTCTCCAAAGCTGCAAACGGATTCCACTTGCGGCCATTCCGATACATGGCCCAATCACTCAGAAGATGATAGGACACAAAAGATATCATCATGCGGGTTCTTTTCTCGTATATTGAGTTAAGGTAGCATAACCCCAAAGCAAGAGAGGTGAGGCTGAGAAAGTGATGTGGTTAGTTATCAATCTGCTTCCCGTTGGCTTGGAAGGGTGAAGATACTCGCCCATCTAATTGAATAATGGCTTTGGTGGTTCCATTCGGCGACCCGCCCTTGAGTTTGGCTACTGATGAGGGATACATGAGGCTGTAGCAGCCACTGCCTAGGAGGAAAACGCTTTGGGCGGTGAATGCGGCGCTCGAGACGCCGCCCATGCGGAGGCCAAGGTTCTGAGAAGGCATATTTTGGAGCTTTTTTGAAACTAGCTCAGAATGTTAAAGATTTAATTTGCAAATGACTGGGAAAGTAAAGATTTTCAAGTTATATCAAGAGGCTGACTACTATATCGATAGAGCGGCATCCGGTCTCGTCGCGTCCGAGCGACCGTCACGGGACCACAGAAGAAGAAACAACATCGCAGCTTCCGTCCAACTTCAATCTCGCAACACTCGACGTCGAAAAGAGTACTACTTGTGTGGCTCACACCACACACTCGTATACATTTATTTCCCCTTGGAAGTGTCTAGAAATAAGTCTACAGACGATGTTGTAACCCACGCGAAAATCCCCGGCTCGTTAAGTTCGCGAATTCCTCCCCAATGTTCAGCTCTATATATACTAACACTTTCTAGACTAGAACAAGACCATGGATCAACTACCATTGGGTAGCATCCAGAAAGCAGTCTGGGATGGCAACCTCCCTTTGCAGATCACGCTCGCCCCCTCAGAGAGCCGCACATATGATCAAACGGATCCCTATCTCGTACGCTTACTCACCTCATCCTACCCACCCTATTCACCTTACCCCCAGACGGGCAAGAGACAAGAAGCAAGCTAACCACCATCCAGATCTCCTACCCCCGAATCTCATATCTGCCATCTCTTCTCCCGAGACTCAAGGCTTTCTTCTCATCATCACTCATTGACCCCGCCGCCTCAGCCCCGCACGACGGCTGGTTCTCGTTCGAGAACGTCCCGCTGAAATGGCACTACCCCGTCGGGCTACTTTATGACCTGTATGCAGGTGCAGCTCCAGCTACGAAGTCAAGTGACACGGAGTATTCGTCCGCCTCTGACGATTCACTACCCTGGAAGCTTGTCGTGCATTTCAGCGACTGGCCCGACGAGGAGCTCGTTCGACTTGATGGCCAAGGCATGGTCATGAACGATGCGTTTATCAACAGTGTCAAGGAGGCAGATTTTGTGCGTAATGGGACTGCGAAGGGAATTATGAGTCTTTCGAAAGATGATTCTTCAGGGTTGTGGAAGGCTGTTCAGGATGGTACCGCTCCCCTCCCCTTCTTCTACCCAATGTCCGATGCAAATCGCCGCATCCACCAGAATCCATATGCTAACACTGCTAACCAAGTCGACCTCCAATCCTTCCAACGCATAATGAACATTCTCCTCCCACCCCCTGCTCAACCCTTCCGAAACCTCCCAGTCCGCCTCTTCCTCCCCCTTCCCCCAAAGCCCGACGCTACAGACCCAGACACCGACCCAACCACCCCCTCACTAAAGGTCGTCCAATCCCCCATCCCACCAACAATAACCCTCCCGCTCACGCAAACAACAACAAATATGATGCAGTCAACTCTTCTATCCTCTTCACGACTCCCCTCGGGGACGGGAAGTCCGCAGCCGCAGACGCAGCAGCAGACGATCGGGTCAGCGCTGCATTCGCTCTTGCCAAATCTGTTCCCGTCAAAGAGGACGCCCGTTTTGGCGAAGCCGGTTTTGCATGGGGCTGCTGTGCCGATGTCTGCGCCTGTTGAGGAGGTTGTAAGGTGCTCGGCGTATGGGGATGGGTGGGTTTATATTGTTATCCGGATGATGGGTTGATGATTTTTTTTTCTTTCTAATGATCTTAATGATGTCTATCTTCTGCAGGGGCCAGAATACCTCTTGCGGGGTTTGCTGGGGTCTCTACTGATCTTATTATGAAGCTGGGTATCGGTTCGTCGATACCACATAGAAATTATGGATACCAAGTCTAAAGGTATTACGTCGTATTCAACCGAGCCAAGATGTAAATCTAGCCGGCTGAACCCTGCCAGTAGGTCCTACCTTCTAAGCAGGGATATCATCGTGTGATCACTATGTCGTAACACGCGGCATGCTGTACGGATAAGTTCTACTCAAACAGATGCTCTCATAGTCAATTCCTAGCATGAACAGATATGTAAACTAATTTATCTTTTTTTACTATAGGGTATCATAACAGATCTAGTCTGATCTCATCACAAAAACAAAATACCACCTGTGCTCCATGCATCAAACAAATGATGCTCGCTCAAATGCACGACCAAAACACAACACCACAAAAACATTCAAACGGACCTGTAGCAGACACACGGTCATCACTAAGTCCTACCAGTTTCACACAATAACATACGGTGTCTCATATCTAACCACCGAAATGCCAACGCCCGTAACAGCTCCATTCACCTTTTGGTCCCCCCTACTCCTAGTCCTCCCACGCGTACTCTCCTCAAGGTCAATTTCGCTCTGGCTCTGACACTCGCTCTCGCTCATACTTTCCTCCGTCTCATCGTCTTCCTCCTCCTCATCCTCAGTCGTATCGTCGTCGTCGAACCGACTCTCCGTCGCCCCATCGTCAATAACAGTCCCGACACTCTCCCTCTTCAAAAGATCTAGCTTGGTCGTCGGCGGCCTCAGCTTCCCCTCAGAATCGAACCAAAGCCGCCCAAGCGGGTTGCGTAGCGCGACCTCAAACGCCGTATTACCAATCCCGCCGCCGTGTCCATCGTCTGCCTTTGCGCTATCTGGGGCTTCAAACGAGCCGTCCGCGCCGGCGTCGTAGAGGAGGCGGAAGATGGATTCGCGGCCGCGCTCGGCGGCGAGATGGAGTGCTGTTTTGCCGTCTGCGGTCAGGGCGTTGATTTCGGCGCCGGAGGAGAGGAGTAGTGGGATGATTTCCGGGAGGGGGTTTATTGCTGTTGCGGCGAGGTGGAGGGCCGTCTCTGCGGAAGGTGTGGGGATGCGTGCGGTGACGTCTGCGTCGTGTTGAAGAAGGAGGTGAATGAATTCTGGCGATTTTTCTGGGCTGGAACCAACGTAGATGGCTTGATGAAGGGGTGTCCAGCCCTCTGCTGTGGAGGCATTGGTGTCAAGATCGTAGTCTAGTGCTGTGCGGAGGATGTCGAGACAGTCGTCGTTGAGGGGAGGCGTGAGATGGAGGATAGACTCGCCTCTTGCGGTGAGTGTACTGATTTTGGCGCCGCGCTCGAGTAAAAACATGAACATCTCCTTGTTTCCTGCGGCGGCGGCACAGTGGAGGGGTGTATACCCCTGTTGGGCGGTAATGGCTTCGATATTGGCGCCTTGTTCAAGAAGCTTCAGGGCGACGGATGGGCTGGTGGCCTTTCTCGCTTGCTCATGGAGTAGAGTCTCACCTTCCTTGCTCCAGGCGTTGATGTCGGCTCCGCCGATGACCAGGAGGTCAAAGGCAACCCAGTGCTTTTCCTGCGCAGCTAGCTGAAGGGCTGTGAAGCCAGACAGTGAGCGGGCTTCAACTTGCGCGCAGCGCTGAAGGAGCAAAGCGATTGCGTCGCAGTTGTCTACCTTGACTGCCAGCTGAAGAGGCGTTAGTCCGTCTTCATTGGTCATTTCAATCGACGCCCCTCGGTCAAGGAGGTATAAGATGATACGCTGGCGTCTCCATTCAATCGCAAGGTGGAGTGCCGTGTCTCCAGTTTTGATGTTCCGGATATTGACATCGACCTTGTTCTTCACAAGCAGGGGCACGGTAGCCTCATCCCATTCCGTCGTCACAGCGAGCTGGAGACTCGTCGCACCCTCCTTGTTTGCAATCTGAGAGTTCACCCGCCGAGTCAAAAGCATTTTCATGACTTTTCGCTGATTGTACTGAGTAGCTAAATGCAGGGCTGTGCTGCCATCTCGGGCCACAGCGTTGCCATCCGCTCCGTTGTCCAGCAGAAACTCCACCATCTCCTCATTTCCGCGACTGGCTGCGCAGTGAAGTGGAGTTATTTTATATGAGTTGTCGTTCGCGTCGATCTCCGCTCCCTGTACGAGGAGGCGCTGTGATTTGACGACGATGCCAAAGTAAGCCAAGACATGTAGAGGAGTCCAATCTTGCGGGTACTTCCCTAGCCCTAGCTCTGACGGTATTCGAGGTTCGTTCGTGAGAACCTGCAACGGCGGACGCCGCCAGAGTAACTTATTTAGAAAGGTCTTGATCAGTACCTGGATGGCCTTTTCCTCCTCGGGGATATCGCGTGAGTGGTCACCCCAGTGCTTCGCAGCATAATCGATAAAACCGTTGTCGGTACTCCTAGGTGCATTTCCACCGTTATAGTAGCAATCATCGATTACTTCGTCTGCCGTGATCGCAGCCAGACAAGCTTCGGCAATCTCATTCTGGGCAGTTGGGAAGAATACCCTAGCAGCGGCGCCGCTCAAATACTCTCTTGCTGTCCTATGTATAAAACAGACATTGCCGGACACACCATCAACGGTCAGAATCCCACCGCTGTCCCTTTGCAGGGTGTGCTCAAAATCAATGGCATCGAATTCATGTTCGTTACTCGCCGTGTTTGTCGCGTATCTCAGGTCAGAAACAGATAACGGCCTAAGGGCGTATAACGTCCAGTAAACGTAACGAGTGGCGGTGGGATTGCGGCTCACTACCTGCTTCATAGCTTCTCCATAAGCATCTGGTAGGGTCCGCGGTAGGTGATACAAGGCTCTTTCGAGTATTCTCTTGTCTTGGTATCGGGACAGGAGATCGAGATGAATTTTCGCCATCAAAAATCTGGAAGTTCGTTAGTACACAAGTATGCTGTACAAGCAGGCAAACGAATCTAAACAAAGACTTACACCCCCCGGCTTCTTTCAACCACGGTATCAATGACATCCTCGTACAAGCGCGGGCTTGAGCTCCTGGTGAGAAGCGCATGCAGGCTCGAGTCCTGCTGAATCCTGGAAACAGCATAGAGATGAAGGTCGTCCGGAGGTGCAAGGACGGTAATATAGGCGGCGTCCCCAACCTGGGTGGCTTCACGGAGGGTAACGAGAAGCTGCACTTGCTCGGGGAGCTTTTGCAGCCGAGTGAGAAAACGATCTTTATCCGAAAACATGTCCAAACCATCAATGACGAAGAAAACTTTTGAAAACCGGTCTACTTCTGCGCGAATGGCATTTTGGTATGCCTTTGGCGAGGCCTTCCCCTTAATCTGTGCCTCAGACTGAAACAACGAGGAAGATGCGGGGGAGCAGCTTCGCCTGCGGTAGACGAGCTGCGCAAGTATAATCTGTAATAAGTCTAGAGTTGTTTGTTCCTTTTCCTTTTCGTCTTGGCAATAGATGAATACGGTCGCAACGTCCGGAGACGTAAACGTTCTCTGTAGGGAGTCTATTATAGTAGCTCTAGGGGATGATTAGACTCTGTTTGGTAATTTCTGGGCCACGGTACTTACGATAAAAAGGACTTCCCCGCGCCAGCTACCATAACGACTAAGTCAGCACGGGTACCCAGCAGAGGCTATATTTGTCTTACGCGGCCCAACGCAATAAAGTGTCTTGAAAGAACCCAGCAGCCAACGTTTATACTCCTCATGATCGAATATCCATTGGCCTGTTCCTGGCGTTCGACGATTGCAGAGGTCTGTGAGAGTGACGAAGTGTTCTGAAGTCATTCGATTTGTGGTACCAAGCACTCGTTCGTCGAATTGGACGTCCGGTTGGGTCGCTGATACCCAAGAAGTTAGTGTGATCGAGGAACTTGGGCTCGAAGCGGATGTGACCGCGGCGTACCAGATTCTACATCTCGCGCGGCCGTCAAACTAAATCTAATCTTCCGATCCAACGACGACCGTTCACTGATAGAAATCAGCAGTTAGCCTATACTCAATCGCCGTGGGATCTCGCCAGAAAGAGGAAACAAACCTCGACTCCGGCTGCAAGGACAGCAACAGCAGAACCTTGTACTGCTCCAAGCGCGGCGAAAATGTGCGCTCCAGCAAATTCTTCCGATAATATGATACTCCCACCCCGCCAGCTTGAAAGAAGAGCTCAATGGACCTCATGGTTGACTCAAAACACTCGAGCAATTCGGCGAGAGCGGCCAGCCGCGCCGGTTCCACGAGCCATGTTTCCTCCCCCCAGCTGATCTGATCTTTTAGACGAAACAAAGAGTCCTGGATGTCTACTAGGAGCATAATCGCTCGTTGCGACGAATCTTGTGTGTCCCTTCCACCATGGAGACAGCGTACGACGATGCGGGCGGACTGGGTGGCATGTGTGAGTTGGCCCCGGATGGTCCGAACGTCGACCATAATTTCTTCTCTAGTTTCGAGCGGCGGTCACAGTCCGAGAGAGTCATTAATAGGAATCGGCCAGAAGGAGGTTGCTCTTTGGCGGGGTTGAGGCGGAGCGGAGGAGGGGAGTTGAAGGCCGGAAGTCGTGTGTGTACCCCAGGAAAAATAAAAAAAAGAAGCAACCCAGGGGAAAGAAGAAAAGAGAGTAAGAAAGCAGACCCATTTGTCGGGACTAAGCTAGGAGCAGCTGAGTTTCAGCGTGCAACCGCCAAATCGTGGGCAAGGAATCCGTCAGTCACGTTGCGTGAGCATGGATGGTGCCAGCAGAAAAACAAAGAGGGACCAACAGATCTTCCTCGCTCGCATGCCTCGCGCCCGCCAACACGGCTCTATATTCGTCAACAAGGGACAAGGCCGATTACAACGGCCTTCTTCAGGCCAGTTCGTACCAAGGATCAAAGTACCAGGGCCTTGGGGTTCCCCTCAGCCTGTCAAATCCAACACCAAATCCGCCCACCTCAGGAACCAAAGGATTCCATTTCGACACCGTTATGCTCTTATCGCCAACCAACAAAGGCGGCATTATCTTATTGGACCCCAGAAAACAGGGCAATGCGGGCGCGTCACCGATTCTCCCAATATCATTGGCGTGATCAGCACAAGCCTGGCGTGCATTGACCACTCCCAACAGACTGTTAAGCGCCGGGCCAGCCCACCCCATATCACCTGAAGCGAACAATCGATCTCGCAGCCTGTCAAGTTGCGAGTAACGGCTCCTTACATAGAATTCTTGCTCCTCAATCTCAAAGACGATCAAGGAGAACACGCCATCGTGAACAGATTAGTTCCAGTCCAAATCCAACAGCCATGGAGTTTACGATTATCATGACGGAGAGCGTTCACACGATTCACTTTTCTGTATTTACTAACACTATACACACATGCTCTCTGCTCAAATACAATCCCTCAGACAGCCATGAGTTCCAGCTCAAGCCCGATGGGAACATTAGATGGAGCGAGTCAGGCGTGGGCCATCCTCTCGCTCGACATGTATCCTGTCTAGCTAGTTCTCGCCCAATTTAGACAAACGGAAAAACAGACAAAAGTAGTGAGTCTCAGCATACAGTAGAAGAAAGAACGACAAAGTCTCAATACCAATAGGAAATTCGTTCAGTCATGACGCTGGGATATCGTATGATGAGTGGGAATCAACACAAAAGTTGTTCAGCAAGCAAAACATAAAACCATAAACATCAAGATCGGAAACTGGGGGAATAGAGCGTCAAACATTGGGTATCAATCAATTTAGAGTGCATTGTCAGAGATGTGAATTGTGCTCGGCAGGCTTAAAACGGGGTACCGTTGAGGTGAAGCAAGTCGCCGCCCTCACGGCCCTTCTTAAGTGCTTTGGCGAGCATCAGTTCCCTCATCCAGTCAATCCGCTCATCACGTGTCTTGACCGCGAAGTGGTGGGGCTTCGGGCCGTTGGTAAGGAAATGCTTGCGGTCGACGGCGCCAGTGCTCGTCGCCGGGATCAAAGAAAAGGCGAAAGCTGCTTCCCCAGTGGGGTCGTTGTTGCGCTTGAGAACGGTCTTCTTGAATGCGGCGGTCAACTTTGAGTTCGACGCAAGGGAAGAGCACGCAACGGCGTAGTCATCGACGTCAATGTGCTCCAGAGCTTTGGAGTCGCGGCGGGAGGCGTCTTCATCGGGGAACATGGACAACTGAGTGCCACGAAGGATGAAGTGGTGCTCATCCCATTCGTGGCGAATGAGCTTTGTTGTCTTGCGCTTCTTCATCCAGCCACTGTGGATAATGTCGTTGGCGTGCTGGCCATTGCGACTGAATGGGTTGTTCTTGCAGTGAGGGGCCCGTGGTGTCCGGTCAAGGTCCTCAGGCGTCTCGATTGGCGGAAGTGGCAAGCGCTCGTCTACAGAGACCAATGTTTGAACGGTTTGCCCAATAGCAGAGTGTAACCTTCGGTGATTGTCGGGCTTCGTCGAGGACGGTCGCGCAATGGGGTCGATTGGCTGTCGAGCATGGTGGCCTCCAAATCGCATATCGGGTGGCACAGACTGGGAACAGTCACGGGCAACGGGGCCCATGGGGATAGCTGTCATTGGAGCGTCGACCTCGGACATTGGAGTTGACTGGCCATAATGAGGGTCGTCACGGTAAAAGTCCGATGGGGAGAGGACCGATCCATATGGGCCAGGAGATTTGGTCATGTTTCGCTGGGTGTGTTGCTGTCTGTTCCGTAGAATGGTTGGTGTCACTGTGCGCATGGCAGTAGAGTCAGGAGACAAGGCTGAGTCTAGAGAAGCGTGCATGCTGGGAATTCGAAGCTTCGGAAGGTGTCTAAGATTCTCAGAAAGAGTGGGGTTCGCCTTAGCGGATTCCGGGGTATCCGGGGAAGGCGTGTGTTCCATGGGAGGCGTAGCAGGGTCTGTCGCTGGCGGCATCGTGCCTAAGCTCTGAAACTGAAGGAAATTACGCACATTCTCCTGCGGATCGCGAGGCTGCACGCCACTCAGCATTTCATGAGACAGGGAGAACGCCATGGACTGGGCTGGGCCCATAATATCGGAAGAAGCGATCAAAGAAGGGGTCACATCTGATTTTGGCGTCCTTGCAAGAGCTTGGGCAGTTGAAGGATTCCCTGGGTCACCTGTGACGAGAACACCACCAGCCAGCCCACCCAAGTATTCAGGTGGTACGTCCTTGGCCAACCAGGCGAGCTTGGCCTGTTGCTTTTGCCACTTGCGGCAGTTCTCGCCTTTGGAGCAAGTGTGTAACTTGGGAAGGAGCTGCTCAATTGCAACAATTGAGACTGAGTCCTCGGGAGCAACGTCGGTACCCTGGCGCCCACGCTTTGTCTGTCGGTGCTGCTTGAGACGCCCGGAAGACGACGAACCAGATCTGGCCCGTGGAAGCTCTTCGAAGAGCCCGTTGTTAACTTCGGTACCATACTCCGCAGCGTTGGTTTGCGGGGTGACTGTATTGAGGCGCAGAGACGCGTCAGGAGTAGGTTGAGACTCGCATGTCTGAGGAGAAGAATTCGAGGAGCTCCTTCGAAGCTGACGAATACAGCCCATTAGCTGATGGCGCTTGCCAAACGAAGGGATATCGAGCTCCTTCAAATCCTCAGCCTGAAGTTCAAGGAGAATTGCCCCAGAAATGTCATTGATGTAGAACTTCTCGACAATTGAGTCCTCGAAACCGAGTTTCCTCATCCAATGAACGACATCATTTGGGGACCAGTTTAGGACATTGTCCTCCCTAGGCTCGGTACGGATTGACGAGGGTCGAGTTGAGGCGCGAGTTGACGCTTGAATCGACGAGCGAGGCGATACTGCCTCACTGTTTGGCAGCGGGGTATCTCTCCTATCATCTCCAAGCTTTGAGGCATAATAATAGAAAGGAGTCGTTGCACTGTTCGGTGCACTCTCGGGTCGGTAGTCGGTGTTCGAATGGTGGGTATACTCCACTGATCCCTGCGAGTTGGCACGAAAGAGATGTGGACCGGAAGGGCCCTTAATAGGGTTATCATCGAGGTGGAAATGGAATGCGGTAAGACCGGTGGAATCAGGGGTCTTCAGTTCGTCTGCGGTTGAGACTGTAGTTACACTTTCTGCCACGAGCTGTGGTGGGACAAGTGTCGTTAGTGGCAGTAATGGTGGGTTATTCGTAGGCAAAGAAAAAACGAACCGAGTCATTGCTTCTGTAGGGAGAACTGTCCGAATAACCCTCGAGGGAGTCAGAGTCATAGTCTGTATCGGCAATTTCGGTCAATTCGGACATTGCCGAGTGAGATCGAAAGCGAGGTAAGGCCTGGCCGGGCAGGAAGGAGAGCTTCTCTTGAGCCTTGATATAATCAAGAGAAGACTGGAACTCTTGAGTGGTAGCCTATGATTCGATTAATGTAAATTTTTTGCGGGGTTTCGGTGAGAAAAGAGTTACCATTTTAGATGAAAGAGGAGCGCTACGCTCCGTAAAGTCAAGAGACGACAATTCCGATGAGGGTTCGGTTTGCAATTCGATGTTCGAAAGCGTTGCTTAGAGCACTTGTCGTCCGGGGGAGAGGAATGTATATCTGCTCCCGCCTGGCAAAGATATGTGGTGTTCACGTTGGGTATCAGGAAGCGGAAAGACAAAAGCGAACTAGGAAGATCACACAGAGTTAAGTATATGTCGCACCGCCCTTCCTGGGGATCTGACACTTGAAAAGAAGAGCACGCCACGCCCAAAGGCGCCGGCCACACATCGGTCGAATCCGAAACGGCAGGATCCCCTCAGCGACTCGCATATCGTCTGGGATGGATGTGATGAAGTGAACCTGCAGTTGCATGAGGGTGGGGAGGGCTGGGAACCAGCGAATCGTCATTCGTTGCCGGGTGCAGGATCGAGTCCCGTGTTCCTCATTGGATCTTCCCCTGCGCAACAGGATTCCCCGGCGGCTAGAAGACAGCGGTTGAGGCCAATGGGCCACTCTGGTTGGCTCGAGTTAGAGGTCTACATAAACCATTTTGGGTTTTGGCAGAGGACAAGGCGCACGAAGGAGGGGTGATATGGGAGGTGAGAGGCTGGGAAAAAGGGCGCTACTGCCGTGATCTCAACTGGCTGACTGGGCTGAGAGCCAGTCGTTGGTCGGTGAGGCCGGCGCTAAGGCAGCCCGTCTGATTTGATCACCCCAATGGCAGTTAAGCATTGCTGTTTTTAGCTCAATTAGCTCCGTTATCCTTGTTTTTCAGGATAAATTTGCCTGATGGAGCAGTCTGTGCAACACTTTCGCCAAGATCGGGGTCCTCGAGATATTTGTGATGAGAGTCTCTCTGATCCACTTGTCACTCGGGCACAGTCGACAGACACCTCAAATACCAATGGATTTCCTGCCTCTCTCCCCAGTTTCCCGTCACTTGAGCATATCACATCCTTCGCTAAATATTGGTGTGGCTTAGTTGAGCCGGCCTTGGGAACTGGGGCGCCGTTTTACTTGCCACACCTAAATTTCCCGAAGACAAGTCGATTCCAAATCATCCCAAATGATGGCTCTTCGCCGAAGAGGACTCGTTGGCTCCGGCTTCCTGGGACGCAGTCATCCTGTCGAGAATAGTACGATATCCGAAGTATCGATGTGAGAATGCGGATGGCCGCTTGAGAACCAGGAAGCGGACACGCTTGCGAAGCAAAGTTCCATTTCAAGAGCTTGATCTCGCTCCCAACGTCGGACAAAGCTCGTTCCTTCGGTATTGGACCCGCTTGACTCGGCTAGTCGAACAAAGGTCACGACGCACGACTGACCGCCCGCAGAGTCCTCCGGGGTAGACGTGCGGTGGCAGCTGGCTGATCGTCATTTCAACTCCTTTGCCTACATTGTAGTATTCCTCAAATTGCCCTCGTGAGCTCAGCAATCTTTCAATCACCGGGCTTGCCTTTGAACTCGCCTCCATTAC
This sequence comes from Aspergillus pseudodeflectus, assembly GCF_044049435.1. Taxonomy (NCBI): domain Eukaryota; kingdom Fungi; phylum Ascomycota; class Eurotiomycetes; order Eurotiales; family Aspergillaceae; genus Aspergillus; species Aspergillus pseudodeflectus. Next base: position 80,476 of record NW_027263797.1, on the reverse strand, counting down.
AACAGATCAGGCTCAGTTGTACTCGCCACGGATCGACGGCGTTCGAGTTTTTACGGAGTACTTGGATCCGATGTATGCATAATTCCATGTACACTCGCAAACGCACTGACAAGACATCCTCCGTCGTACAAAGCAATCAAATCTAACCTTGTCTGTAGACTCTGCAGCTACTACCTAGTACCTGCGGAGTATCTGCTACCTACGTAGGGTTGTATATTCCTCTCCACCAATGGACCCAGAAGGAACCAGAGATAGGTTAGAGATAGTGCTCGGATCACATAAGTACTCAGTCCGCAAGGCGCGCAATGATTTAACTTTAGGGCAATTAATATGCATATCAATCTCCCGTTTGTCCCTTAATCTCTGTGAATATTGAACGCAACCGAAGACTAGGTGCGGTGGTCACATGCTCCCTGCCCGCACATGATGCCAGCTATCTATGAAAGTTGCCCGACGGTTCCATCAAATCCCTCTGGATATGGCTTCTGGAAGCTCGTCCTCGCTTCCGAGGGGAATCATCTTGGCGGAAAAAATGTCGCAGCTGGGATGTAATCCTTCCCCGCCGGTATACTTAGTGCTAAGTTTCACTGAAGTGAAGCACATCTCAAACATGGTTGGAACCAACAGTTCCTCAGGAACGGTTCCTGTAACTGGTCAATAAGAATGTATCATCAAAGGCCGGCGCTTACAGCGAGCAGGTAACTCGAACACCAAGATAATGCTCGGATAGCACCCTTGTTTGAGAGTTCGAGGGCTTGAGCCTGCAAACCCTCAGCCGATCGGGCGTGTTTCAGCTCTCAACCCTGTTCGCTGATAAATATGGCATGAAAACTTGGGATGTGAATGGGGTGTCAATGCCGATCAAGCTACAAGAGAAATGGGACTAATTACGTTGCTGGGCGCTTAGATGCATAGAAAAAGCGCCAAAACAAGTAAAATTAGCTATTAATAGAACCCATTAATTCCAACTTTTCGAGGTGATATATCAGGCTAATTAATGCATAAGCGTCAAAGATTAAGCAGGGTTAGCTTGGAGCGAGAGGTACAGGGCGGCTACACGCGCCTGGTCATTGGAGGAGATTGTGCGGCACGGTCCATGTCGCTCTCCCGGATTTCTCTTGAACCTGATTCCCTTAAAATCTTCAAAATGGGCCATGTTACCACCAATCACAACAGCTGTCGAACCGCCGATGGCTTTCGGCGATACGCTGACAGGCTGGCCAAATGCTGCAACAGAAGCTTGGCTTGCAGCTTTTCTTCCCTCTCGGCAAATGAGATGGTCTAAACGTGTTTCATCAGTCGCCCAGATGGCTGCTCAACAAGAAACACACCTGAAAACCAAGCCATCGGCCAATCACAACAAACCTCGCATCGAGAAGATGCACGTTGTTGACCCTCAGACCATCTTTGCGCCCGCGCTTCTCCAGACTCGACGATGAAAGAAGTCAGCGCGAAACGAGGGTCCCAGCGAACCCTCCAGTTCCCCAGCGGCAAGCCTGACCCTGCCCATCCCCAGGCACATCCGCCGGCCATAATCCAAAATTAGTTTCAGTGTCGGCCCGTTATTCGTCGCTTGCCTCAGATCTTTCCCCGCCCGCGCTTCAACGAACAGCGTGGATGCAGCTTTCATGCATCCAAGCTAACTCAACCGCCGCCCTTGAGCAAAAAATAGAAGCATCAGAGCATGGTTCATTACCCGTTTGGGACATATAGCTCCTCGTCTGTTGAGATATTAATCCATCATCATGTCCAACATCAGCTCAGTCAATTGTTTGATCGCTAGTCGACACCTCTCTTCACCCTGCGATACTCAGCTTGCAGCGTGCTCCAACCATCCAGCGGGCGATATTCCGTGGGGTTTAGAATTGACTATACATCAACACCTCGGACAACAGCTTGGGTTACTCGGACTCCACTCTCTTGAACGATCAAAGGGATATCGCACGCCATGTCGAGCGCCGCCGGACCTTCGTCGCAGCCGCGCCGTCACCGCCAGATCAGAGCTTTGGAGACTCACAGTGCCGCGACCAGAGATCCTGGAAGTATGGTGACGAAGACATACAAGCGATCGCGCAACGGTTAGTCTTGCCGAACGCTATACAGCGCACGGCGCAATGCCTTGGGACCGAGAACGCGCGCAACTGACACTGCTGCTGCTCGCAGGTTGCTATACATGCCGGTTGCGACGGAAGAAATGCGACGAATGCCACCCGAGTTGCGGAGCTTGCGCCAGCCTCAATGTCAGTTGTGAATACAGGAAACCGAGCTGGTGGATTAGTACGGATGCAAGGAATTTACAAAAGAACAAAATCAAGGAGAGGGTTAGAGAGACAAAGGTGCTACAGAAGGAGGCGGCTCTTAAAGGTATGACGTGCCAATGCAGTCTGCAGGTCAAACCCTAACACTCATGGCTCAGAGTACATGAGACATGCGCTCCCATCACCAGCAATTCGCGAAAACCATACCAACCCAGCCCCATCTCAACCTCAGCCTCAACCTCAACCTCAACCTCAACTCCAGATGCAACCGCAAATTCCAGCGCAAATTCCAGCGCAAACCCAACCACAGGCACAACAAGCATACTACTACTATGACCCTTCCGCATCCTACTTACCCACTCCTACCACGGCACCACTCACTGGCAACAGCTTCGAGATGAACACTGTGACAGACGAAAACGGTTTTTTACAAGATCTACAAGACCCAAATACGCTTCAGCAGCCCATCAGCATGATGTATAACCCCATGGGGCCCCCACCCCTACCAGTTTCTGCTACGACTACGCCAGCTCTACAAAGTGAGGAATGGTATCAAGGCTTTGTGGACCCGCCTGTCTTTCACACCCTCAAGGCCCCTCCAGCGGAACCTGCATCATCTGAGCTTCCTGATCGACCCTTATCGCATTACTTGGAAGCTAGGATGAGTAAAAATGATAGAGAGCGGCGACTGCTGTACCATTTCGTTGACAATGTTCTGCGCCTCATGTATCCCGTCCTAGACCTTCATAAAGAAGGTCCGTCACGAGCACGCGAGATTTTGGTGTCGCTTGACTCGAATAAGTCCTACTATCACTGCTGTCTTAGTGTGTCCGCGATTCATCTCAAGACGATCAAAAAACACCGTGGTGTCAAAATCAACAATGACATTATGGTCCATCGGTACAGGGCGGTATCAGAGCTCTGCAGGGCTCTGAATTCAGACCGCGGACACGACACAATCCTAGACGCCACATTAGCCATGATCTTTTTTCACTGTGCTGTCGGTGCTCCCAATGATGACACCAATCCCGACGTCCCGTGGCATGATCACTTTTCGACCGTCAAAAACCTCATCAACACGCACGGTCTGGTCGATACAAATCCTTTCGCCCCCGTTTCCTTCAACATGTCACTCAGCGCCTGGGTCGATATCCTCGGCTCCACGATGCTTGCCAAATCTCCCGAATATATCAACACATACCGTACAAAGCATCTCAATGGCATCTCATCAGGCCTCCAAGAGTTGATGGGCTGCGAGGACAGCATCATGTACACAATTGCCGAAATCGCATGTGTTGACGCTCTCAAAAATGAGGGCGAGATTGACGACTTTGACGTCTGCAACAAGGTTGCCTCGTTAACAGCTCAACTTGACTGCGCCGAAGAAGCTGCAGATCAAACTCTCCAGAACCCCCTCTCCCCGGGCGGCACCATCCAACCCGACATACTCACAAAGAACATGACCTCTATCTTCCGCACAGCAGCCCGTATCTACCTTTACAGTCTCTTACCGGGCTTCGAGAACGAACAACAAAGCACCATTGAACTCGTCGATAGAGTTACCAGCATCCTTCAATACATCCCCACCGGGCCCTACGGCTTCGACCGCTCGCTCGTGTGGCCAATGCTGATAACCGGCGCCGCCTCAGTGCCCACGTCCACCTTCCGTACCATCCTCGCGCAGCGTTCAAATGCACTCGGAGAGTGCAGCGACTTTGGCAGCTTTGGACGCATGTACCATGTCCTACAGGAAGTGTGGAAACTCTCCGACGACCCTAGCGCGACAATCTACGCCGATCCAGGTCTTTTTTCCTCCTCAACAACGTTTGCGTACGACCAGACGACTCTACCGTCCCCTCGGATTGAGACTATCGGTCGACGCATCAAGAAGCAGCCCGTCCATTGGCGCGAAGCAATGAGACGTCGCGAGTGGAGTTACTTGCTTCTTTAGGGCTATGCCCATCACCTATCATTCAAAATCTTGGTGAGTAAGTCCGACGAAGGTCGCACAACGCATCCTAACTCTCTCCAGTGAACTTTGGGCGTACATACAGGGCGTTAAGCGTTATTCATTTGGTTTTGTTATCACGAAAGGGCGGCTTTCGTGCTTACTATATTTTTCGTCCATTCTTTACACCCCTATTTTGAGTTTACATTTTCCATTCTTCCCGTTGGACTATCCACTCTATCCCTACTTGCTACGGCTCTAGAGCGCGGTTTTATACACACGGTATCCGAGTCCAGACTCGGTGGTTTTTCTTCGAAGCACAGGAAGCTTCGGCCGCCCAAATTTAGGGCTTTTTCACCTTTTTTGTGCCGATTTGTTGTTCCTTGATATCTCAATAGTTTGGGTGGTTATTCTGTTGTTCCTGTTCTGAAGTTGTCTGTCTTGCTTTGAATGTGTTTATCGCGTGTCAATATTATTGTTCTTCTTCCACTCTAGCTCCTTTTCCCCCGAATCGAGTTACAATGGACCGTTCCTTCTCTGTTATTGAACACTTGAGCTCTTCTTTTTTTTCAATTTATTTTATTCTCGGTTTCTTGTTTTCCGCATCATGACTTGCCTCGGACCTTCAACCTGTATGAAATATTGTGAAATATCTCGAGCGGATATAGATCTCGGTGGTTATATATTGACGGAAAGAAGTCTAACCAATAGCCTCGCGGCTTCAGCCAGTATTCCAATGCTTACTCAAATCATCATCAGTATCCTTCTAAGGATTATTCATTATCTAAGGACCGCAAAAAATCTTCTTAGGAAAAGAAAACATTCCGATAGATGAAGCTTCAGGGCAGAGGTAGAGTACCCACTCCTTCCTTGCAAAGTAAGGCGGACTCACCCCGAGGAAGGAGCGGTATAGGGTCGTACCTGCCTCATACCGATAAAATTGCAGGTAAAGAAGGGGCGACCCTCGCACCAACAATCAAGGCAGGTACGCCTTCTAGTCGCACCTTCTCTTCTCGGACTGAGACGCACCAACCTTGGAAGGCGCGATCATCCCTCATACCTGCCGTAATTGGACATAGACCACCCTGGGAAGGCGCGACTCTCGGTTAGATAGGGAAGGTACGCTGGAGACTTCGACTTGTTGATGCTGTCTATAGGACAATCATTTGTTCCATGTACGAAAGGTCGTTTTCTCGACTGGTTACGCTGGCACGGTAGAGTGAACGGCCGCTCTCTACGTTGACCGGTGTACTCGGCGCCCCCAGAACTTGGCGTAACGAATACAGCAGAAGATTATAGGGCCATCTTATGACAAGTTCAGTACAAATAAGCCTGTTAGTACTGTAAGTTATGCAGAACTTGAAGGCAGTCGTTGCAGTGGCTGTTCTTGTCGGCCAGAATCTAGTATCGTAGGCTCAACGTTGTTGTGCTGGAGCTTGCGTCGCCGGGGGAAAAGTAAAAGGATCGGCGTGGTAAAGTATACTGCAAGCACAATGTCATAGTCAACGACAAGACAGCAAATGAACATGCGTCCAGAACGGTTATTTCGCAGGGGAGGTGTTGGAGAGGACACTGGGCACGGTACGAAGGGAAATGGCATGCAGTTCGACCCTGAGACGTGTTTGTGAGTTTGAAGAGTATTAGAACTCTAGGTCTCTAGCCATCGCGATGAGGGGTCTGCAAGCTCCCGGTGTCAGAGGCGTACATATCCAGATGGACAGTCGGTCCATTTGGTAGGCTAGAAGAAGATGGCTTGCCCTCGACGTCCGCCTAGTAAAGAGTCCCGTGTGAGCACGCTTTCGGAATGAACGTAGGGAGTCTCCGACAGATTTTGCTGTCAGAGACAACATACACGTATTGCCTGTCAAAGCTGATTCAAGAGACACAAGAGTAGGAACCGATAAATCTTGCAAAAGGTGGAAGTCGAGGGGGTGTCCGCAGACCCCCTCAAGCGCTTCTCCTAGGCAACTAGTCGGCCATCAACTGAAGGCTGTTTGGTGGCGAAATTACTCTGGCGGTTGGAGTCAAACAGAATGGAAGCGCCCATGATATGTAGATGTTCAACGCTTGACGCCCATACTAAATTTAGTCACTTGTCGAACAAAAGATCTCCAGCGTAGGGACTCAAACGCAGCTTCAATGACGACAAAAGCGCGTAGCGCATCAATTGAGGGTCCAAACTCCAGATTTAGGCTCTTCTCCAGCTTCAAGATTGTTTATCCCGAACTTTGCCGCCCCCGCTTTCGACCTATTTTGACTTACGCATAGACGCCCAGCGATGAGGTCGAATCAAAGCGAGATAGACAGTGGAAGCACAGACAGTAGCTTAGCTGGTGCTTCGACCATTCGAAGGTTAGATAGCCAGTAATAGATACCTATCCAGAGGGAAAGGCCCTGCCAGGTCAAACAAGTTCCTGCATATAGCGGCCGCTGTAATGAAGACCCATCCATCGAATGCGGTCATTGGGTAAGAGGAGGCACCTTCTGCTCTGGTTCAGCGTCTTTTGAAACAGCAGAAGGGAGGGCTTTGCCCCCTTATGCAAGTGTATCAGGGGCCCCTCATTGTGGGCGGCTATGGCACCAGGGGCTCCCAACCAACAGGAGGGTCTCAGTCCCTGTGTCAGGAAGCCGTGCGCCATCAACGGACGAACACCGTCATCTCAAGAGGCGCGGACACCCCTGCAGAGATTAATGCCCTGGAAACGGCTGAGGGGAAACAACCAAACAGAGAGTGATGTGTGGGATTGGACTCGACCGGGCTTGCTTCAGATGCCGCGCGATAAAGTCTGCAGAAAACTCGAGTTTCAGATACACGGGTCTGGCGGCAGAGGGGAAAAGATGAAAGACATATAAAGAGGCAGGTTCTGCAACAATGGCGATACTCATCATTCATCATCATCTTGCGTCTCTTTTCTTGGAGATCATCTCAAACCTTTTCCGCTCATTCTCCTTTGTGGTGTCAGCCAACGTCTTAAGCGCCGACACAGCGAGGCATTCTCAAGTCTTGAGTCATTCTCGCATCCCGCAGGATCGAGAGTTTGGCCCCTTTACCTTTGTTTTAGTTTACCGTTCTTAGCTGGCCTAAGACTTAGGCGCACTGTTTGTTCCTCCACCTCACTTGCATTTCTGTTGTGTTTCTATTTTCAGTCGAGGCTTGGCAGCTAACCTGATCCGTACTAGCCTAGCACAGCCTGGCGCTTGCCTTGTATCGATACCGTCCGCCGCCGCAGGATACTGTATAATACGCTTTCCCATACGGATTCGCCTCCTGCAACTACAACACTGACCACCCTCTTTGCTACGCTGAGGCTATATTATTATCTTATCCTCCGCGCTCTTACCTTTTCCCATTTTGATATCTCTCCCACCTCTCCTCATCCATCCACCTTCATACAACTACCTCTCTGTCCACACCATCATCCTCTACGACAAACCTCTACAACAAACCTCTACAACAACACCACAACCACCTGCTATATCACCTTCACTCAAACTACATCTCACCTAACTTTTCATATCATGGCTCCACGGCCAGAACTTTATCCTCTCAAGACTCCCAGCCAAATGGCTTTTCCATCAGAGCTTCAAGAATATCTCCGAGCAACAAGCAATCCAGAGCCCACAAGACGCACCGATCCCAAAGGCCCCTCTGTACCACCACCCACAGCATACACAGAGTTCCTCAAAGCCCTCAGCCCAGCATATGGCAGTCCACCTCTATCCGCTACAGCCGCCTACTCAAGCGCATCCTTCAGCAAGCAAGCACCTTCACCCATCTCCATCCCCTCAACAGCCTCAACTTCGTCATTCCCCGGTGATATGAGCTACACGAGGCCGTATGGAAGGCATCTTCCTCACTCTCCTCAAAGCGTGCCACGCTCAGCAGGCGAGGCTGGGCCTATTCGTCGGATTCGCATGTCCCCGACATATCACTACTCTCCTGGTTTCGTCGAGTCGCCGAAGAGCGCACACCCATCTGCTCGTTCGCCGTATCCACCGATAGAGCGAAAAGTACGATATGTGGAATCGCCTACCACTACGGGCGAGAGATCGATCACCATCCAGCATGTCATCACACATACCGTGACATACAAGCGTGTACCCTCTCTTGCTGCTCCCCCAAAGGGCAAGCGGAGAAAGGTCGATCAGCCCAAGAGCGAGAAGCTGCGGTGAACTCTGCCATCTCGTTTCTATTTCTGTTTCTGGTCTTGATGTTATCAACTAGCGCATGTATCTCCTACGTCTCTCTCATGTCTCTTTTGTCTATGTGGTAGGAAGTATAGGTGCATTATCTAGAGAGGCCGATTCCCACAACCCTGGCGGTCTGGAAATCAGTCTGGAGAAAGCAAGAAAACGGAGTTGGCGTGTGTTTCTCATTCCTTTCATGCGGTTTCCAGCGTTCTGCGTTCTGTCCAAGCGAAAGAGGTCTCCCGGTTCACCTGTTGGTCTGTCTGTCTGTTCCTCGTCATTTTGGTGGGTCCGGCGGCGTTGGATCCAAGTCTATCTTCCTCCTACCTAGGTATTAGCATCTCACTCAACCAGTAATGAACGGAACTACACAATCTCAAGTCCAGTCTCTTCCAATCACCCTAGATCTCTGATGTTGGCTCTAACCAACATCTCCCATACCCGCATTACCTATCGACTTCTGGTTCCTCCCAACATTCAACCCCCCTCGCAACGAGCGCGCAATGGACAAAGACCCAGAATCCTGAATACAAACCGCGGACAAAGGGGCCAATCAGCGTTGACGCACGGATGCCACTCTCGCCTTCAGTTGGTCGGGTTCTTAGGGGCTTGACCCCGGAAGGTCCGTGTTAAGCGCTTGAACGATCAAGGGCGCTTGGGTCCCAGGTCTCCAACTCTGCTCAAGCCTCAAGGCTGAATTCCCTTCCTTGAGGTCTCGATTTTCAGCACGTGTCTCTCCGTTACTTTGAGGTCTGCCTCGACAGATCAATTCTATGAATACGTTGCCGCTGCTGGACCACGCGAAATGTTTATTATCGCTAGCGGGTACTGGTAAGGGCAGTGACCGGCGACGGCAGAGTACGGTCTCATCCGTGCCCTGCGTCTTGGGAGGTACGGCCGCTTCAAGGTTATGGAATGTACCTCTTCGATTCCGATAGCCTACCAAAAGCACCACACTGGGTACTGATAGCTGACTTAATTATATTTGCGAAGAATTCTCACCTGGTGTCAATGACTATCGGAGTAAAAGGCTGGGATGTCAGTGTCTTCGGTGCGAAGCGATGGCTCCGTATTACGACGGTATTACACAGATACCATCCGGACCACCTCGAGGGACTGGCGCCAGAGTATAGATAGCATTGAACGCGGACAACCAAGCCAACTTCTCTTCAATATCTTGATGATCTAACTAAGTGTATCTTAATTTAGACATTGAGCGGATATTCTGAAAGGTAGCACTTGCCTTAATCCCCAGACAAAGCGATTAGAAACCCCCTGTCGAGTACTAGAGTATCGGATCAAGCACGACAAGCTTGGTATGCGCCAATCAGCAGAGGCAGGGAGTCAGGAACATGGCATTTGTTCGAGCAGGTAAGTAAGTTGAGAGGGGCAGTTAGTATGTACGACACGACATGATCCGCGAATGGACCAAATGTCGAAGCTCGCGCTTCTATTTTGAGAGCGTATACGTAGCGAACTAGCGGAAGGTACTGCATGGAGATAGTCAAAAGGAGCTTTGCAACGGCCAGTAGAACATCGTGGCTTGCGAGATTCGGAAATGCGGACGCAGGGAATAGACTGTAGACTCACTCTGATATTGAGACTAGATATCAAAACGGGATGCCATTGTCGTCATCGGCTCCTCAACCTCTAGGCCATTTGCTTCGGTGAATGGAGGAGACAAGGGGACAGATTTAAAGATAGAACAATGTGCGCTAAAAAGCAGCTATCATGTTGATCAAACGTCCAATGCCAGGGTCCCATGATTCTACAATGCCCTTCAATTTGAAGGAGATATCCATCGAGACCCCGGATTATGGATTCGATTGGGCAATGCAGACGCAAGCATACCGCCGAAACAACCCACTTCCTCTCCCATATACCCCCGGCCGCCACGAGTGTAGCGCCCGAAGCTCGAGATATTGACAACAAGCATCAGAACGAACCAACGAGAGTCACCATATCTAAGAATAGACATTGGACTGGAAGTAGCTCCGCTCAGAGCAAGAATCCCAGCGCGACCCAAAACATACTTTCATTTGAGGAGCTTCCTCGTTGCAGGGGATCATCCAGCTTGATATCTCCTCGCGATGATGATTGGCTGGTTTTAGCGCCGGAGTGGTTATTTTTGGCTCACCTCCCAGTTGGACCAACACCACCACCCTGCACCTGGACATCTTCGCACGAACAATTGTCTTCAAGTTTTGTCCTTCAGTTTGATTTAGCTCATGATATCTATTTTTTACTCTTACTCTTAATATGCTAATGCATGACTCGTCAACTCATCCCTACAGTATTCCTCCAACCTATTCTTGACATGGTGGTGTTTGATCAACCACCTCACCCAACCGTCGCCCATCAAGCCACTAGCAAGCCCTCCCTAAGCGCCCACGCAACCCCAGGTTCCAATCCTTTCTTGAGACGTTGTCCCTGGGGCCGCCGACAAGTCTGAAGACTCCATATTTAGAACAGCACTCGCCAGCAACCAATGGTTGATTTCCTCAGCCGTCCCGTCGTCCGTACCTGCATAGCACAATCAAAAGATCGTGCGACAACAGGGTTGTTGACCCTCTTGCTCTCTCTTCCCCTCCTCGTGGACGGAGCGGTTTCTTCGCGCTTTTCAGATGAGCTATGTTTTTCGTTCTCCAACGGTCAATGGCCGGACGAGCTTTTGATTCTAAGTTTAGATGTCTCTTGGACCAATTGGTTCTGTCCCCGTTGACTTTCCTGGAGGTGTTGCTATACATAGCTCGTCTTCGAAGTCGTAGCTTGGACCGACCCAATGCGGAGCGCTGGTGTCACCCACCCTATCCCTATCCGCAACCATGATGGACGACTAACGGCAATGGATACCCCGCTCCGTTCAATCCGTGGGCTATCTTATTTCTCGCTCGACGCTTGCAGCGAGGTTATTGGTAGTGTAGCTCATGGGAGGAGACAGGGGATTGTTACATTGTTTAACGAGTACGGTACGTACTTGTTGTCAAACACTAACGGGCAGAGATTGGGATATCGAGGGATCACAAGGCATGACGTAGAATTAATCAATTCTTTTATACTCATCATAATAGCTCACTACCCCATAACACCCTTAAGGCATACACATCAGTCATGTCCAAAAGTGTCCCAAAAATAATCCAACCAACACATCCAAGTCACATATATAGTCGAACATATCGAACATCCATCAGACAACAAAAGGGGAAGAATTAAGGTAAAGTAACATGTCGGTAGGGTAGGGTATGGTGAGTAAGAATAGGGGTAATAGGGAACAATAAGGGTAGGTATGTATAAGTGAACAAAAAACCGTGGTATCATGCCGCACAGCCATGGTGAACAAAGTGGTATCATAAACAAGAAAGATAAAAATGTGGAAAAGATCCCTTAAACGGAAGGCAGCCCCAAAAGGAGAGAAAAAGAGAATCACGAAAGAGCCAAGCATAACCAAGAGGAGACGGTCATGTCTATTCCTCAGTCAGCGCGTCGTCACCCGTCTCACGCCACTCCTTCGACCGCTCGGTCAGTCGTCGGACACCAGAGATGCGCTGTGCCCAGTGTGCCTCGGACGGCGAGCGGAAAGTGTACGCGCGCTGGGAGGAGATGACGCCGATGCTCTGGAGAACGGCCTTGCGGGAGTCGCGGCCGAAGACGGCGGGGTGGTTGATCCACTCGAGGGAAGATTCGAGGTCGCCATCTAGAGCCATCATGGTTTGAGTGTCAACTGCGGCGACGGGGGTAATGGTGTTTGTGTCGGAGGCAGCTGAAGAGTGGCTATCGAAGGTAGAAGATTTGGGAGAGCTCGATGTCGGCGTGTCGCCGCGGGGTTCTGCGTCGGTAGGAGTCTTTGCCGCGGGTGGAGGAAGAGGAGGGAGGCTGCCCTTGCCCAGGCCCTTGAGGATACTTCGGGTCTCCGTCAATAGGTGCTGGGCTCGGTCGTGCTGGCCGCGAGACACGAGCGTCAAGGCGCGAGTTAGCATATCGGAAGTGAGAAGCTCCATGCGGCGCTGAACGACCGATGGGTGAGGAGGAATAGGTGGAGTCGACGGCCGTCCAGAGCCCTTGTATCTCGGGTTCGGCGGTAGCATGGTGATCGCGAGCAGCGAAGGTCGCGGCGAATGTGTGAGATGGCCGTCGCGAAGCAAATCACCGTAAGTCAGGTCCGCCTGGATCAGAGGAACTTCCTCAACACTCAGGATGCGCTGTTCATCACCATCTGACCCGCCTCCAAGGGCCTCCAACCCTGATACCAAACTCTCCCATGGGTCCTGGGGCGGAGTCTCGTGGGTCGCGTTGTCCGGCGGAATCACCAGTTGCACTAGAACATCCCGCTTGTCGCCAAACCTCAAATCACCGAGCGCAGCCTCGGCGTCTCGCCCTGTAGCTCGCTTCGTTGTATGCAAAGCTCCGCTGATCTTGACAAACTTGGCTGGAGAACCTTCCGGCAGGCGAAGCTTCAACTTCACGTTCTGGTGCGATGTGGTCTGAACGGCTCCCAAGCATCCAGCAACGCACTCCCTAAGCATCATCCAGTCCTTCACATACAGGTAAGAACCCTTGGTCCGCGTCGACAGCTCGATCATAGTATCCGGTTTATGCGTTAATCCGAGCCCGAAAGAGTGAATGCCCACCCTGCACTTATGTCAGCTTTCATCCCTTAATACCAGCACAGGGATACCCACTTCGCGGCCTCCGCCCTGGACACGACAAAATCCACACTCTCGGGGTCCGAAGTTGACGAGTCGCTGATCAAGAGGATACTTGACACTGGGTTTGCCGACTTTCGCTGCATCAGCAGATCCATTGCCACGTTAGCTCCTTCCACCACGTCCGCGCGCAAGCTCTTCTGTCCAACAGGTCGAATTGAGCTCAAGATCTTCGACCAGCCACCCCATGACTTTGTCGTCATTCCAACCAGGGGAACACCACCTCCGCTCGAGCCGAAAGTCACCAATCCCATGCGGTCTCGAGGGCCGAGGTTCTGCACCAGGAACTTGAGCGCGTCGCGGAGGAGGGTAATCTTCAGGCCTTGCATTGAAGATGAGACCGGAATCACTACAACAAGATCAACCGGAATATGGACAGATGCCGGTACACTCTCCACGCCCATGTTTGTGTAGTCAGTGATGGCTGTGTTGTTCGATCGCGCTGCCCCATACGACGAGTTCAATGATGCCTGTCGCCTCATATTACCAGTACGGTAGTCGTCCTCATCTTGCCCAGATTGACGGTCGAAATCGAGTTCTGGACTTCGAATAGGTTCAACCGCGTTGAGATCCAGGAGATATCGGCGCCAGATATCTAGCTGATTTCGGTTTTGGAAGCGAAGGTAGAAGCAGGGGAGTTCGCTGACGGATAAATGAAGGGTAAGGATGGGTTCATCTGAGCAAGTTAGCATTTGCTGATAACGGAAGCTGTTTTCCACATACCAGCAAGATCTTCGATCGTCTTCAAATGCTTCTTGATCAGAATGGACCCCTTGAGAGTGAATCGACTCGGCCGTTTCTGCTGCCCATCGTACTGCTGATGTTCAGGGATCCGCTTCTCCTTGACGCAAATGAGCATCTCCTGGAACAAATAACACTCCAGCTCCTGCCATGAATCGCGGTCTTTCCCAACCCGCATGTGCCCATGCAAGCGAAGTTTACCGAACCTACGAATGTGAGCGCGCTTCGAAGTACAGGCACGGAGGGAAATCCTTACCTCGAGAATTCCAGGCCGTGCCAATTGTCCACCTTCGTCCTAAGTTCTTCCGCAATTTCGTCAAGGTTCTCCCTAGCCTCGAATGGCGGTGGTTTGGTGTCCGGTATCGACGGGAAGCGACCCGACGGGTACGGTTCATCCTTGGGCTGTGAATGCGTCGTTGAGCCGCTGCGCAAGTCATCTGCATCCGGACGCCAGTTGCCCTCCGGCACTTCTACCGTGATCAAGCATGTGAGTGACTGTTGCTGCCGTGACCGGTTGAGCGTGGGGAACTCGCTCCGGATCGTGACAGTAGGCGCGGGGACGGGGTTCTTCATGGCCGGTGCAGTGCGCGGGCTCAAATCCGATTCCATCGCTTGAAGGTCATAATCGTGGCGACGCCCATCGTGGTACTCGCCGGAAGATCCAGCAGCGCTGCCGTTGCGCGAGTGCTGCTGTCGAGAACCCTGTGTCAGACGTTCGATCCGCTCGCGCTGGCTTCCGGTGTCCTTGCTATCTCGACGGTTGTACATTTCCCGACTATCGCGGTTGTATGGCCGACTTCCAACCTCGCTGGGAGGGTTCTGTCGACTGGTGACTGAATCCCATGGCGTCGGAGTCGTCAACCCGCTCCGGTGAGTAGCGGAATCGCTGTTGACAGAACGCACGATATTGCTCAATTTCTCTGTAATCCTCGTCAGTTACAGCGCAACCACGAAGGAACCGACAGGCATTCTACCAATGTCCAAAACGTTGCCGCCCCGTGTTGAGTCAAGCCCCAATGGCGCGTCGCATGTCGGACAGTATTGACCCTCAATTTCACGAAGATATTCATAGAAGCAAGCTTCGTGAGCTACGTGAGCGCAGGAGAATTGCAGCACACGTTCTCCACGTAAGGTATGTTCCAACGGCTCTTCGCAAACAGCGCACTCGGTCCCGACAAATGTGCGTTCCCTCCGCGTGCGACTGCGGTCAACATCCATTAAGCCCGCCATTGGCTTCCCACTAGTGTTCGACGTTGCGCGAGAGGTAGTCCTGGATATGGTGTTGGAGTTTGGGTTGAATTGAGAGAGCGGCTTGGGCCCGTCAGGGTGATAGGAGGAGCCGGACGTCAAGGTAGAGGGAGTGCGCTGTCGCGAAGCCGCAGTGTGGCTGGAAAGTCTGCTGTCCGGGCGATCTGAGCGGGCAAAGGAGCGAAAAGAACGCAACGGCGAACGAGCGGGGGAATCCGGACGCGAGAGAGCTAGGCAGCGGTGCGGGTTAGCAAGAAGGGAGGGTAGCAGGAAAGCCAAAGAGAAATGGTCGCCAATGAAAGAGGAGCCGGAAGGGTGACGGTGTGGTTGTCTTGCATGCGAGGTGCGGGCTGGATGTGGTGGGTTGGAACTTGAATCCTCCAGTTCCCGTGGCGGATATAGCGTAGCCTGAACGGGTGCGGAAATGGAGGGAAGAGCAGAGAAGAGTCAAGCCTGAGAACTTGAACCTTCAGAAACAGAGGCGAAACTGAAGCCTGGAGGAAAAAGAAGAAAAGTGGAAGACAGACAAAGAAAACGGCCAGATGTAACAGTAATCAAACAGGAATAAAAAAAGGGAGATACGACGATAGGTAGTCATAATAAGAGGGAGTATAGCAGCGACCAGCCAGAACCAAAAGCCAAAAAGTGGCGAGAACAGCGCTAGACTGACTTACAGAGCGGAGACGACTTCTTCTTCGACCAGCCAAAGAACCCACGCTCGCCTGAATCGGTGTTCCCAGACTTTGAATCGGATCGGGAAGGGGGACGGTGTTTCCACATGGGCCACAGAGAGTCAGTCAGATGCCTGACGGGGCAGGAAAAGGGTCAAAAAGGAGAGAAGAACAGGAGAAGGCCAGCGTTGACAAGATACTTTTAGGGGGGCAAGCGGGGAGAGAAGACAGGAATAGGCAAGGCCAGGACGAAGAGGGAGAAGCCTGGTGGGGAACCGAAAATAATACGATGAGATGGCTTGTTCGAAACAGAAGGAATGGATGGAGCAGGGGGTGTGCGGCAGTCGACGATGGGCAACGAGAGACAGCGCTAGTTCAAGCAGAGAGTGGGCAGAGTGAAAAGGAGAGTCGGCGAGAGGAGGAGAGACAAGAAAGAAGGAATAATTTTACGGCTTGAAGGATGGATGCAATGAATGGAATTCTATTCCATGGATGGGCAACACTGTTTGGTGGGTCGATCCAGGGACAGACTCAAATGCCCCTGATAATAATATTGGGAGTCAAATTGGACGCAAATAATGACTCCGTATAACATCAGAATTATACCCAGGCGATCTCTTTGTTGTTTCCCTTTGTCTGTTCGTCTCAGCTACAACCAAGGTATCGGATTCTTCACAAGAGCTTGGCTGACCTGTCCAATCCGCGCGGGCACCTATCCATTTAACTATCCCACCCGGAGAATTGTTCGATTGGCCCATCCAGTCGGGTTTGCCACCTTCTGCATGACATCTTCAAACCACCCCAAGCCATCGTCTTCTTTGTCAAGTTTCCAACTTGTTTCGTCCATATTCCATTCTGGGAGAATCCTTTGAGCAAGGCCCGGCATAGACTCAGGAGATACGATTCAATGCCCCAAGATCGCCCATGCTTATAATGATCCTCCCCTCTAGTGTGCCGAATTCTCTACCATGTCGATCACAGACGTTTTCTGTCAATTGCCATATGGAAGCAAACTCCGACATCTTCCTTTGTCCTCGACCACAAAGAGGTCCTCTGTTGTTGGATGTTAAAGTTGCATCTAAGTCGGCGAGTCTCCAAATTCCCCACTGCAGGAGAATTTCTGGAAGCCAGAGTTCCCAGAATTTCGACTAGCATGACTCTTGAATGGTGAAAAAGCAAGGCTGGTTCTCCAATCAAGCAGTCCTCGGGTCTGGTTTCGCCCAAAAATTTAGCGCCAAAACCAGCGGCGCTAGCCCAACTCTCCCACGTCTCCGGCAGCTCCGCGTCGCTCATCCATGGTTTGAATCAAGACCACAACAAACTATCAGGGCCAGTTCCAAAACCTGAGTAAGTGATGAGCTGAGATCTAAATCCCGCCCCTTGCATCGACGCCGATGGCGAGGGGCGATTCGCATCGGTTGCTGCCGCTGTACGATCGGGAGTGGGCAGATTTGGCGTGCTCCAGCGGGACGCAGTTTCAGCTTGTATGTGCTTGTCGCAACCTGATGCTCTCTCAGGCCAACTCGAAGTCGCCGCGGAGCGTGATGTTGATGCTTTTCTCATTGCGTCAACCGAAGAAGTACCTAGTACTAGGTACATGTCGTAGTCTGCGGGTTTTATGGCCCGAGCACGATGATTGGACATGAAATGCTCCAGGCTGTTCTTCGGGAGAATCACAGGGCAACCGTACAGAGCTCCTTTCTCCATCCAGCGGAGACACCACATCTGCAGCGCTCAAAATTCCACGAGTATGCACGCTGCAGGTGAACAGCAGGGAATTGCTCCTCGTTGCTCCTTCGCCCCCGCCTGCCAGGTGTTCAGGGATCTCGCCGAATCTTTGCCAGAGACAGGATCGGAACCCCAGACCGAAGGAATCGACCAAACCTTAAGCCCCTCATGTGGCCTGGATTCCAAATCTGGACTTGACGCTTGACCTGAATATGCCTTCGAACAGCGCAGGCTGATGTAGTGATGCTGAGCGCATTGCGCAGCTGGAGCTTAAGGTTCGTGATGGGCCAGGCTAAAATTGTGGGAATCTGCGACGGAAACTCAGCTTCGGAGTGCACCTGCCTGCGCTTTTTTGTAGAACTCAAGACCAAAGTACTTCGGAGTAAATAGAGCGAGGTTTCCGGCAGTCTCCCCGAACACTTAACTGTCACTGCATTAGTGGTCTCTCCGTCATGGCTGGAAATCATCCGCAAGAGCCAGTAGTCAAGGCCACTTGGTTCCCTTGCAAACATTGGTGTCTCGTCGCTGCCGTTCTATTCTCGCCCCAGGTGATCAGATTGATTGACTGTTTGATCCTGCCGCAATCCTGACGCTGAACAGTTGACCCGAGCATGCCAGCCAAGATTGGCTTACGCTGCATCCCCAGACTGACAGGATGGAGGGAGGGGGGGAGACTCGGTGATCCTTGTCGACCTGGAGCATCGAGCATCGCTACAAGCAGGTAAGAGAGCGTTTGCGCTTCAGAGATGTTTGCTGATCATATCCCCGGCAGTTGCACCGGGCCGCCCCCGAAAACGAAAACGCGACCGAGGTGACATCGGTCGAAACGTCAACTCTGAAAATGAAAGAGAAGGAGACATTAAGTTTACAATCGCGAACTTGAAGAAACTGTCGTTTGACCTTCCTCTCTTGACTCTGCAGGACTCGAGGAGCCAGCCCGGCGCCGTTACGCTAACCCCTCAATCCTCAAAGCTTGGAGGCGGGACTGGGGCGAGAGCGACGCCTTCAACGGTCAGTGTTTCCCGTCCCTCGCCAGAAGCGAGCGGGTGCGCCCTGCAGGGCCGGGTCGTTTAGATTATGACTGGCACTGTAAAGTGGCTTCGCTTCCATATTTATTGGTCGTCAGGGGGGTGCCCCTTGTACCCTGAGCCGGGTTCCAGCATCATTGCCATGTGAAACACTTGTGAAACTCTTTGTTTCCGAAGCGAGGATTTTTGACAGGCGATCCCAGCCCGCTGTCAAGCGTCAATATGAGTCCGATGTAATGAGTCGAGGGTCTTCCTCTTGTCCCTCTTTCAGGTCCCAAGTCCCTGGGAGTGGGCGTCTCTTCAACAATTGCTGGTCTGATTGGTGTTCTTCTCAGGCGTCTCGACTCCACAGAACTGTCAAAAAGCGGGCTGGCGGATCAAGACTGACATGACGGGATTTTGTGAATTGCGATCTGTCGACCAAGCCTGTTTACGGCGCCACCGACCCTCACCCCTTCCTGAGCGAGCTAGAGGATTCCCACACCAGCCCGGCCTGGAGCCATCATGCAGGACATGTTCATTCTGGACAATTTGACGAGGGATCAATCCATGGCATAGACTTTCTTGAGCTGTGATCCATCTCAAATTAGGCTCTTCGGCTGCTGGGCCTGGAGTACTACAGTAAGAACCTTGGCCCTCTTCCCAGTCAAGTACCAAAGTCCAAATTCGAGTTCAAGCTTGACAGGTCAAGTGAGTCCACACCACTCAGTATGACCCCTCACAACCGTTTTCGCAAAGGTGGAAGAACGCATCGACAGGTCACTTCGTTCTCTCGATAACATGCAAGGCTGCCTCGCGAACGCCGGGACACTGCGCAATCATGATCGAGAATTGGCGTTCAGCAAACAGTAGTGCTAAGTACAAATATTCAAACAGCCCCCATCAGACTATCTATCACCTTGACAATCTTGCGAAATCAAATTCAACACTCGACTGGTCAGTTCAGATTCTCATTCCTGCACCTTGAGTCACATCTCATAGTTCGCGTCTCATCTTCTCATTCCCCCATCGCAGAGGATGTAGGTTCATCGTTGCCGCCGTGGCCTTCGAGTCCTTCAGCTCAGATAGGAGCATGGTGCAGTAGTTGACTTCGTAGAACGACTTCTCGAAGCTCCGATCTCGGCCAGTAATTACTCGCCTGCTTGAGCAAGACGACAGAAGAAGTCATCCTCATATTTTGTACTCCATCTAGATATAAACATGAGTAGACAAACACACAGAATCGGGCGGTATATATTATTTTCTTTCTGCGCAGCAGATTCTCATCTGATATCCATATTAAAAGCTTCTCAGAGCAATCTGTCCAGTTAAAAGGTGATTTCTGTATTAAACACTCGTCATCACTGACTTCTTTGTGTGAAGATATATATTTTTGTAAAATACTAGAGCAAAACCACCACTTGAATCTAAATCACCATATTATTCCTTTGATAGACATTAAAATACCCTCACTTCCAGCCTTAGAGTACCAAAGCAGTTCCTGAAGCACATTAATCTGACAGTAGAGTCACCGAAGGCTGTCGAGGCGACTCCGAACTATCCCCGAATCTCCGCCCGCAGCGGGGCGACAAGTAAACTTCACGACGACAACACTGAACCGACAAGTAACCACACATCTCAAATTTATCGACATGGATATAATCATGCAATACTATCAAGCTTCCTCAAGGCAGAGGACACAATCACTGTTCCAGCATCGTTCTATTCAATTTGAACGCGAAGGAGGGAGCGGGCCCCGTTTCTTATCTTCAAGCGGGATATGAAACACAGCTTGGCGCTTCTCTCGATCACCATTACTACGCGGAAGCGAAAGGAGACACATCAAAGGAAAGCATCTAATGCGCTCGAGGATGGTTGTCTACTCCATGTGAGCCCTCCGACCAACATATTGGATAAAATCCTCCGCGACCTTGATCTTTACGCCGCAATGACCGCAATGAAGGGTCGCTACGGTGTCGGGATTATAGCAATACTAGGGAGACATTACGAATCTGCCATTTGTCAGTGTGGCCAATACTGACCAGCAGTGTTGTATCTATGCTGGACGTCGGGTTCCATATATGGTCTCTATGGTCTTATTGAGTCTTTGTCCCAGGTACGTGATGCAGTTGCTGCGTTCTATATAGACAATGGATTTTCTGAACGCTGATGAGAGACTCCAGGGAGATATCTACAACCCACCTCGAGACACCCGGCATAAACACAAAGGCCCCCAAGCTCCATGAAAACAACCTGCTGTCCCAAAATGGAAACCAGCTAAGCAGTCGGACGGAACTATAAACCCAGGTCAAAGACGGCATGAGGACACGACCTTTGTTCTTCCGGGAGCGAGGTGTCTCAACCTTCTTGTTCCCTCTGACAACACTCTGATACCTTTGTATACAACCTGAAGCAAGACATCCTTTGTTCACTCTACGCAAGAACTTGAATCAAGCCTCTTTGTTCAGAGGGATACTAATACAGCACGCCGACCCAGAGTTGAGATGTTGACCTCGAATTTACTTCTCACGTATTCAACCATATACATACTGCATCTACCAGCGTCCTTGTCTATCACCGCATACCTTCTATACCCTTCTATACAAATTTGACCAGCTATCAACCATCACAACATCAATTTACAATGTGGGAATCACTCTACACACTATACAGAAAGATTCCTGAACCTGCACTTGCCCCGGCAGAACCGGAACAGGAACAGGAACCCAAACCAGAAAGGCCTATTCTAAGTATCACAACAACAACAGCCTCAACCCAAACCTCTCCATCAACTCCGGCAACCAACAACCCCCCTTTCATCCCCGCTCTCCGCAGATTCTCGACCCTCTCTCCAATCCTATCCGTTGGCTCCCTCTCCTGTACTTCATCGCCTGCACTCTCCGTCCCGCCTACAACGCCAACGACATCATCTGCAGCAACCCTTTCTCCGCTGCTCTCTCACTTTCCTTCCCCGGCAAACGGTAAGGGAAAGGAGAAGTATGGCCAGAGATACTCGGCAAACGACACATTCCAACTGCCCTACCGTCCAAAAAAGATCCCCGCGCATATAGTTCCCTTGCCCAGCGCAACAGCCGCGGCGGAAACACTCGCCTCTGCGTTTTCGACCTTCCCCGCGAATCCGCATCTACCACGGCCACGGTGCCCTACGCCGGGAGTTAACGTTCCACGCCAAACCAAACTCACCAACCAGGGCACGGACAAGAAGACGAACAAATCCACCTACACAACCCTCGTAAAAGCGCACATCCTCTCGCACGGCCTCGTCATCTCAACTGGCGGCGGCGAGGGAAAGCCGACGCATGACGCTGTGGCATTACTCCTCCCGCCTGACGCGGGTCCTCGAGTCCCGCCTTCGTCCTCGTCCTCGGGACAGAAACATGCCCGAGCCCGAGATCTGACAAAGGGATGGGGCTGGCGCGTGTATCTGCGGAGCGGGATGTGGAAGGGCGCAGTGAAGGAGAAGCTTGACCGGATTCCTCGACTTGGACTCGGGAACCGATCTGGATACCAAGGACTGGACAGACTGAAGCAGAGCGGAATTGGGAAGAAGGAGGATATTTTCGACGGAATCGATCTGGACCCCGACGTCCTGTGGATGAAGGCGCGGATGGCGGGTGTCATGGGCTTCCAGGCCGAAGAGACATGGATGCTTACGGCGTTGGGGACGAAGGTGGGATCGAGGCCGTTTGGGCTTGGGGGACGGGCAGTGGAGGTTTGTTGTGATATGGTGAGTTTCTCCTCTTGCCCCTTACTTCTTCGAGAGCTAGTACTAATGAACGTATAGGTCGACGCCCGTGAGAAACCACTATACACCGAATGCTTCGAGTACAACGTGCGATTCTTTGAAAAGTACGGGTTCCGCCGAGTTGGCTTGGTGGCCATGGCCCCCGTGGAGAAGGGGGTGATCTTGAGTATGATGGTTCGAGAGCCGGATCTGAGCAGGTTTCGGGATTCAGGCGATGATGTGATTTGATTATTTTGCATAGATTTGAGATTTCCTTTTGTGACTGGCGTCGGCGTATGGTTGTTTATTTGGATTCAGGGCGACTTGTGATGTACAGGTGCAGAAATTGTACACTATAGGACGAAAGCAAGGCTATAGACTGGTCAATGGGTGACAATGAATATAAAGCTATGTATTGAAGTCATCGGTAACCAAGTCATGAAGTGTGTTGGCTATATATTTGCGTTGCTTCGCGTCATAGAGCGAACGAAGCACTGGCAGAAGAGCTACCGACACCATTGTCAATTCATGACTGTCACCATCGTATCTGCTCCATCTTTACACCGCCCAATGCGAAATAAAAAGACAGTTATCAAAGCATAGGAGGAATCTCCTTCAAATGTACAATGAACTCATCCAAAAAGGCCCATGGCCCACAACATCAACAGTTCCAGTTTACCCCCACGGAGAAGCAAACGGAGAAAAGAATAGTCGATTATAATGTATTATTCGTAAGCAACTCGTACTTCGCACGAGTATTTATCGTTTCCGGTAGGTGCTATGGTTATCAGACCTCAACGGCGCTTGAGTTCCGAGCTAAGGACCTCGAGGACCTAGAATAGAATTAGCATGAGCAAAAGCAGGACATACTGTGCATATACGTACCGACTCAGGAACGGCACCCTGGTTGTACAAATACTTGGTGAGACCGCGAACGACCTCAAACTGCTCGTCGACCGTCAAGCCAGTGATTGCAGCTTCGATGATATCACCAACGCTCGCCTTGTAGACCGCAATGAAGCTGTGGTAATACATGAAAGCGAAGAATCCCATGATGAACTGGCAGTCCATTCGGTCCGTGATTCCGCCATGTCCTGGAATAGACTCGCCAAAGTCCTTGATCTTGAAAGTGCGCTTGAGACCCGATGCGAAGAATCCGCCAAATGGAGCAATCAGGGAGGCAAAAGTAGCAAACAGCAGGATATGCAGCTGCATGGGCGCGAGATAGAACGATGT
The DNA here is from genome assembly GCF_044049435.1 of Aspergillus pseudodeflectus. Classification (NCBI taxonomy): domain Eukaryota; kingdom Fungi; phylum Ascomycota; class Eurotiomycetes; order Eurotiales; family Aspergillaceae; genus Aspergillus; species Aspergillus pseudodeflectus. The sequence continues at coordinate 57,003 of NW_027263797.1, read as the reverse complement.
GCCAAACCCAGTCCAGTCTGGGATAGTAAACTCCTGCGGCACAAAGACCGGGTTGGGCTCGCACTCCAAGCCGGTCAAAACGTTGGATCCAAGGTCATTGACGGGGCAGATAAAGTACTTGTAGCGCATCAAGATGTTGGTCATGAAGTAGCCGAAGATAATAGTGCAGACCCAGGCGCCCAAGAACCCCTCGACCGTCTTCTTAGGCGACAATTGAATAAGCTGGGTCCGCCCGAATGTGATACCGCAGACATAGGCGAAGATATCGTTGGTAATCACAAGAGCCGCCGGAAGGAAAAACCAGATCATGCCCTCCAAGATGTTGTTCATGACGAAATGCGCCTGCACGACGATCAAGTACAGTGCCATGTGGGTCCATGCGAACTGGGTGAACTGGAATCGGTAGTGACCCTTTTGCAGAGAAGCAACGAAGAAAACAAAGCCTAACAGTCAATTAGTACCAAAATCTATTTTCTTGGATAGGAGGACGAACCCATAACATAGAGGGTAAAGCTGATGAACCGGTGGTGAGTCGCCAGAGGGAGCAAGACCCTGTCGACCAAAAGAATGTGCTTAAAATAGTAGATAACGCTCTCTCCATAGAGAAAGTACATGCTGGTCGCCAAAAAGTACCAGTTCAGCGACTTGGTGAAGCGAATATTCTTCTCCTTGCTCGGCACGTTGGCAATGGCGATGACCTCCTTGAACGAGATAATCTGAATAGCAGTGACGATTCCGATGATGTATATGTGGCCCGAAAACATTGCAATGAAGAAACCGGCAATCATGACAAAAGTCCATATCGTGCGCGTGATAAAGGTCTGTTTCTTCTTCTCGTACTCGGATAGAGGCTGTTCAGGTTTCTAAGAGCATTATCGCGTCAGTACACACGCCTGTTGTAGGGGTCTGGTCTCAGGCTCCACGCACCTCCTCCGGAATTGTGGCGGGTCGGTCCACAGCCGCGTTGTTGCCCGTCGGGCTCCCTGGATCAGAGGCGGCATCACTGGCGTCTGATATGCTCGATCGTCGAGCATCGCGGTGCTGAAACCGAACGCTCCGGCGTGACTTGGACATGGCGGAAAAGGAGAAGGCGAGGAGTAGGTGGCCGGTAGGGTGCGCGGGGAAAGGGACAGATGAGGGGAAACTCGGGCGTCCAAGGCAAGAAAGGGCAGATCGGGATGGCGCCGACCGGGCGAAGAGAGCTGAACGTGAGAGAGGAGAGAAATGTGGGAATGATGGAGAGGGAAAGAAAGCAGGCTGCAGGACGAAGGATCGTCGCTTAGAAAAATTTCATGTGAGAACGGCCGATTGCCGGGGAGAAAAAGCAACAATCGAGGGAGATCCTCAAGAAGAGAGACCGAGTTGCAAGGAAGATATTCTATCTCAACCGGACATTGACGGCGAGCAGTTGTAGTTGGAAAGCAGAGGAGGAGAGCTGTGAGAAAGAGCCCAGGTGGTTGAGGCTGTGATCGCACAGGCGACTGCCATCTACGTCAGGCCGTGTTTCCCTCCGCTTTCTTACACCCTGGCCAACATTTATTTTCTCCACCCCTCCCAACACCTCAACCAATCCCTTCTTCGGTTATTCATGGCTATCTTGCTCGTTGGGCATGGAAGCTATCGACGATGACTTCTTCTCGGACGACGGCTTCGATGACCTACCACCGGACGCTCTACTCCAGTTGGAGCAGGAAGCCTTTCGCGCTACACAGGCCGAAAAGTCTACGCAGCCAGAACCTACTATACAAGTGAACTGGGCTGCGCAAAATGTCGTTAGCCACTATCCCCCGGCCGGGGCTCACAGGCGGCCAGGTGCGTCCGCCGTCCCGACCGTCACGTTGCAACCGCCCGCGCAGCTACATACTGGATTGACGAACGATTATGGGGCATTGGATGTGGGGGAGTTGGACGCGGAGGTTTTTGATGCTGGACCAAGCCCGGCAGTTCCCCTAGACGAGACAATCGCCTTTTCCGACCGAGCTTCACACTTTCCAGACGATACTATTGTCTTGGACGACGATGAGCCCGCACAGGTTCATGGAGGTCCCTCTTTCCACTCCGACTTGCACAAGGAATATCAATTGCTTACAGAAAAGGTACGTTACGGAGTATACAGATGAATATACTGTGCTGACGCTGTGCTTGAACAGCTTCAGCAAGAAAATGAACGGTATTCCCGTCTCGAAAGCGAGCTGGCAACCGCCAAATCCTTGGCCGAAACGAAAGCCGGCGAGGCCGCCATAATCCGGTCCAAACAAGCAAAAGTCATTGAAGAGTATGAGCGGCAAATAGCAGTACTGCGTAAAGCGGTCACCGAAGAGATGGCAAAGTACAAGGAGGAGGCAGAGGCCGCGCGCGCCGAGGGCAGAATGCTGGCCACGGAGATTGCCTTTCTCAGACAGGATCTGGCCGAAGAAGCTCTACGGATGAACCAGTTGAAGGCAAAAGCGCGTGTCGAGGAGAAGGAGCCACCGATAACTCCTAGGAAGACTAAAGTCCTACCATTCAGGGACGGATTCAACGATGACGAGATTCTAGCAGCATCTCCTAGCAAGTCGGGAAAATCCAAACAGAAAACCCCAACTGTGTCTGGTAAGAAGCGGAGGAGAACAAGCCAGGGTAGCCCGACACCCCTTCGCCGGACTCCCCACGCGGAGCTCCCGGACATTGAGGCTGCTGAGGAGGGGGTGGACGAGACAATGTTCGATGCTGGAGATGAACCTATCACCGCAGAGCCGATACAAAAAGACACACATCAGAGTTTGCAAATGGTCAAACGGATTCTCAACCATCGCACATTTCCTAACAACAAAACCGACCTTGAAGTAATGGCTGAGCTAGCATTTCCGTCGGAACCGGACCGCACGCTGTCTAGCATTCTCTTGGAAGAGACAGCCAAGCTCGACCTTGGTAACTATGCAGTAGAGCACATATATGCTATAGTGTCGCTGTGGTCTCGAGCACTGAAGGAGAAGTTTTACCAGCCAATTCCGCTGTTCTTGGAAATAATACGATATATCCTTGCTGTGGATCCGCCCTCGGTCATGAGCTTGATCGACCGTTTGCTGCCGATACTGCAGGATTCTGGCGATGTCAACGGTATTCCTCGTTTCAGACACTCACCCGTTTCACGTCAGAACTTTGGACAAATACGACAAACCCCGAGCTCTGAAATCGAACCGCTGGTGGACTCGACTGAGGCGCTTGGTGTACTGTATCATATAGCCTGCCGAAGTCTGAATGTGGATCGTGACCTGGAGCAGTTTTGGCGTCATATCCGCTACGACTTTGTCCTGATGATGCTGAACTGTTCGCAACGCATTACAGACATTAAATTGACCCTGAGCCTCCTCATGACGAGCGTCCGTGGTGACTCGTTCGGTTCAATACAAGAAACTGAACAGGACCAGAATGCAAACGAAAACTACATTGTGGACCGCGTGGCTAACCTCATGAGCGAAACGCCACAGCCGGACGAAGGACAGCCTCCGTACTCGCGGGCAGAAATTTGCGACCTGAGGTTGGAAGCGTTGTCATTCCTGATGAGTGTGGCGTTCAATCCGATAGTCCCTGCAAGTACTCGAGGCAGTCTGGTTATAGCATCGCATCCGACCGCTTTGGCGCGACTGATTCGGGCTATGCACGACGAGCTGGACGCACTGTATGCCTTCTCGCCCGAGAGGGATATGCATGCATCGCTGGTGAACAACCTTATGCGCTTGATATACAGTGTCATACGACGGCACCCGCAAGAAGTGGACCTCCAATCCAAGCTTTACCGGGTGGCAGGGGGCAAACAGAAATTCTTGGTTGTGCTGACACGACTGGCTTTTAGTGAGGGCCTTGTTCTCGAGGCTGACATTGAGGACGAAACGGTGGAGATGGCGCATGAGATTCTGGACGACGCAGTCAATCCGCAAGAGGCCGAGGCGCTGCTAGAGGCCTTTCCACATGCGAAGTGGGAAGATACGGAGATGAAGGAATGAGGCGTTGCACCTCTGGCGTTGGTGATGGATTTTTTGACATTTTAGTACATATACCCTGGGCATGAGGACACATTGACGATTTCGACGCAATTACGATCGCACTGAGAATACTGCATAGGCATTCCATAGAATTAGATAGCCAGAAGCAAAAGTTTACAGTTGAATCGCATCAGATAAACAGAGCTTGCTTGTGGTCAAAGCGAAACATGAAGATCAGACTTGCGCCTACATTAGTTTGAACCTCAAGCCCAACACTTGGCGTCACGAAGCAGAGCAAAACATCGAGTGTTACTTGGCAAATGAAACATTCAGACACAGATTCAGCGAAACAAGACCGCGACTGAACCAAATTACAACATGGTGCGGGACAGACTCATGAATACAGTTACATGTCTAACATTTAAAGCAAGCTATCTACGATATAAAAGGAACCAACCCTCTTCTCCATACCCCCGCGCAAGGCGAAGCCATGATGAAAAGAGAATGAACCACAGAGTGGAAAGTGCCAAAGAATACGCCAGCCAATGACCCGAAAGCCATTGGACAGACTCTTCCGCCGCGATGTGCAATGCAGGGACTAATCTGTAATGGAGGCCATCTTGAGCGCCCCAACATTCCAGCAAGGTAAGTATGAAGAAGAAAAAAGAAAAAGAATCAAAAGACGACGGGAGCGAGGGCAATTTATAGCTGGCGGTCGGGGGAGAAAGCGCGCTAGTGGCAAGCGAGAGTGGTTCGGCCAATGGGAAGGAGGGTGTGATGGGAGAGTTGATGGCCTTAGTGGTGAGGCTGCAATGTCATGTGCTGACCGCTCACGTGAGGCTTGTGAAGTTTTGGCGCCCGGCGGAAGAGGATGGAGTGAAGCAGGACGATTCGGGAGCAGACAAGAGGCCACGCCAGACTCGCCAGAATGAGGAATAGGGCTACTACGGCGTTGAAATACCCGGTACGCTTGTCATATCCTATCCCAAGCTAATTGTTTCCTTTCCGACTCTGAGGCGGCCCAAACTAACTGCTCAGAAAATTCGACAATCATGGAGCAAATGGAACTTGTATAACCTCCAACGCCTCAAGGAGCGCGGAGTCAAGCGCCAAACATTCTTCCAACAGAAATGGTCGGCCAAGTCCATGACCCGTGCCTACCACGGCGAGCAAGTCCGCGAGAGTCAATGGGAGCGCATGTTCAACCGCCGCGTCCGCAGTGTCATCCCTATGAACCCCCGCCGAATGGCAGCCGATGACGGATCAGCGACCGCTGCTGGTCGTGGAGCAGGGCTTGAGCCGACGGAGGGCGAGCGCAACACTGTCCAGGACACGCCATATACGTCCATGACATATGCTCCGTTGGAGCGTCGGCTGGATGTGGCTATCTTCCGGGCGCTGTTTGCGAGCAGTACGAGACAGGCGAGGCAATTCGTTGTGCATGGGGCTGTGACGGTTAATGGGAAGAAGGTAGTTATCTCTCCTTGGTTTTGGTGTGGAGTACATCTGACCGATCTAGATGCGACACCCCGGCTACCTCCTGAACCCCGGTGATATGTTCCAGGTTGACCCTGAGCGTGTCATGTTCGCGACCGGTGCACCGAAGAACAAGTACGACCGTCGCGAGGCTCGCCTCGAGAAGAAACTCGCTGCAAAGGCCGAGGCCGAAGCTGCCGAGAAGGCTGCAGAGGAAGCCGCAGAGGAGGCAAAGGAGGACGAGGCGACCCCCGAATCCGAAACCAAGGAAGCCGAGCCCCTCGACACCCGCAAGACGCTGCAACAGATGATCTCTCATGCCAAGAACATTATGTCGGACAACAAGACAGTTATGGCGGGCAAGCGCAAGCAGGAACTGCGCGGTTTCCAAAAGGCTGTCCGTCGTGTCATGTCGCGATCCAGCATCACCGAAACACAAGCCGGCAACCTTGAGGCTCAGTTTTCTGAAATCTTGACCCTTCTCAACGCCAAGCAGGCCTCGAGGAGGGACGCACAGAACAAGAAGGCGACAGAGGATGATGCGAAGGCCGCATCCGAGTCCAAGGACACTGAGGGTCCCGAAACCACCGAAACCAAGGCCGCCGAAGTCGAAGCTACCAAGGATGCTGAAGCTAGCGAACTCGCCGAAGCCACCGAGGGCGCCGCAGCTGCTGCCAACGAAGACAAGCCCACAGACGCCCTCACAGAAGCCTTCCGCCAGGCTACATTAAACCCAGACGAGAAGGTGGACGTATCAGAGCTGACGTGGACTGAAATCGACGTGCTCAAGCGCGCCCTCGTCCAGATGCGTGACAACCCCGTTGATAGCTCCAAGCCTTACGCTACCCCCTGGAGACCCCGCGACTATATGAACGCCTTTGCGTTTATTCCGCGGTACCTGGAGGTCAATCAGAACATCTGCGCGGCCGTCTATGTACGACACCCCGTTGCCCGACCCGGATTTTCAGAAGTACCGACACCGTTCAGTGAGGAAATATCGACTGGCGCCTACCATTGGTACCTGAGACGGCGTTAGACTTCTTGTAATACCTTTGTTATTCTCCTCCTTCTTCGCTTCGCCTTCTGTATTACTGGGATTTGGCGCACATTTTGTTTGTCGAGTGGCCATGGGTCCATCAATTGTGAACAGCCTGCTGACGTACGGTATATGTAAATTAAGCAATCTAGACGATATTACATCCTATCTCATAGTAGTGAGGAATCTCAAGAGACTACTAGATTTCAAACCTTGACCGAGGGGGTAAACGGATCCAATGTGGACACTTTCAAATTGGATGAAAAATCGCCTTTGCGGGCGGCACCAGACGGTAATAATACGCCCCTGTCCGCCCAAATTCCCCGCCAAGCCGGTCCCGCAACGAAATTGCAAAACCTCACGGGAGTTTTTTCACTCTTCATCCCGCAACTTGAACTTACTATCGTGCTTTCAACCTCGAGTCGACTTGCTTCCTCGTTCGAGTCTGGTTGAGCGTCGTCTAGTCCTTCGGGGCGTGCATATACTTCCTCCGAGTCCATCCTCCCCCCTTCCCCCCTAGACTCGAGACGACCCTCCACATCCCGAGTCAAGACGAAACGACCGAACCGCCGACCAAACCACCACCATCAAAGAAGCGATAGAGATATAGACACGCAGAAAGGAACGGGGGCAATGTACAACCCCTGGAGCGCCCATAACCATGGCCACGCGCACCACCCACACCCACACGCCCACCACGGGCAACACACGCACCACGGCAACGCCGCACCGTCAACCGTGACTTCCGTATCGAGCGTCCCGGGGGCAGCATCAAGAATGGACCTGGACCCTAGCGGTGTCGGCGGCGGCGCTGGTGGTGGCGGAGGCGCCCCCTCCCACACCCAGGCCTCCTCGCAGTCCTCATACACCATGTCGCAGATGCGCTGGCTGCCCAGTATGGTTACTACGCGCTCGCATAACCAGCATCACAACCACAACCACAATGCGGCGTCGCTGCCGACCATCTCGTCGGGACTCAGGCTGCAGCATCCGCAGCAGCAGGGCGGGCATTCGCATGCGCAGGCGTCTGTCATTGATGTGACGAGGGCGCCGCCGCCGCCGTTGGTGAATCCGGGGAGTGTGAATGTTGGTGTTGGGGTTGGGCCTGTGGTAGAGTCTGTGGAGAGCGAGGAGAGTGATCGGTCTGAGAGTCCTGGGGAGACGACGTCGGGGACGAGGGATGTGAGCGGGGCGGATGCATTGGGGGAGCCGGAGTTCTCGTCCGGGCGGAATGGCCTTGTTGGTGTGGGGAGGGGTGACGATGATGGTGATGTCGAGTTACTGGGGGAGAGTACGACGGGGAAAGATGCGCAGTCGGGCCTCACCCCGCGGAAGCACGGCAAACGCCTCACGACAAAGGAGGAGGTCTCCCTCTTCGAGATCTGTAACCGGCACGCCGCCGACTTCGGCCGTCGCAGTAACCTCTGCAAATGGTGGATGACGGTGACGACGGAGTTTACACGCGGCCAGAAGCATCCCTACTCATGGCACTCTGTTCGGCGCAAGGTCGAGATTGTCACGAAGCAGCGCATGAAGTTCCTCGAGGAGCAGCGCGACAAGGGGACAACAGAGGCAGACGACCTGTCGAACCCGCGATGGCGCGCCGTCGTCGACGCCTGGATCCCGACCTGGCAGCGCTGGGAAGAGGCTGAAGCGGCGCGGATCGAGAAACGAGACTCGCGGAGACCGCGGAAACGCAAGTGGACTGTCACCACGCCTACCGCCACCATCACGACGGACGGAGCATGGGACCTCACCAACTCAACCGCAACCGCACCGAATACAGAAGCCTGGCAAGCGCCCTCAAGTAGCAGCAACAGCCCAATGGTAACCCACACTCAATCCCACCCTGCACCACCAACGACATCCACCACTGTAACCCCCGTCCGGTTACCGCCAGGCTTCGACACCATGTTCTCGCAAACACAAGTACAGCAAGCTCCCTCTTCAATACCCTACACCCAGCACACGCAGCGCAGCGCACCACCAGCCCCAGCACCAGACAACACGATCATGACCGCCGTCCTCGAAACCCTCGGAAAACTAAACAAGCACTTCGAAGCCAAAGATAACAACACCGCCCCAACACAATCTCAGCAACCCGCTCAACAACAACAACAACCCTCACAATCCCAAACTGACGCCGACGCCTTCAGCGGCCTTGGCGGAGATTCCGGAACGTTAGGAGCAGACGACATTGCAACTGCAACTCTGACCCGTTTAAAAGAGGACCTGCGGAGAGAGATGATGGTTGATCTCCGCGCGGAGTGGGATAAGGAGCGCGCGGTGCTTGAGGAAAAGCTGGATTCTGTACAGCGCACGCAGGAGATGATACTCGAGATGCTGAGGCAGGAACCTTCCTGATCTCTTTTCTACGAGGTCGAGTTGTTCCTTTACTTTTGCTTTTTTTTTTTTCTAACCTCGTTATCACTTATCGTTATGATTATGGGTATGGCTGGGTCCATTCATGGGTTGATTGTCGTGTCTTGTGTTGCTTTTCTGGTGTTGGTCTTTGGGTTTGCGTTTATGATACCTCTATTGCTGTTTCCTGTTCTGCTCTGGGTTATGATTGCATCGCGGTACCTTTTCAAGGTTTATACATATAACCTTACTCACCTCTACAGCACGAGCATACTAGTCCTATGAAATACTACTAGAAGTAGAAAGGCAGAGCTCCAATAGTATATTTGCTACAGGAGAACCCAATGCAAACGAAATCCGGCTAAATTATACAAAGTAAACGTTATGTTGATGGGATAGATAAGTATGACACGATCCGTTCTCTCCCCACTTTTCACTACTCAAGAGAACGCAACCCCCCTCTTTCTCTCACTCTATGCAAGAAGAAAAGGAAACTAGTTTAGTAGTAGAAGGTCTCGTCGACGGTACGGCCCCTCATCCATCGGGGCTCGGAGCCACGGACGTAGATGTCCTCGAAGAGGATGCGGGGGGTGGTGTCGGGGACGGGCATCTTCTCAGCGATGGCAACCTCCTCGTCGACAAAGGCGCGGGCGGACTTGTCGAGGGCCTTGAGGTCCTCCTCGGTCATGACGCCCCAGTCGAGGATCTTCTGCTTGAGACCCGCGATGGGGTCGTGGGTGCTGCGCATGCGCTGGATCTCCTCGCGGGAGCGGTAGGTGGTGCCGGGGTCGGACATGGAGTGGCCACCGTAGCGGTAGGTGACGTACTCGAAGACGAGGGGGCCGTTGCCGGCGACGGCGTAGTCCTTGCCGTACTTGACGGCGGCCTTGGTGGCCAGGACGTCCATGCCGTTGACCTTGATACCGGGGATGTACTGACCACGCTTGTAGTACTCGGTCAAGGCGGAGGAGCGAGCGGCGGAGGTTCCCATACCGTACTTGTTGTCTGCGCTCGTGAGTTAGAATTGATCAAGAACCAGAGACAATGAAACATACTCTCGCAACCGAAAAGAACGGGAAGGTTCCAGAGCTTAGCCATGTTGAAAGCCTCGAAAACCTGACCCTGGTTGGAAGCACCATCACCGTACAGAACGATACTGGTAGCCTTCTCCTCGTTGTACTGCTGGGCAAAAGCAAGACCGGCACCAACGGGGACCTGGGCACCGACGATACCGTTACCACCGTAGAAGTTGGGGGCGAACATGTGCATGGAACCACCCTTTCCGTAGGCGATACCCTCGCGGCGGCCGAGCAGCTCTCCGATGATCGAGCGGACGGTACCACCACGCATCAGAGCGAAACCGTGGCATCGGTAGGCTGTGATAATCTTGTCGTCGCGGCTGATTGCGTGTTCGATACCGGTGGCGACGGCTTCCTGGCCGATCGACAGATGGCAGAAACCTCTGATCTTCTTCTCCTTGTACAGACGATCGGCGGCCATTTCCATGCGTCTGGAATCGGGTATTAGTATTGATATTGATTTTATCCGCAAGAATGAAAAAGTCCGTCGTACCGCACAGCAACCATGTCGTAGTACATCTGCTTCAGCTCCTTCTTGGTCACCTCCAGGGTGTAAGGAGGAGGGTCGATCTCATAAGTCTCGAAGCTCTCATCGGAAAGGCGGACGGTAAAGGGCTTGTCCTCTTCCTACAGCATCGCGAGAGCGCGTCAGCATTCAAATTTCCAGCAGTGTTGGCGGCGATTGCGCAATTTTCAGCACTCGGGATAGCTGGTACCGACCTCTGGGATATTTTCAGCATGCGACGAGGCGGCGTCGGTGGTGACGGAGCGGCGGGCAAGGGGAGCAAAAGCCTTGCGCCTCAAGGGCGCGGCTTGACGGGCCCACGCGGTTCTGAACAACATGATGGACGGCGGTCAGGGTCCAATTGAGGAGGAGGGGAGGAGCAGAGGGAGTGAGACGGGGATGGGTTATCTTTCAACAACAGTCGGAGATGTTGGGAACGCAGGAACTTTCCGGCCGCGCTAGCCCGTTTCGGGCGCCGGACTTAGATAAGCCCGATTCCCTTGAGTCGACCGGTGAGTGACTAAGCCCGGGCCGACTCCAAGTGAGTCGGAAAAGCAGGCGATTTCTCCTCCTATCAGACACCAGACTCCTCGATGCGAGGCAACGGTCGCTTGGATCTCAGTCGGTATCCTATCATTGTCTTGACTGCATTCTATCAGAGCTGAAATGATATTCCCAACGTCATGACGGCGCTTATCCGGCCGCGTCTCTCACAGACCCAGATTTACCCTGCACAACTGATACTACGCGAAACCTGAACTATTCCGGGCTTAATTGGCCTTCCAACCGCTCTAGATTGTTGGCGTAAGCAAAATGTCGTTCTTGTCCATAAGAAGACACAGCACCCTGCTATTCCATCATGCAAAAAAAATATCTGCCTCTTGGTTCAATTTAAGAGAACGCATGGGTGATTGCGACGAAGACCAATGCGAGGAAATCTCGTGCGATGGGCTTTCAGATAAGTTGGGAAAAGCTAGGTACAAACTTGAAGTGCTGCTATACAATGCCCGGGACATAGGGCTATAGTTGCCATATCGGCAAATCATGAGAAAATGGTCATATAACTTCCTACCCCCTTCATACCGGGATCAGAGTCAGAGGTGTCGCAGTTCAACTGCACCGAATAATCACGATTCTGCATTCGCGCCTTTATGGACCCAGTCTGCTTGAACTGCGGAAATTCCTCTTCTGTCCAGACCCTCCAAAAAAGTCTCTAGCCACTAACTGTGCCGCTCCTCAAGGTATCCATAGCAGTACTAGCCCTCTGTAGAAGCGAGTTGCCTTCAACTACCCGGTACTTGTTTGGCTCAATGGCACCTGAGGTGAGAAGGGCAGGTACAATATCTGGCTGGAGATGGTCTTTCAAGAAAGCATTCTATCATCATAAAGTCAGTTATTTTGAAGGCCAAACAGGAAATGAATGTGCGAAGAGAAGAGGGCAGTTCACATACCGCCTCATATGCATAGCTTACAACGCAATGAAACTCGACACCAGACGCCCAAGGTGCCTCCCCAGCAACATCCGCTGACAGATGGATCCCTCCTTATCCGAAGGCGCGCGAATGACAACAGGAAGAACAGCCGCAACAACTGAGCCGGGCAAACTTGCAATCTGGGCAATATGCTGCAGGGACCCGAACTTCGAGGCCACGCAATCGAAAGCACGAACAAGGACGGACGGGCTCTCTGTTTCTAGGATCCTGATAATCGAGTCAACGGCGTCAGGGGCGTTATAGTCGATGACATGCTTTGCGCCGTAGCCCTTGATCTTCTCATGGTGCTTGGGAGACGCAGTTGCGATGACGTTCGTGTAGCCCCAGTGCTTGAGGATTTGGACCGCGAATTGGCCCACGGAGCTGACGGCGCCCCAGAGGAGGGTCGGCGTGTCTTTGTCGCCAGAGGAGAATTCTTCGAAACGCGGCCAGGTGAGGCTGAGGCCGAGCTTGTCGGACAGAGTGTAGAATGCTGTTGTGAAGTTTGTTGGCAACGCAGCTACAGCAGCAAGAGAAACGCCCTCGGGTACCTGATATGCTTGTCAGCATCATGGCCTCTATGTATCCGTGGACGCAAGCAACATAGGCCCAGAAAAATGATCAGGAAATACCAATCCTCCCAAACAAATGCTCGGGCGCAGTAACAAAAACCTGCTGCCCCCTCTCCTTCTCATTATGGAAGAAGATCCCAAAGACCTTATCGCCAACACGCAGGCTCTCAACACCCGGTCCGGCAGCCACCACGGTCCCCGCGCCGCTGTCGCCGAGACACTGCGGGAATTGAGCCATCAGCCCGGCATCGACCTGGTAGACATCCAGGGGTGCGGAAGGAACCCATTCGATTCGAACGCGGACTTCATTTTGCTGAAGTTCGGGTGTTGGGACGTTAATTATAGTCAGAGGCTGTTTGATGCCGGTTGCTGTGATTGCTGGGTGGGTGGACATGTTGTGTGTATACTGAACTCGTGGGATAGATGGTGAGAGTGATGGAGATACTCTCAAGCATTGCCATAAGGAGCTCGCCTTCTATACTGTTCCGAAAGGTCTTTGTAATTTGTCATGGACTGACTTGGATGCCATTCTTCGTGGTGAACCAGATGCATATTGGATTGGGGTCGATATTAAGCTGCTGCTTACTTGACCCACTCAAGTATTCGTGCAGGAGCTCGAGCTGGATCAGTCAAGTTACCGTAACACTACTTTGATGGTGTTCCTGTGGCAGGACCCAATATCGGACTTAAGTACGGTCTACAGCCTTAATGCCGTATATGGTATTCGATCTATAGTGCCCGGGTGACCGTGATTGATGGGAACCCTAAAAGTAAATTAAGAGCAGATATGGCTACTAGAACCAATAAAAAAAAGAGTGCTAAGAAAACCGAAGATACCTATGTGTCATAAATCGAGCTTTCCCCTGCACTTACGTTGTATACTGCAACAAAAGCTGGGTGTACATAGTATGGAAGAGAGAAAATATGGGTCTGACGTCCCACTTGGGCTCCAGCAGATGGGTCTTCAAGCTTTTCTTATCCAATAAGCATTGACCTGTAAGCAACCTGCATAAGCTTGAAATCCAAAGAGCAAATGGTTCCCGCATGAACTCAACTCGGGATCATCAACGTCAACTTCAAGACATCACAAGCATTCCCACCTTGAAACCTGGAGAATTCAAACATCTCGCAGCCAATGAACCCAGACTTGTCAGCAATGAAGATACAGAAACTTCAACACTGGCCAATCGCGAGGGCGACTGGACAGGCGTTACTAATCCCGCCACGAGCCGGAGATTGCAGAATCGTCTGAATCAACGAGCTTACCGTGAGGATCCATGGCCCATCAGATTGTCCGATGTAGACAGATGTACACGCTTGGTATAGTAAGACTAACCGTTCTGCAGGGCTACGTCGAGAAGCTCGAATACAAAGGGAGCGCAGACAGGCAGGGCATTGATTCTGTCTGCTGCGCAGCAGCGTCATGATCTTACTCCTCCTACCAATAGTATTATTACTATGAGTAGTAGCACAGTCCATGACCTCGCACACTGCGACTCGATAACATGCCCTCTTTCCGAAGCCCAACATACTCAATGCGCATTCGCCCCACCAAATCTGCACGAGCTCATGACGCGCAGTTCAAGAAACGAGCCCTAACAGCATATATCGCGGGCTCACCGCGAACAGACCTCCTCCTCAATCTAAACCGACTAGACGTCCTACGCGCAGCATACGAGAATTGGCTTGCACTAGGCATGCATGACAGTCGAATGGATGTGCCAGGACAATACAATCTCGATCTTCAGTATGGCCGACCCACACCAGCAACATCATCAACAACTTTTCTCAGGAAGAATGGCCATCCCCCAAACAAAGCCTCCACCCAACATCCCTCCAACGCACAGCCCCGCACGACCCCTGGCTCGACATCTTCCCCTTCCCACAAATGCGCAATAACATGATCCTTGCCGGGGACGTAACTAGACGACGACAAGCTGTGCCATGATCTCACAGCGTTTTGGGATACACGGAGTAGGAATGCGACGACCCTTGTGTGGGGGCCTCCCTGGGAGCCGTAGAATTGGGAGGTTACCGAGGAATTGCGAGGAAGTGGAGGTGGTTTCTGAGGGGGTGTCCGGAGCTTCTGCCTAATTAAACGTATCTATATTCCTTCTATGTGATTGAAAGTAGAAGATTTGGGCTACAAGCACAAAAGCTCATCGCAATGGCCAGACTATGCTTGCAGAATTATTCTACGGTCTATCAAATCGGCAATCTCAAGTCTAAAGTTGGAGCTTCTAGTAGCGTACTGGCCGGCTGCCATTATATCCACTCCAGTCTCGTGAGTGTATTCAATTTACAAACTACTACAGCTTTTTTTCACGCGGCAAATGCCAAAGAAAGCTGGACACACTAGTAATCGTAGAATATTGCGGAACGTGGCAAAGTCGATTATGGAAGTCGCACTACGTAGGGGGGTTGGGTCGACAGAGCGGGGTTTACTCAAGGATGTTCAAATGGAACAGTTTGTACTGGGTAAATTAAGCTGCTTACAGAACAAATCTCATTGGGTAGAAAAGTGCTCTCTATGTGGGTATCCCAGAAACGGCCCCGGGGCTTCGGAGTTAAGCTGGACAACGAGAGAGGACCTTGTAGGGTCCTATTGTTTGTAATCAACGTATATAGAGTGAGCAGCGGACCTGGACAAACTCTCAGAGTATATAACCAGCAATTGCCCGGGTTTCACCACAAGCCAATTTGAAACATCCCACATACCCTCCCTATATTCAAACCAACCCACCATGGCAACTCAGAAAGCAGTCATAACCACCACGAACAAAACCGCCCAAGTCGTACACGACAGACACATCCCGACCCCCCGCAATGACGAAATTCTCGTGAAGACCACCAGCGTCGCATTGAATCCGACAGACTGGAAACACATCGACTTCCTCGCGCCCCCTGGCGTGCTGGTAGGGTGCGACTACGCCGGAGTCGTCATCGAAGTCGGTACAGCCGTCAAAAAGCCCTTCAAGAAGGGTGATCGGATCTGCGGATTCGTGCATGGGTCGAATACCCTCCACCCGGAGGTAGGGGCCTTCGCGGAGTATATCCTCGTCAAGGGGGATCTGCAGTATAGGATTCCCGAGGGGATGAGCTTTCAGGAGGCGGCGACGGTGGGGTTGGGTGTTAGCACGTCTGCGCTGGGGCTTTATCGGAGTTTGGGCCTTGCGTTGCCGACCAAGCCTGTGAACGGAAAAGAAAGGAAGCAGGTATTGGTTTATGGGGGATCGACGGCGACGGGGACATTGGCGATTCAGTTTGCAAAGTTGTCTGGGTATGAGGTTCTTACTACGTGCTCGCCTCAACATTTTGATCGCGTCAAAGGGCTTGGTGCTGATGCGGTTTTTGACTATAATGAGCTGGGTTCTGCGAGTGCGATAAGGGCGCAGACGAACGATGGGCTGACCATGGCGCTTGATACTGTATCGGTGGAAAGCAGTGCAAAGTACTGTGATCTTGCACTTTCCTCCAAGGGAGGCGAGTATAGCTCGCTTCTACCCATCAAGATCGAGCGCGAGAATATTCAGAGCCGATCTACGATGGCGTATACGGTGTTTGGTGAACGGTTCATCTTTGGCCCAAAGGAGATTCCCGCTCAGCCGGATGACAGAACGTTCATGGAAAAGTTCTGTGGTATCTTTGAGGATCTGCTGGCGAGTGGAAAGGTCATGGTACATCCTCGCAGGGCCTGCAATCGGGGATTAGATGGAATATTGGATGGACTGCAGCTGTTGAGGGAGGGCAAGGTCAGCGGAGAGAAGCTTGTGTATAATATAGCAGACACTCCTTGAGCTTCAACCTATACACCACGTAGTGGCAAGTCTTCCAAGCCCTCATCAGAACTTGACCCCGAATCATGATTTGAGTCATCATCCTTGTAGGAATCATCCCGAGTATTCTTCTTCATGGCAGGGTTCACACGCCCTAACCTGAGACCCCTGGCCTTTCCTAGCGAAGCAGAGGATTGAGCCATTGGACTCCCTTCATTTGGATTCCAGCCATCCGCGCGCAGGCCGTCAATCCCGGCCCTCTCGGCATCGGTCTGCTGCTGCACATCCAACATATAGCTCTCAAACTTGGCGAATGCCGTCGCGACCTGCCTGAAGTGGCTTTTGGCCAATGGGACCTTTGCAAACCTGTTCTGGAACCGGCGACGAGTGGAATCAGGCAGTTCGCCCTCGTCCTCCACATTGTATTTGCGCAATTTCTCGTGTCGCTTCTCGGCCCGCTCGTACTCGGCCAGCGCGATGGCAGTCTGAAAGGCGTTGCGAATCTGTCGCCCATTCCAGGGGGTGTCACTGTTGTATTGCTCTTCGGCAAATTCGAGAAGCTTGCCCCGGTCGAACGCAACCGGTGTCTCGCGCTGAGCGTTCTGCCGATTGATCTGTGTGAGGCACGAGTTCCACACTTGTAGTATGAACTATCGACTTGGTGGTGGGTAGTAGTGGGCGATGTGGATGCGGGACTTGAAGGCTTCTTCAAGCGCTCCGACTCAGTTCGTGGTTAGGAAAAGAATATCCGGGTACTTGGCAGCCGACTATGACCAACAGATCTACCAGAAGCCCCAAGTCCGTCGAGCAGTGCTTGCGTTCATGAGCGGGCTCGACAAAGACAAGCAGGTGTCCAAGGCGCTGAGCACGTCCAAGTCCAATTGCCGATACAATAAAGAGAAGGGGCGATGGGAGCCTATGTGAGCTTTCACTTTGGGAAGGAGACACTGCCATTGGAACTAACTGACCAAACTTCTATACACAGTAACGTCGAATCCCTCTACACCGAGTCGAACGAAGCTCGTCAAAAGTTCTTGGAGTCCATGGAGCAATACGATGCCGTGGCGAAGCCCAAATACAAGGCCAACCTCAGTATCCGGGACGCGCACAGTTGGGACGAAGTACACAGGGTCATCGATGCGAGTGTCGAAGCATACCAGGTTCAAGCAACACGCGCGGGATCTGGGGCGGAATTCGGTCGGGATTCCGCAAGTTTAGCAATGCCAATGGCTCATGCTGTGCTTTCTTGGAGCTTATCCCGAGCTCATCAGTTTTTACGGCTACCTTGTGTGGGGCGCTGAAATTGATATTCGTAGTAAGTGATGATGACCGACTATACAACTCTGGCTCATATAGCTGACAGTGCCCCATTTGCCGCGATTAGGCTGCGCAGCACGTTGGCGAGGTCCGCAAAGAGGTCATGGATGCCCTGGAGAGCTTTCCGGACACCCTCTCAAAGATAACCGCTACACTCTCCATTTTCTACGAGAGCGAAGATATGCACCGTCGAACATCCGCACTATACGTGTCCATTCTTGACGCCTTGGAAGGCATTCTGACGTGGTTCAAAGGACGGGCAGCGAGTATGTGATTACCCATCCCGTGCTACAAACGATTAAACTGAGACAGCAACTAGGCAAATCATTCAAAGCTGTCTGGAAGCAAACCAATTATAATGAAGATCTGGTGGAAAGGATTGAGGCTATAGAGGCCCGGGTCTCAGACTTCAACGATACGGCTAGTCGTTGCGCCATGTCCACTCTGAAAGATGTCGACCAGAGACTTGCTCTGAGAAGGCAAGAGGCTAGCGATGGATTCAAGGACCGTGAGTGGCATGCTATTCAGATGATGCCGGGCCACAGAAGTTTATTGAAAAATACCAGTCAGGTTGGGAAATAGGGCCATATCTACGCAAGTAGAAGACCTTCGTCAGGAACTTCGCCGGGAAATTCAGCGAATCGCGCGTGAGCAAGAGGCTGTTGCTGCACAGCAGTCAAACCTCTTAAACAAGGTTCAAGCAAGCTTTGAGGACCAGATGAAGGATGCTCGGGTATCTGGTAAGCTCCATCCTGTGTCATCCTCAATGATATGTACCTGAGCATTCACATGCAGTGGCCAAGGCTCGACGCCCGCGAAAAGCGTCAATCGACCCAGGAACAATCCTTGAGCAACTTATCTATAAGCCAAGTCTTTACGAACGAGATCTTACCTCATGTCAGAGAATCGTCCGAGATCTCCCCCTCGCTGAAGAGCACAGGGCAGCGACAATCTTTCAGCACCAACGGCTTATGGCGTGGCTAACAAATCCAGTATCCGACTTGGTCGTCGTTAATGGCAATGGCGAAAACAACGCCCGGTCAGCAATGTCTTACGTTTGTGCCCAACTCATCTCGTCACTTGCCAGCACCGAGGATTCCATAATTCCAGTATACGTCTTCTGCGGCGAGAACATCAACTGGCGAAAGGATCCGAACGCTCATCCTGTCTCACTCATGCACGGCCTCATTGGTCAGTTACTCTCTCAGTGGCCGCCTTCCAAGATATCTTCTGTCACAGGTCTATTAGACAAGATCCGGTCCGACGAGCCCCTTGTGCTCTGTTCAGTTTTCAGTTCGCTCATCTCCCAACTTCCGGATACAGCCATCGTGGTTTGTGTCATCGACGCCATCAGCTATTTCGAAGACAATGGGCGTCGGAAAGATGCCTGTACAATCGCCAGGAGCCTCAACAAAGTTGTAAAGCTGGATGAGGGCCCGTTGCTCAAAGTGCTTCTGACTAGTCCTTCTACATGCCGACATATCAGTCGGTACGTGGATAAAGCAGATATCATCAATATCGCAGCCGTCTGTCCGCCCCAAGCTGGGTATCGCCAAATAGCTATCTAAGGTATCACTTCTGTTGTATCTGCACGAATCTAGTTTCTTCCGGTGCTACCTAGGTCATTACAAGTGGAAGTGGAAGTCTTTTCTATCAAATCAGTGTTTAATGAAAGTCCTATTGTACCTCCTCCATCGTAGGTAGCTCGAAAGCTTGTCTATAAGCACATGCTCGAGATTCTAGAAACCCTACTCGATAAAGACTTGATCTCAAAACAGACATGAAGAACCTGGTCCAAGCAATGCCTGCTTTACATAAAAGCTCACTGACCAGTGAGAGTGACAGTAAGAGGGCTCTGAGCCAACTTGCAGTTCTGGACATCGCCGTTGGTCTCGCAGTCGATCAAGATCTCACACTGACCACACTGCCCGGCGCTGTAGTAACCGGAGCAACTAGACACAACCAATCAGCAAGACATCCCTCTAAACAAATCCAAATAGATGGACAAAGGTAATACATACTCAACGTGCAACTCATGGAAAACCGCCAATGCATAATCCGTATCAGACGCACGGACGAGAGCAGAGCAAGGGGCGCCAAGGAGGATACACATTGTTACATCCATGATCCGACGAACACTTGCTCCAGGCTCCTAGCGCTCGTGTACTGCACTTTTTAAGGTAGAGGAGAGGGTGGATCCGCTTATGTGGCATCATGTGAGATAGTCCGTGATGCGGACCCGAGACTATGGGCTTGGACTCCCTTCCTCGCGGTGTACGTCGCGGGTTCCTCGCAAAGTTGCGACAGTAATGGAGGTACTCCGTTTCTAGGTTCCGAGCTTTGCTCGCCAAAGTGGAGGACAAGGTATGGAACGTTAGTAGAATGCCAGTCCTCCGTGCCACGGCATAATGTAAAGGACTAGCCGGTTTCTGGCATCGACGACATGTTCCGCAGCCATAAACTTACCCAGCGGGACGGCGGGTGATCGAACACAAGGGGTTGAAACCTCCACTGGACTCCTCATTGCGCTGCTTACATGGCTGCCTGCTATCCCTTTCTTGATCTCGGGTGGAAGTTCACCTGTTGAACCAATAATGGTGTGCTGAACTAATAATGGTGTGTTGGCCCTTCAACACTGCATTTTTAGGCCCCGAAGCCGGTTGTACTAGTAAGCACTAGGAGTGGGCAGCTGAGCTTAGCCTTGCCACATGTACTGCACTTCTAGACACTGGGAGGAGTTGAATGAGGGGAAGATGTCACATTTCGACGAAAGGACTATGATGGAATGCGCAAAAGGTCGCTAATACACTATAGACTATATAGTACCTGCTTTCGAGTCTTGGATTCCGCGGTCAAAGCTACCCTCTAATGTCTGCCTTCTCCTTCTTATTATTAGGGTATTAAACCATACTGGATATACTAGATGAGAACGTAATTCACCTGACTTTGTGGGAAGAAATCAATCTCAATTGCACTCCATTTTTAGACTACAGGGCTAGTTATAGCGATGAAGCTCCGTGCCATGTCAGAGCAAGCCTTGAAGATGCCCGTCTCCAAATATGTGCATCCAGCGGTGGCACATGGGGCGACAGGCTGATACAGACAACTACAGAGCTTAGCTTCGCCATGCACAGCAATTTTAGACTGGGCAGGAAGTTGGTTCGAATCCAACTCCAGGGTAAATCAGCAAACGGCGGTATACAGTGCGGCTGAAGATAAAGCCGATGAGGGCTCGAGCCATGGTTATTTTAGATGTGGAATAAATCACCCTGCCGCTTAATGTTATTGTGATTAGCTAGTATGGCCGCATCATGCTGCATCTTTGACCTTCGCGGCTGCCTGGATTCCTGACATGAAGACGGCGTATTGAATAACTATAGTATACAGAGTAAATACCTAATACTATAGACAGCGCGTATAATAATGACTTCAGAGGCAGACTGCTAGGCATGGCAATGCTCAGAGAATTAGCGCGTCTACACTGCACTTTTAAACCCTGGGGACCGTTGTATTGAGGAAAGGTCAGCTGATACTGTGTATGCACGACAATCTTGATCTGCGCAGCGAACTAGGTTAGACGAAAAGCCTCACGTAGTATAATCAAAGAGAGTAAGATAAGATAATAAGAGTTCCTTTTAGCATAAGTTAGGAACTTTCATGCCTTTAGTTCCTTTATTTGCAAAAATAGGTTGCTGCCTGTCCCCTTAGACTTTTGATTTATAGCCTTGTGCCTGCACTATAAAAAATAGGATGCCCTGCATTTTCTATGCTATAGCGCTAGTTAAGATGGTAAGGTCGGGAGGTGTAATATAAGGAAAGCTTAGAGGACTTGGAGGATGTGCACTAGGATAGTCCCAAGTGCAGCTGCAGGCAATATTGCACACGTGCAATACACTTTTAGTCTGCGGGAGAAGTTGAGAAGGTGAGATTGGCGTGGTACACTGCAAGGCAGACTCGGAGGATCCGGAGGACTCGGGATGCGTCAAACGTTGCGAGCTGGAGAACCTTAAGCGCACTGCACTTTTAGGTCCTGAGGGAGGCCGTCTGTGTGTGGGTTGCTCTGATTGGTAGAGTTTCCGGGGTAGTTGCTCCCGGGATAGGTGGTACTTTTTGTATCTCTATAAAGTATGCACTACCTACAACCTTCTGGCCTCGGCGTTGCGTCAGCAATGATGTGCGAACCACCTATTTCTACTACACAGCCATCATGCATAGCTTCATTGCTTGACTCTGGGAATTTTGAGGGTGGGGGTGGAAGGGGTCTATTCAACGCACTCGATGCGTCCAAGGTATTAATCACAGAGCCCTTGAGGAAGTTAAATCAGAAAATGAGACTCTCCATCCCTCAATCCTTCTTGACTAGCCCTCTTCTTGGGAATTCCCGTCGCTAAGGTTCTGCTGGCCAATGATCAATTAGATATCAAGGTTCTAAATGCTCCGGGTCGGCCTGCTCCACACCAAGAGGCGCTGCATTTTAAGAGTGCGGGAGCCAGCCGTGTGTTCAGAGCTGTCTTCCAGGTTGTCAAGGCAGGAGAATAATATGGGAACTGACTGGTGATGCTAGTTCCGTGACCACTCGAGCGAGATCCGATTTTCAAGATACCCAAACTGATTCGCGGTCTTGCTCGGTTTCTTTTTTTTTTTTTCTTAAGAAGGGAACCAGGCGAGTTAGCTCAGTCTCCAGCACTACACTTTCTGGGCAGCCGGGTGTTGATTTGGCTTAATCATATTAACCTCTAAAGGTGACATAAAAATGCCCTAGTAGGCTAATGCGCTCCTCTACTCCATGCTTGCATAATGATGCATTTTCTCACAAGGGCCAAGCCAACAGTGCCATTGTCCTTGCAACAATAATAAGTCAGTAACAATGAGACAACCAGCACTACTTCTTTAGTGCCCGGGGCCGGCTGGCTCGTTAATAATTGCCACGACACTCCAACTTTTTAGGGTACGCGGGGAGTCGAACTCGCCATCCACTCCTGAGAAATAGAGGAAGGAGTTCCTGTTAAATATTTTAGCATCATCTATTTCACCTCCAAGGAGCCCTGAATGTCTGTATAATATTCAAGACTTGACGTAATAGGAAATAAGTTGACGTAATAGGAAATAAGTGTGCCCAACAATATGCCTAGCACTGCAATCTTAGGCCGAGGAGGCGGTTGACAATCCCGGCGAACCCGATTCGACAATGCCGCTACACTGCATTTTTAGACCCTGAGAGCGGTTGGAGGAAAGGTGTTCAGCCTTGGCAAACAGTACTGCCCTTTTAGGCGGCGCAGAGCAAGAGATGATTGGTGAGGGTAATCTTAGATTTAAGCACTCATTTCAAGGTACCAGCCAGTGATGCGTTCTCTCAAAGGTTGTATTCAGTATATTGAGTTGATATCACTCACAGCGGCGAAAGAGAGCGCCAGCTGATCACGTGTATGTATCTGCCAGCAATTGCAGTGCTACTACTTCTCACCACCAGTTGTTCGTCTGTTGAGAAACATCCCATCATTCCAGATCAATTTCATCAATGACAGGTGTCTGGTTTTAATCTAGAGATGCGCCTCGAACTCAAGGCAGAAACAGCTTCAGTTGGTGGCACAAATTTTAATGTCGTCTGTGTCCGATGCAGGTCGATATGTGTGACGATCCCTTCACTATTCAGACAGGACGAACAAGCGGCACCAGGCCTGTCAGTATAGCTATGCAGTCATGCTCATCGCAAACTGCGCCCAAGGCTGAAAATGCATTCAGCCTTGAGCCCCTTTGCCGCCCACAATCCTTTTTCCTCTTCGCAAAATAACACAATTCATCTTCATCTTCCTCTTCAGGCCTTCCATGCCTTTCCCCCTCCCATCTCGCCATGAATGGCCAACATCAACATCGCCCATCGAGTCGTGATGAGTTCGACATTGCCATCATCTGCGCCCTATCGCTCGAAACAAACGCGGTTCTCTGCTCTCTGGACGAATACTGGCCCGACGCGCAGCATCAGTATGGCAAAGTTTCCGGCGACGCAAACATCTACGCTTTTGGACGCTGCGGTCGACACGCCGTCGTTGTAGTAACACTACCGCGGATGGGGAAATCGCATGCAGCAAGCGCGGCTAGCACCTTGAAAGTCAGCTTCAAAAACATCAAGCTCGCGCTCCTCGTGGGGATCTGCGGAGCTGTTCCGTTCAAAGCCGACCGGACCGAAATTATTCTTGGCGATGTTATCATCAGCGAGATGCTGGTTGAGTTTGATTTCGGGCGCGAGCACGAGGATGGCTTTGAGAGGCGGCGGGACACCATGTTTGAGGCTCCGAGGCCGCCAGAGGAGGTTGCTGGTCTGTTGAATCAATTGAGGACCCCCTTCATATTGAATCAATTGCAGAACGGATTAGCTCAGCACCTCGAGGGCCTCATGCGATCTCCGCAGATAAGAACGACTTATCCTGTGCTGTCGCAAGACAAGCTTTACGAGTCCTCATACATCCATAAACACCAGTTTGATTGCTATGGGTGCAGCGCACAGGACGCATTATGTAAAGCGGCGCAGGACGCCTCCTGCGAGCAACTGGGCTGTGACAGGAACCGCCTTGTACCGCGATCGCGACTGCCCATGGCATCAGCAAGCGAAAGACCGACTCATCGCGTCCATTTCGGCTCTATCGGCACTGCGGATACTGTGATGAGATCCGCGAAACGCAGGGACGCACTTGCCAGAAAAGAAGGAATCATAGCCTTCGAGATGGAAGGGGCAGGAGTGTGGACCAAGTTCAATTGCCTCATCATCAAGGGCGTTTGTGACTATGCGGACAGCCACAAGAACAAAGATTGGCAGGGCTATGCGGCTGCGGTAGCTGCCTCTGCTGCAAAGGAGGTTCTCGCAAATTATGCGCCTCCAGACAGGCCATCGCCGCCAGAAACTCCGGATGGTGAGTCTGGTTGATACTTGGAGTGATCTAAAAACGGCTGACAGAAATAGTGCGTTCCAACACGTCGCGTCGAAGTTCGGGTTCTTCGCGGACCCTCTCTGATATATCTCCCTTCTATGTTGTTGACGAGGCTCTTCCCAAGACAATCTTCGACGAGGTTCTGAAGGACTTTGAGAAGCGCTTTGAGATGGATCAAGTAGAGCGCTTTCGAGCAACCGATGTTCTCGCATTGAAAAGAGAATTAGCAAGAATCCAACGAGCCCAGCAAAAGAACAAAAAGCTGCGAAATCTTCGACGACTTGAAAGTTTCATCGAGAAGTTTGAGCAGTTCGGACGTGTCCTTGACGATATTCTAGAGGAATCCGTGCACATGAATTTCGTTTGGGGTCCCGTAAAGGCTTTGCTCAAGGTACCACTCGTGTCCTCACCCAATGTACTTCGACTGACCTGATCCAGATTGCTAGACATCATTCGGACCCGATCCATATTGATAGACGTCATTCGGACCTGATCCAGATCCCTAGAGGTCATCCGGAGCTTCTCGACGCGCTCCTGTCGGCTTACGAAAAGATTGGTGATGAGCTGCCAATTCTCGGGGATAAATATACAATCTTCAAGTACCACCTAGGCTTGCAGCGGATATTAGCGAGACTATTCATCGATATAATGGATTTCCATCAGAACGCACTGGACTTGTATTCTGGCCGAGGTTCGTCTTGCTCAATCACGTCCTGAATCTTACTAATGTTGAACAGCACTTAAAACAATCTTCAAGCCCCTCTGGCAAGATTTCGAGCCGATGTTTGAGGGTATCCTCAACCGTATGAGGGCGCATAAGCGGCTAATCGAAGACAAGACACGAGCAATGTATACCCACCAAGGCCAACATGAGCTAGACGCCCAAGAGATCCGCGATCACCTACGGCAGCTGGAGAAAGATGCGCTCGAACTCAAAAGTCAAGAAGAGGAGCGAAAAGAAGCGAGGTACTCTGAAGTGAAAGACTGGATAGCAGGCGCAGAAACCGAGACCAAGCATAATGCTATCTGCAACGACCGCAACCGCTATCCTGGCAGTGGTGCTTGGATCCTGGACAACGACAAGGTCAAGGACTGGTTGTCTCCTGATTCCGATCAATCGGTCAGCTCTATACTGTGGATCCACGGACGTCCTGGAACAGGTACGACTTTGCCTGCGCATTTGTTCAAACCCGCATACTCATCCAATTATAGGTAAAACGTACCTAGCGTCCGTTCTGATCGAGGAATGCAAAAAGGACGAAGGAGCGGTTACTTCTTACTTCTACTGCGACGAGGCTGAATTGAAAACCTCTGCCATCGCTGTGGTCCGCGGCATTCTTGCACAGCTCGTCCACCAGCACCGCGAATTGGTCCCCTACTGTCGTTCCAAGTGGAAGAACTCCCGCATCCCAACCCTGACGGATCTATCTGTCGCAAGCACTCTATTAGAGACATTCTGTGAACGGATCCCGCGCCTATACATGGTCGTCGACGGCCTTGA
This sequence comes from Aspergillus pseudodeflectus, assembly GCF_044049435.1. Taxonomy (NCBI): domain Eukaryota; kingdom Fungi; phylum Ascomycota; class Eurotiomycetes; order Eurotiales; family Aspergillaceae; genus Aspergillus; species Aspergillus pseudodeflectus. Next base: position 31,017 of record NW_027263797.1, on the reverse strand, counting down.
CGAATGTGAAAATGGACGGAAAGACTTGCTAGAGTCTTTCAAGAACCTGATCAACAAGAGCGACAGGCTCTCGCCTGGAAAGCTGCGCGTTCTCTTCTTGAGCCGACCAATGCCTGAGATTAAGAATGCGGTTCCGGAGGCTGCTATTCTTCCTCTGGGACCGGAGCACAACAGAGCGGATATCAAGCAGTACTGTCGGCGCAGGTCACGCGAGTTACAGAAATTCGAGTTCAATGACGACGCTCTTAATGAGGTTTTGGAACGGATATGTATCCAGGCAGATGGTATACGATTCTTCCATGAATATCAATACATTCTAACGTTATGATAGGCATGTTTCTGTTTGCAACGCTCGTCATGACCAACCTGGCAAGGCAGCCCAATAGACGCACCTTTTATAAGGAGATTAGTGCCGAATACCTCCCAACAGAACTGAATCAGGCGTACGTGTGTCCTTTTCTGCTGACGCTTGGGAAAGTGCTAATGAGCTTCAGCTATGATCGGATCATGAAGCGCCTGCAGGATGGATTGAACGACAACCAGTGGGAATACACTCGACTGTTGTTAGGTTGGCTGGTGTGCTCCAAGCGGCCGCTGAAATGGAGAGAGGTCGAGGTTGCATTTTCTATCGACATGAACACGTCGGAGATAAGAACCGACCTTGACATGGATTTGACACTGCGAGATGATGCCCAAGAGCTGTGTGGATCGCTGGTTCAGGTGCTGAAGGGAAACAGAGTTGAGCTCGTCCACAGCACTGCGAAAGAGTGAGATCCCATTCCAAGCCATCGCTATATATCTACTAACTGCGGGCTAGGTTCCTACGCCAGAGTGACATAAATCTAGGAGCAGCAGAATGTGATCTTACCGTCCGCTGCCTCCGATACCTCACTCTGGACCTCTTCAGAAGCGACACGCCAGACAGCGAACTTCGCCGTTATGCTAAGCGAGGCGACCTTGCTCTGCAAGACTACGCCATCCCTGCGTGGTCTCTGCATATCCGCACACTAGTAGAGCGGGAGCACGAGTTTCTCGACGGAACCGTCATGTCTACGGACCGCAACGACACCTCGCCAGTGCACAAAATCACACATGAGCTCGAGAGATTCGTCTACTTCTACGCCGACAGCTTCCCCGAAACGGACCTCAACCAGCCGCGCACAACCGACTGCGAGTTCTTCCAGCACTACCCCTTCTACGAGCACCTCGTCCGAATCTGGGACCACATCTGCACAGCACAACGCGGCGACCTCGAATCGCGGAACAAAGTCAGCATTACGAAACTCCGCGAAGCCCTCGAAAGAAACCGCGCCCTCCTCGAAACCCTCAGCCAAGACCCCACCTTCAAGAAATACCCTAGCCTCTACGACGAGTACCCCTTCCGCTGCCCGAAACTCACCTGCTTCTACTTCCAAGAGGGCTACCGCACGGCCGAGCAGCGCGATAACCACGTAAACCACCACGATATGCCCTTCCAATGCCGCGTGGAAACCTGCCACAAGTCCATCTTCGGCTTCAAATCCAACAACGAGCTCAACACGCACATGAAGCGGTATCACCCCGAGGAAGTGGACCTCGGCGAGTCGTTTACGAATCTGGCGAGGCCAGAGGTGAATCCGACGAGGTGGGAGTGTCCGGAGTGCCACAAGTTTTTTGTTCGCAGGAATATTCTCGAGGATCATACACGCTCGCATAGGGGCGAGAAGCCGTTTTGCTGTGGGGAGTGTGGGAGGGGGTTTGCGAGGCGGTCGGATATGAAGAGGCATGAGAAGATCCATGAGCGTAGGAGGGGGTAACTGCTTTCTTTATATCTAGCTGCACCTATTTATGCTCCCGGTTTAGGCCTCATATTGGATATCTGGCGCGAGAAATCCTTTTTCTATAAAGTATCACTGTTACGAAGCCCGTCCGGTTCATCTTTACGTTTCTCTCTCTAGGAATATTCAATTCTTCCACTGTATTTTCCCGTTGAGTACACCTGTGCCCGTGCGACAAGATAACCCGTACTTAAACTGGAAATGCAATAAAGTCTTGTTACTCAGAGAACAGCATGTTTCAAGAATAATAATCACATTAACAACTAGTCTCCCCAAAGACCTTAAGGGTTGCGAATGCACCTACTCCAACCGGCCCCGGTGCCTAAAATTGCAGTACATTGGTAGGCTGTGTAATAGGCATATCTTGGCCACTCACTAGACATCATAAAAACACCTACTAGGCTCCACTTTAATCTCAGCCTGACTGTTGTGACAACCACCCCCGGGGCCTAAAAATGCAGTACATGCTGAGGCTGTGATCCAATACTGGTGGCGGCGCCACAATAACAGAATCACAGCCTCGCACTGCTCAACCACAAGGGTTTTCTGAGAGCAATACAACCGCCTTTGGGGCCTAAAAAGGCAGTACATGTTCAGCTCATCCGTTTTGGTATTGTGGCGGCTGTCGTGGCGCCGCGGCCAAAAGTACAGCCTTGCTTTTCGAGGCGGACCTAGCGCCTACTACGTACTGCTCTAATCTCAGCCTGATGATTACTCTAAGACCACAGGCCTCAAGCCTGTGTTTTTCTTTTTTATCGCGGCTGTTCTGGCGGCGCCGCTCAACACTCTCAGTAAAGTACAGCCTTGCTCTTGAGATATAAGGACCGCCTACTACACACCGTTTCATTCGCAGCCTGACCGTCAAGGACAACCGGCGCCGAGGCCTAAGATTGCAGTACCGTGAGAGGCTGGGAATCTTGAATAGAAACTCGATAATGAGGCGGCACCGCCATCAAGCACCAAAGTACAGCCTTACTCTCGCTACAGCGTACAGTGAGAGAGGCTGAGAATATCCTATATAATAATCGATGTTGTGGCGGCGCCACTATTCAGCACAGCCTTGCTGCTGAAGTATCAGACACACCGACCGTGCTGGTTCTCTAAGTGGGAACAACCGCCCCCGAGGCCTAGAAATGCAGTACAGTGCAACGCACACAGGACTGAATGCGATTGATGATCATGTGCCGGCGCCACCATTTGGCAGACAGAGCCTTGCTCTCGAGGCGCAATACACACCTACCATGCACTACTATGACCTTGGCATAACTCTCCCATAAAATACAGCCAGCACAAAGCCTAAAGCTGAAGTAAGGGTAGTTTGTGGTGGGATCCGCCGTGGAGTCCACGGTCAAGCACAGCCTTGCCGCAAGGATAGCACCCAGTGCTGCCATATGCATCAGTCCGGTTCTAGCTTGATACTTGTAATACCCTACAACCAGCCCGGGGCCCTAAGATGGCCGTGTAAAAGGTGTTTTGTGCCAGCATCACAGCTAAGGCACCTCTCATGCCCATCTACCGCGCACTGCCCCGATTTCTGGCTTATCCTTCCATGTAATCGAGCCGGCGCTGAGACCTAAAAGTGTAGTGCGTGCAAGGCCACCCCAAGACCAAGTATCTGTGTCGCGGACACTGGCTCTCTTTTATTATTGGATGGCACCCATGCCCGCTGTGTCACTGCACTGCCCCATCCCTAGCCTGATTCTTATGTTGCAACCGGCCCCCGAGGCCTAAGAATGCAGTGTATCGTAATCTTGGTGCAGCGCCTCAATCACTGCTCTTGCCTATCACGCAGCGCTCTGATTTCAGGCTGATTCTTGCATGTAATACATCTAATTGGTCCTGAGACCTAGAAACGTACAACTGTCCTAGAGTGAGGTTGGTGATTGGCATAGATGGATGCCATGGTGGTACTAGCAAATAGAGCCTTGCTGCCAAGAGGCCGCTCAGGCCGGCCATGGACTGCTCTAAGTTCAGGCTGACCCTTCTATGTTGAACAACCGCCCCCGAGGCCTAAGAATGCAGTACATTGTGCTAATCACTTGTATCTTATCAGTTCAAGCCGTGGTAATTGATTGGATGCACTATCAATCATGGCTTTGCGGCTTAGATATCACTCACACCTGCCTTGCACTGCCCCATTCTAGCCTAATGTCTGCTATGCACTGCTCTACTCTCGGCCCGATTCTTCACGGACATACAACAACCAGCCCGAAGACCTAAAATTGCAGAACTTTCAAGATATGGATGTGAGATATGTTGTGTGGTGGATACCGACTCTCTTATCGGATTGCGCACATGCCTGCCGTGCGCTGCTACACTTGCAGCCTGATCGTCATGATGCAACCACCCCCAGCCCTAGAAATGTAGTGTATGCCTGCCATGAGATGGAGACTTCCATCTAGTAGTCTATGCATGTTATTGAACGCGACGCCGCTAACAGGCCTGCAGTCGCAGCGCCCCTAAACACAGTCCCGCTGCCAAGGTACCAATCAGGTCTGCTCTGCACCGCACTGGTCTGGGACATTCAATACAACCGGCCCCGAGGCCTAAACTGCAGTGTAGCATTTTCAGCCTTTGGCGGCGACGCGGCTAGACATTGCAATATCCTGACGTGTTATGCTGGTATTTAGTAAGGCAGGAAGATAAGCAGCGGTCTGGATTTATGGCGTGGAGTCTGTACCACCAAGTGTGGGGGAGGGCTGACGCAAACTTTGTTCATATACTGCTCTATAGCTGACTTCAAGCGATGACATCCTGGAAAAGTAAATGGGATACGGTGGAAGGAATCAATATTGGTAGTGCACCATTCCTGTCGCCCATGTTGAGCCCCGGGGGAGGCTCTAGTATGCAAGACTAATATTATCACAGACACTTGATGATAGGGAATCAAAGTTCATTTGATTTGATATCTAGCACGAGCAAGGGCTCCAACAATGGAATAGTAATGGTGATAATCTTTCAGGTTGCAAGGCAGAATTGAGCTTTTTGGGGTTTGTGTCTCACGGCATCTGTCAGGACGCTAGGCTGCGTCAAGGACTCCATCCAACCCCTCGCCCACCCTAAAAATGCAGTGCGAGAAGGGACACTAAGCTATATTAAGGCTCTATCTAACCCCTCACCCACCCTAAAAATATAGTACAAGAAGGGACACTAGGCTATACTAAGGACTCTATGCAACCCCTCGCCTACCCTAAAAATGCAGTGCGGGTAAGGACGCTAGGCTGCATCAAGGACACCATCCAACCCCTCACCCACCCCTTGCAAAGACCTCAAGCTGCCCGCTAGAGACTAGATCATAGTACTACCATGCAAAGTTAGTGCTTAGCATGCGGATGGGTCTTCTGGGTAAAGCCTGCCTCGAAGGCTTTCTCACAATGTAAAAGCAGGAAATCAAGATAGGCAACTTGGAAGATTGAGAAGTCGTGTTATGTTCTATGAAGACACCATCATCTATAACCAGGCTAACGAAATAACACATGTAGACTGCGTGCTCGACAAATGAAGTGTTTCAAGAATCTATCAGGGGAACCCGGATCCTGAGGACCGCCTTCTATGCTTTGAAGCCATGAACAACCGTTCCCGAGGCCTAAAGATGCAGTGCACGGGACACACTGGCCATTGGCTCGACGGCTCGAGGGAGAAGAGATAGCCATTTGATTGCCGTCGACATCCGAGAGGGAAAGTTGTAGGTCATCTCACTTTATTATATGGAACATGAAGCGAGAAATGTATACTCAGACGGGGTTCAACCGATTTTGCGTGTGGCATATATACATCCGGAGCCGGGGAGCAATGAAAAGGAATGGATATTACTGAATCCCTAGGCTAAAAATAATGGAGCCAGTGTATTATACCCTTTTACATAGATCTGGTTGAAGTTAAAGGCGATGGTAAAGGTGAATCCATTTCTAACATACACCATGAGACTGAGCTGAGTCCATGAGTCTTTCCTATTGCGGCACTCTGCAGACCAGTCCAAGGGTTCCGGCTTCTTCACTACACTTTCGTTTTGCAGCTCCATCGCCCTGGCTGTCAACCGCCTCCGCGGCCTAAGATTGCAGTGCTAGGCTGGCACACCGCTTTTTAATACGTCAAGCCTTGAATATCATGGACATACTCCGTAGTCACAGTTAGTTCGAGATACGTCAGATTCCACAGTACCAGCTCATATCCCAGAGACTTCAGTCAATTTTCAAGAGGGATAGCGAGGTCAACTCTCCGTCTACCCTCAAAGTGCTGTATGTTGGCATTTCCGATGCAAGCAACGTGTCCCAGGCCCTAAAAAAGCAGTACAAAGCACTGCCTCGCTCGATACCCTTTCTTTTCCACAAGAATGATGACACTATTGGCCCAGCCCCTCGCCAAGAAAGGACAGAGGCATGCAAGTGCGGAGTCAACCCGCGCAGTCAGCCTATCAGGCCATGTCTCACGTCATCCTTGAAGATTTTGTGGTCAGGCCAGGACCGAGGACCAACCCTTCGCGTGCCCTAAAAGTGCAGTACATAGAGGATATAGATAAGCCATGGTTCCCAAAGACAGCTGAGTATCTATCACATTTGAACACGTGCCCTACCCTACGGCAAGGATAATAATGAGAAGGTTCTGCAAGCTGTTGAACTTGCTAGTAGTGGCGAACTAAGGGCCATAAGTATCCTGTATCCAATAGGTATCCTGTCCTTCCTCAATAACAAGGGATTCCAATAGTCTACCTGAGATACAATAAGGCTAATAATATATACACAAACATCTTTCCCTCGGCGCTGATTAGACCATTCTGATGTGTCTCGGTCGCTCGCAGAATATATATAGCAATCGAGACGTTAGAACAATTCCATCGTCTGTCAGGCCTGCAAGATTCATTTTCATCAGCCAGAAGCATATCATTATTGCACGTCCAGATTTGGTACAAATTTGCCTTGACAACACCTCGACGCAAGGCGGTTCAACAGATGCTCACTGCTCCCACACTCTAAGAATGCAGTAAAGCTCATCACACTGCGTAATGCATGTCGCTCGAAATAATTTCTTCAGATCTAACAATGAGACAACCCGCTTGAGGAAACTGCCATTAAACCCAAGATCCCACAGCACGCAAGTGCCTCGTGTGATATCACCAGTATACAGTACGCTAGACAGTTTCCTTGGGCGTGCTATCTCTACAGATATGTTTTCCTTCTAGCTCCTTGATTTTGATTACCTTCATCTCAAAGATCTAGTTTAGTATTACTATACATCATGGTAATGCATGCTCTCTAGCCTAAAGGTTTCTCTAAAGCACGAGTGGTGTAATACGCAAAATACTGGCAACTTTCAGAAAGTAGCCTGACTACGGCTAGACTGCAAGCCCAATGCGCCATTGATATCATAGGTTAAGTCCAACGAGTGCCTTTCACCTTCATTCTCTCGCTACGAATACAAAGTATCATAATCTTGATCATTGCTTGCACCAAATTGTAGTTTCTCGTCCAAGCGACCGCATAGTGTGGGTTTCGACTATCCATTCTCTCACCTGAATAAATACCTGGAAGATAGCGATCGTACCACCCTGCAGGGTCTAAGATTGCAGTGTAAAGGCCTGCATGAGATTGCCCTGCATGAAATGGCGCGTCTGCGAGGCATTTCGATTTCTAAGGGGTGGGACTAAATTGTCTATTTACGGATATAGTTCGTGCTTTTTGGACCGACCTGAACTATTACCGTATTGCACATTCTCAATAGACCAGGATATATTGAGAGTTGCTGCTTCAGCCAGGTAACCGACATATACAATCGGGATGTCGCGGCCTCGGCACTTTCAGGATCAAAATGGAGCAGGAGAAGCATGCTTGATAGAAGGAACGCGCGTCCTAGGTTGCTCCCGGACTTATAGCCTGGGTCTTTCGCAGACGTAAAGGAGCACCATGAGAATGCAGTACAGGGCCTGCTGGTGCTTTTCGGGGAGATTCGTCTCCCTGTTGTAGCCACCAGTGCTGCCTAATGTCAACCGCCCGCGGAGCCTAAAATTGCAGTGCGGGTCGCACCGTTCTCCTGCACATTTTAGCACAATAAGACAGCCTTGCCGAAGGGTCCCTTGATGCGCTGCCAAAATTGAATAGAGATCATGAATTGGCCAATCTCTTGCGAGATATCAACTGCGGAATGGACTTAGTATTGATCGAACCTCGAGAGCCTCGCGAAGACAGGTCAGTCATGATAACCCCCCTCTCCAGACTAAAGTGGCAACCAAGTGTGATGGCCGATAATATTCCGGGAGGAAGAATCAAGAGCGGAAAGTAATTTAGTTTCTCTGTAGGGTAAGCGGTTAGCGGGTTTATCAGATGTACCTTTGGCAGAGTCCTGGCTCAGTCATCTCGGCTCATGCTTCCAGCTCTTAGCTCTGCGGCAGGCCATATTCTCTTAATGCCCCAGCCAAGAGACGCCCAATTCGCATCCCGCCTGCCAGAATTGGAGGCACGGGGTAAGATCAATGTTGAACCCCGTAGATGGTTCTTGGAGGTTCTATACAGCATCACTGTATGCCGGACATATGCAAATGTAGAGTCTTAGATATTGTCTTAGTACCATCAATAACAGGATTTGCCGTCCAAGACACCTGCAGATTCTAGTCTGGAGAATCAGACTCCAAAGGCACACGCATGCATGCATACACTCAGGTAATACCAGGGCAGCCACTCCAACGTCATCGTAGGATCCCGAGGTCAGATGATCTCCACCCCTCCCGCAGTCTAAAATTGCAGTACATGGGCCAGGGTCAAAGTCTAAAATTGTAGTACATCAGGGCAGAAGTAGGAGACTCTGTAGACTTCGTCCGTTTCTTCCTCTCTTCGTATCCCAATCCGTAGTTCCGCGGAGCGAACTGTTCTCTACATCGCAAATAATACCCAGCCATCCCAGCGCTCTGGATGCAATATCTAGTTCTCCATGCAGGTGTCCTCAAAGTACTGCCCAGCCAAGAATCATGACACTCCAACCTCTTCCGAGCCCTAAAAGTACAGTGCACGCCACTGTCTCTCTGCATGCATACATAGAATAGCATATATACACTCTAGCACTGTAAAATTAATGCAGTGCATGGACGTCAGTCCCCCAAAAATAGCTCAAAGCCTATTTCTCGAACCTCTCCCAAGCCCTAAAAATGCAGTACACTAATTCCGCACCGCGATTAGCTAGACATCTGCGACTTACTAGCAAATCCAAATGCAGGAGACTCCATGGATCCCAGCACATCCAATCGGCTCCTCGTACCTCCTTGGTGGCTTGTCAGCTGAGCCTTGGGGTATGGGGTGTGGGGTGTAAGCTGACGTATGCTTATAGGCAATCCCATCGAGGCCTACACGGCTCTGTCTTGCACAGAATAGCTTATGCACACTCTAGCACTGTAAAACCAATGCAGTTCGCTGAGGTTAGTGCCCTAAAAATAGCTTAAAGCCCACTTCTTGAACCTCTCCCGAGCCCTAAAAATGCAGTGCAGTGGGCTTCTAGAATTCAGGTCTCTCCTTGCATACCCACGTTGCCGCTCACACCCCAGGGGTGGCTCAAACTACAATAGTACCCTGCAGTTCACACCCTGGACCTCTTGCCAAGAAATCAAGGCCTGCCTCTCAACCCCTCCCGAGCCCTAAAAAAGCAGTGAATTCGTGACATCGAGGCTGAAAATTCTTTTCGACTCAAGTTTATACTGCAGATGTTAACCACCCATGGCGTCTTGCCAAGAGCGCAACCGACAAAAAGTCCTGCCTTCAATCCCCTCCCAAGCGCTAAGAATGCAGTGCGGAATGAAGTGCAGACCTACCAAGCCGCATTGCCAAGTGAAAGAGCCAACTCGAGACCCCCCGCCCTGGGCCGCTTTTCAAGCCCTCCCGAGCCCTAAAAATGCAGTGCAGACCCACTTGCGGACAAGTGGGTCTGCATCCGCAAGTGGGTCTGCACAGCCATTTGGCTTCGCGCACCAAGCCGCCAAATTGTTAGAACAAGGCGTGGTAGCGGAGCAGAGCCCGGAGGGTATACTGACGAGGGTTGCAAGATTCTATCCAAGTCTTGAGGGCTCTGTCTCGCTGTCCGAGGGTAGGTTGTAGTGTGTGGGCATGTGCAGCGCTGCGCCCCCTAGTTGATCACTAATAGGGTCTCACCTCGTCTCGCGGATGGGTATGTTGCACACTGCAGTTTAGGTACATAGAGTTCGTCCTCGACTATCACTGCGCGGGATGTAGGGAGGTTCGCGATGCAGTCAGTATACTTGGGAGGAGGGATTCAGAACGGCGAGCACGCACGTTGTCTTGGAATGGGGTACCGCGAGAGGTGTACAGCTATCAACTTATCGTCATCGGTAGGCCCGAGGCAGAGACACGATCCCGCGGACTGCGCTTGCGGGCGAACTATACATTCATACCTCACATCACAACAATGAAGTATTGATTGTTTGTAGGAGGGTATTGAGGGTATTGAGGGTATTGAGGGTATTGAGGGTATTGAGGGTATTGAGGGTATTGAGGGTA